>NC_044556.1:145272065-145592444 GCF_007565055.1 Rhinopithecus roxellana | reverse complement strand
TAAAAGCCTCCGATCCTGTGAACACTCAGTCAGTATGGGAGAAACCATCCCCTTGATCCAATTACCTTTACCTGGTCTTTCCCTTTACACTTGAGGATTATGGGAATTATGGGGATTATAATTCAAGATCAGAATTGGGTGGGGACACAAAGCCTAACCATATTATATATAATATTCATTATAATTTTAACAGATACCTATTTTTCTCATATACTTTGTGAATCCTGCTATAGAGCGTTTTTTTTTATATTTTTTTTTCATTATACTTTCTTTCGAGGGTGTAATAGTGGCATAATGTGCAGTTTGTTAGCATATGTATACTTGTGCCATGTTGGTGTGGGCACCCATCAACTCGTCAGCACCCCCCATCAGGTTTTTAAGTGTTTGGTAGTTCCTCCTGCATTCATTCTACTTCCTGCCACCTTATGCAGAAGGGGTCTTATTTACCCTTTGTGTTCCTCCATGATTGTAAGTTTCCTGAGGCCTCCCCATCCATGCTGAACTGTTAGTCAATTAAACCTTTTGCCTTTATAAATTATCCAGTCTCAGGCAATTATTTACAGTAGTGTGAGAATGGACAAAAACAACAAATTGGTACCGAGTTAGTGGGGTGATGTTATAAAGATACATGAAAATGTGAAAGCAACTTTGGAACTGGGTAGCAGGCAGAGGTTGAAACGTTTGGAGGGTTCTGTAGAAGACAGGAAGATGTGGGAAAGTCTGGAACTTCTTTGAGACTTCTTGAATGTCTTTGACCAAAATGCTGATAGTGATATGGAAAATGAAGTCCAGGCTGCTGTAGTCTCAGAGGGAGATGAGGAACTTGGTGGGAACTGGAGAGAAGGTCACTCTTGCTATGCTTTATCAAAGAGACTGGAGACATTTTGCCCCTCCCCTAGAGATCTGTGGAACTTTGAAATTCAGAGAGGTGCAGTACGGTATCAGGCAGAAGGAGTTTCAAAGCAGCAAAGTGTTCAAGATATAACTTGGGTGCTCTTAAAAGCATTCCGGTTTATACATTCACTGAGATGGTTTGAAATTGGAACTTATGTTTAAAAGGGAAACAGAGCATAAAAGTTTGGGCAATTTGAAGCCTAAGTGTGCAAAAGAGAAGCAAAACCCATTTTCTAGAGAGAAATTCAAGCCAGTCCCAGAAATTAGCATAAGTAACAATGAGCCAGTTGTTAATCACAATACAATGGAGAAAATGTTCCCAGGACATGTCAGAGACCTTCACAGCAGCCTCTCCCATCACAGATCAAGAAGCCTAGGAGAAGAAATGATTTTGTGGATGGAGTCCAGGACCTGTGGCTTTGTGCAGTCTCAGGACTTGGTGCCCTGCATCCCAGCCATGACTGAAAAGGGCTGACATATAGCTCAGCCTGCTATTTCAGAGGATGCAAGCCCCAGGCATTGGTGGGCTTCATGTGGTGTTGAGCCTTGTGGGTGCACAGAAATCAAAGATTGAGGTTTGGTAATCTCCACCTAGATTTCAGAGGATATATGGAAGCTCCTGTATGTCCAGGCAGAGGTCTGCTATGGGGTGGAGCCCTCATGGAGAACCTCTGCTAGGACACTGCATTAAGGAAATATGGGGTTGGAGCCCCCACACAGAGTCCCTCCTGGAGTTCTGCCTAGTGGAAGTAAGAGAAAAGGGGCATCATCCTCCAGACCCCAAAATGGTAGGTCCACCAACAGCTTGCACCATGCACCTGGAAAAGCCACAGTTGCTCATTGTCTGTCAGTGAAAGCAGACAGGAGGGGACTGTACCCTGCAAAACCACAGGGATAGAGCTGCCTATGGTGGTGGTAGCCCATCTCTTGCACCCATGTGACCTGGATGTGAAACATGGATTCAAAAGGAATAATTTTGGAACATTAAGGTTTAAAGACTGCCATATTGTATTTCAGACTTGCATGGCACCTTTAGCCCCTTTGTTTTGTCCAATTTCTCCCATTTGATATGGGTGTATTTCCCCAATGCCTATATCTGCATTGCATCTAGGAAGTAAATAGCTTGCTTTTGATTTTATGAACTCCTAGGTAGAATGGACTTGCATTGTCTCAGGTGGAATTTTGTATTTGGACTTATGGGTTAATGCTGGAATTAATTAAGGTTTTGGGGGATTATTGGGATGACATAATTGGTTTTGAAATGTGAAAGGGACATGATGTTTGGGAAGAAACAGGGGCAGAATGTTATGGTTAGGCTTTGTGTAGCTGCCCAAATCCCATCATGAATTATAACTTCTATAATCCCCATAATGCCCATGTGTCAAGGGAGAGACCATGTGGAGGTAATTAGGTCATGGAGGTAGTTTTCCCCCATGTTGTTCTCATGATAGTGAGTGAGTTCTCATGAGATAATGATGGTTTTGTGAATATTTTGTAGTTCATCTTGCATTCATTCTCCTTCCTGCCACCTTGAAAAGAAGGTGCCTTGCTTCCCCTTAAACTTCTCCCATGATCATAAGTTTCCTAGGACCTCCCCAGTCATGCTGAAATTTGAGTCAATTAAACTTTTACCCTTTATACATTATCCAATCCTGGACAGTTCTTTATAGCAGTGTGAGAATGGACCAAAATGTTAGGGAAAATTATTATAAAAATATGTTTTAGCTCAAATGTATCAAGAATTTCATAATTCAAGACTCAGTTCTCAACTCTGTTTTTGATATTCTGCATGTAATTCTGTCTCTGGGTTGCCAACTGCCACAGTTTCAATGGTTATTTTCTAGTATTTTCCTCCAGCTTTTCTGCCTTTTTATCCAAATTATTAGAAAAAATCAACTAGAAAGATATTAATACCTGACAGGATTACAATCTGTTTATAGGAACAGTGGACATGAGAAGAAAACAATCTAGAGCATAATATGATAAAATTAAAGAGGCTTAATTTTATTATGAAAAATAGATGTTTGAAACTGAGACCAAACCTGAATTTGAATTCAATTTATAACTGCTTAAATATTGGAAAGTATGCTTATTTCACATCTGTTAAGAAATCTGAAGATGGTACTACTTTGCTTGGAATTCTGAGCATGTTGTAAAAGCTAAATAAAAGTAATTCCATACTTTATCTCAGAAATCAATAGAAAGACTAATCTCAATTGTGTAGGCTCTGACATAAATAAGGCACTCAAAATAGAACATATTATGTTTTACGGGGTATATTGTAGCTAATATGTTATTTAGTATTGAGGAGAATTGTCAAGATTACAAATATGGTTGACACCAAATAAAATATATGCACATAATAAATTATAGATTTACTTAAAAACAACAATAGGCAAAATTCTCTCCAAGTTCCAAGTGCACACAGTATAATATATAAATATTTTGAACTATATCATTTAAGAAACAAGTTCAAGACAATTCCCATAGACTTATTCTGCAGTATTTATTTCAGAGTCATCAATATTTACACAAACATAAAGCTATATTAAAGCAAAATAGGTATTTTGGGAATTATTATGATTTAAAATGTTTATTTTTATATGATATACAGTATAGTTTTATACTGAAAAACATGCATAACAAAAAGAATTGCAGCAATTAATGAGTTCACTTACCTAATCCATGTACTTGCAACACTTAGAGCATGGATATATTTATTCCTTTTTCAAAAAACACATCAAGGGCAAATAAGAAAATTATGTAATAGTCATAAACTCTTCTTTGGTATAATCAGAGAATATTTGTTTTATACCTGGATGATCATAAACACAGAGTGAGATATATTTTCAGAAAAGTATTATATTTTCAATGGATTTATAATAAAATACAAGACATTGATATTTGTCAAGGGTAAGATAATCTTAGTGTGTAAGTCTCTGAAATATATTATAAAGACCACTTCTCTGATCTCTAGTTACATAGTATATATAGCTTTCACAATATAATAAAATATATATGAATATTCAGAAAAGTAATGCTGTCTCAAGACAGGATTTGGAAAATAATACCTAAACCCCAAGTCTTATACTTGTATTTTTCTGTAATATAGCTGGTGAATTATTGACTATAGGGACTATAGTTTTAATACTTCAAGCAGCTAAAATTACAGCAAACATTGATATAGTGCTGGAAAATACATAATATACTTTCTTGAAGGAAACTGCTAAGCCATTGTAACTCAATCAGTATTTTAAGCTAGCCACCCCAATCTTTTTCTTTCTATTAATTTCCTCCATCCTTAACAAATGTGATCTTAAAGTAGACTAACTACTGACCTTAAAAAATAAAGCAATTGATCTGTTTTATCTGCATATTTGTTTATATCTATATATCATAAATATACTATTAATCAGTGGGGTAGTATTTCCCCAATAATAGCTCCAATTAAGTACGATGAGTTCTTTAGAACACAGACTTTTGCTATAGTATCAAAGAGGTGTTTAAAAGGGTGTAGAGAAATTGCAATTCTTGTGCACAGTTGATGGGAATATAAAACAGTGCAGCCAATGTGGAAAGGAATTTAGAGGTCCCTCAAAAATTGAAAGTAGACCTACTATATGATCCATCAATCCTACTTCTGGCTCTTTACCCAAAATAGTTGAATCTGGAATTCGAAGAGATATTTTCACTCCCACATTTATTGCAGCGCTAATCATAATAGCCAAGATATATAAATACCTGGTCCATTGCTGGATGAGTGGAAAATGAAAAATTACTGTACACATTCCGTGAAATAGTATTCAGCCTTTATAAAAGAAATTCTTGAGTTTCATGGATGAAAATTAAGAACATTATGAGAGAGGAGTCAATTAGGGCTGGTTAGGCAGATACAGAGGGAGAGTCTTGGAAGGAGGACAGAGAAGGGTGATGTTCAAGGGAACAACCGTGGGACAACACCTGCACCACCTCTACAGATAATATGAATAAATGTGGTCAAGAACTTCCCCTTTTGCCAGGATGTCTGCTGAGAAGGGACAGTCCTAGCCTAATAAATCCTACTCTACTTACTCTTTTGTCTCTGTGCCTTGTTCTTCTTGGTCATGGGACAAGAACTTGAACCTAGCTGAACCAGGGACTAAGCAGATTGCAAGAATTATGCTAAGCAAAATAACCCAGTTACAGTCACATGATTTCATTTAACTGAGGTATCTAAAACAGTCAAGCCCATAGAAGCAAAGAGTAGAATAGTAGGTGTCAGGCACTTGGGAGAGGGAAATAGGGAATTGTTGCTCAACAATGAGTTTAAAGCTTGCTGAATTACAAATCAAAGGCTTCCCAGTCCTATAATTAAAATTAACAAGTAAAGGTATTTATAAAAATGGGACCACATGGGGGATTCTAAAATTTCATTAACTTTCATTTGTGCAAATGAATAAGTCTTAGAGATCTGTACAATAGTGTGCCTATAGTTAAGAAGACTGTATTACACATTCATACATTTATTTAGAGGATAGATCTATGTCAAATGTCAACATTTATTTGCACAAGTTAAAAAAAATGTGTACCTCTTTATCTCTGTCTTCTGACCATTTCAGGTACTGTCAGACTGAGAAGTAATAAAAGTTATGTATTTTTAAAAAAACATAGTAATACTAATATTCAGAGAGCAATTTCTATGAAAGAAATGAACAGGCAAAATTACTTATTAATAATGAGTAATTCTGATACTGTAAGGAAAAAAAGAGTAAAATTTCTTTAGAAAATTAGAAATATTTATTGGACTAGCTACAATTTGTTATTTTATTATTGAAAATAAATATAACTACATAATTTATTTTCTATCCAAGTTGCAAGTTTCAAAAAAAAGCTTACCTATTGACATATATTTAAATCATTTTATCAAACATTCAACTTTCAGATATTTGTCTCATATATATTAATTGAACATTTCTTTAGTGAACAATTGCTGAGGTACAACATCTCTCCAGGGAAAATTAAAGACATTAATCCTAAATTTGAAAGTCTTTTAATTTTTACATATGAATGTATTATGGAACAACCGTTTAGATTAAAGTGTAGAATATTATAATCTCCAGACAATAGCCCTTCATGCCCCTTCCTAGAAAATATCAGTTACCCAAATATAACTCCTTTTTGGCTATGAGTATGGATTAATTTTGCCTGTTCCAGAATTAAAAATGAATAAAATTATGGAAGATACATCATTTTATTCCTGATTTTTCTTCATCAGCTATGTCTGAGTTGTGTTCATGTTATTACATGTAGCAGATTTTTTTTCATTTCTATAGCTATGTAGTTAACTTTGCTTTATGAAAATATTGCAGTTTAGTTTTTCTCTCTACTGTTGACAACTTTTTGATTTGTTCCCAATTATTATCTTCATACCATAAATATTTTTGTACACAATTTGGTGCACATTTGCACTGAACTGTTTTTGAGCATGGACCTATGTGTTAAATCGCCATGTCAGAGGATAGGAGCATGTTTACCTTTATCGTATACCATTTAACATTCTTTGAATGTGGTTATGCCAATTTTTAATCTCTCCAGAAATCTATGAAATCAAAGTTGTTCCATATACTAACCAATAATTATAGCTTGTCTTATTAATATTAGCCATTTCAATGCATTTGCTGTGCTTTATGATGGTTTTAATTCTCATTTTCCTAAGAACTAATGCTATTGAACACTTTTGTTTATTAATCATTTAAACATCCTAGAAGTAGTGTTCTATACATTTTCCCACTTACCCAGAGTCTTCCATATTTTTGTTACTGGTCATGAAGTTCTGTGTATTTTATGTACAAGTTACATTGGAGATACACTCTTCCAACATGTGGCTTACTCTTCGAATGTCTAACTTTAAAAAGTTTTAAAGAACGAATTTTTGATGGAGTCAAATTAAGTTTTTAGTTGGTACTTGTAGTGGTATGTTATATTTAAGAACATGAAATGTTTACTATGTTTATTTTTTTCCACAGTGATATCCCATTATTCCAGTATCATTTAACATAACGGATATATTTTTCTATTCAATTAGATCACAAGTTAGGTCACCATAAGTTCATTTGAATGTTTGGGACTCTATTCTTTGATTGGTCCATTTGTCTGTCTTTACAACAATATCAGGTTTCTGGCAATGCAAGTCCACCAAACATGCTTTTTTTTTGAAAATTATCATAGCTGTTTTAAGTCGTGTATGTGTGTGTATTTGACTTAGTTTTGTTAACTCCCCTCAACAGCCTGCTGGCATTTAGAGAAAAAGTCAGTTGAATCAATAGAATAGCATGTAGTATTAATACATTAATGACATTGGGCCTCCCAATCCATTAATATGTTATAGTTCTTTATTTATCATGTTTACTTTAATTTACCTCTGAGTATTTTTTGCTCATCTTTTATTAGATGTATTCTTTGATATGTGATGATGTTATACTATTTCAAGTGGTATGTTTTTCAGCTAATTAACATAGTGTGATTACTAGTGTGCATAAATACATGTTTAAATACTTACCATGTATCCAATAGTTTTGATAAATACACTTACTATTTCTACTGTTTTGTTTATAGGCTAATATTTTCTACATTCACAGTGATATCATTTGCAACTAATGACAGAATTACTTATTCCCAATCTTTGTACCATTTGTTTCTTTTTTATTGTACTGACTAGATATTCCAGTATAGCTAAATATATATGGTGACAATAGACACGCTTAAATATATTTGTCATAATTATTTTAAAATTCTAGTCTTATAAGTTGAATATCTGATTCACCTGAGGATTTGTTTCTATTTTCCTATGATTTCAATATATTGACCATTTTTAACTTTCTGTTGGCATCATGCCCAGCTAATTTTTGTAATTTTAGTAGAGAAAAGGTTTCACCATGCTGGACAGTCTGGTCTTGAACTCCTGACCTCAGGTGATCTACCCACCTCGGCCTCCCAAAGTGCTGGGATTACAGGTGTGACCCACTGTGCCCTGCCTGTTTTAACATTTTTTAAATATTTTGTCTCCTGTTATTGACTCTGAAGTATAATATATACAGAGGAAAGCAATTATAACAATATTTCAACTCAATATAGTTACACAAATAAACACAAACATGCAATCAGCACACAGATTAAGAAACAGAATATCACTGTCATCCGTAGCTTCAGAATACTGCTCTCCAGTTACGATTCCCAAAAGTAGTGAAAATACACTTTACAGTATCTCACCTCTCAGAATGCGCATTAATTTGCTATCTTTGATTTTATACAAATGTACTGTATTGCTTTCAGTCATTTAGAGCGCATCTTTTGTGAAGTACCTCTAAATGTTCTCTGCCCATTTAAAAAATATTATTAATTTGTAAAATTTCCTTTTATATCTTGGATGTAAGATGTTTTATTCTATGTGCATTGCAAATATCTCCTTTAATTATATGGGTTATATTTTCATTTTCAAATGATATCTTCTGGTGAACAAAATTACAAGTTTTTAATTTAATTCAGTGTTTTAAAATGTTGCTTTATGGTTGGCAGTTTTTGCATCATGTTTGCTAAAACTTTGTATTTTCCAGAATCACAGAGATGTTTTTATGTGTCTCTTAGATGTAAATGTAAGTTTTTTGACATTTATATTTAAATTTTGACATTTATATTTAAATATGCAATCCATTGAATCTGAATTTTGTATATGGTTTAGGGACCAATATACATTTTTTTCAATGTTACCCGGAGTTACTTACCAAAAAGACTATAGTTTCACCCATTGAACTGTTGTGTCATCTTTGTTACAAATAGATGATGGTATATAGTTTCTATTCTATTGCCTTAGTTTATTTAACTATGCTGTCTATAATACAATTAATTGCCATGATTTTTAAAAGATTTTCTTATTTGGCAATGCAGATTCTTGAGCATAGTATTTCTTCTTTAAATTTGCTTCAACTATTATTGGCCTTATTAATTTTTTGAATCTATGCACATAGCACAATCTTCCATTTATTTATACCCTATTTAATTCTTCTCAGCTATGTCTTTTAGTTTCCGCTAGAGAAATTATATGCATACTTCAATAGCTTTATTGCTATTGTTGTGCTTTTGTATATTTAGTTTTCCATTTGTAACACTGGTATAGAGATATACTATTAATATTTTAGATTGATTGCAAATCCTAGATTTTACTCACTTCACTTATTAACTTGAACAGGCTTTCAATACATATTTTTACTATATTTGAAAGCACTTACCTAAAATTAAAAATTTAATTATCCATAATTATTTGAAAAATATAAGTTGTATTTCAGTATTTCTTAAACTTTTAGTTGTGTATTAAACCATATACAAATAAATATACATCTCAATATATTTTCACAAATAAACAAATGATAATAAGATGCACAAAGACTTACATAATTTTTTAGTCCTCCTCTTAGGGTATTTTTTTCCCAATATTCTGTCATTGAGTATATTTGCTATAGATGATATTTATATTTAATTAATTATATTAATACAATTTTCTTCTGTATTCAGTATTGAATTTCTTTATTGAATGTAAGTAAAATTTAGTCAAATTATTTCTCTGTATTTTTTAAGAGGAATCATACACAAGTATACATGTACACACACACACATTCACACAAAACAAATATTGGTGGTAACAAAGTAAGTAAAAAATGTAGGCAAATCACCATTAAGTCAGTATAGTATGTGTTCCAGATTATACTGGTCACTGCTTACAAATAATTCTCCTAAATATTAGGTAAAAAGAGGTACATTTCCTAAATTTCATAACAATATGTGTGCTTTCTCTAAACTTTATATATTTATGAATTTCATAATTACAAACTAAATTAATTTGTACTTTTGCTTTCACAAAGACTGTAGTTGTAGTCAGAATGATTTGGAAAATAATAACTTCTTATGTAACAACTAGGAAAAACATTATTTATTCAACTATTTTTTTTTTTAAAGAAAGGCCTCAGAGAGCTAAGTAAGCAAGAAACATAATACAAATTAAAATTCCAGACTCTCAAAATTGTCTAAAATGAGCTGATCTCTGATTTTATTTTCTGCTAGGAACTTTTACTTATTCTGGGCACGTCTAAAGATCTGGTTTGAGCCAGGCAAAGAACACGACTGAATGAAGAAGTCAGGTTTATAGTTGTAATGCTAAAAAATCATAGGCTGCTTTTCTCCAGAGCATATACAAACTTTTGTGATTCTTAGGGAGCTAGCGCAAAACATTCTTTTTCATATATTCTTAGAAACTTATGTACCTACATTAGAGCTAGAATATATATGAATAAAATTTAAGACAGGATAAAAAATATATTTTACAATGGAATATATCTGTATTAACTTATATAAACCATTTTCTCTCATGCTCAGTATTTTCCAATATACTTCCAATATTTCTTAGAAGAAAATAAACTCTTACTCAGAAGCTGTCCACACTGTCACCCACTCTTTTACACCACAGGTTTTCTTTTCAGTCTTTAGACCTTAGCTTTCTGGTCATGTCATCAGAAGACCCTTCCTTGGCCAGCTTATTTTTAAAAATTTTTCTTAAATGTTGGCAAATTGCATGATTTCCTACTTGTAAAAAATGTATGAATGATTCCCACACTGTATAAAATATACTTGCAATATTTGAAAATCTCATATGTTAAAAAAAATTGTACCTCATTTTCAGAATGTGGTTGTCACATGTTATATTCACATTTCTCAATTTTTTATTGTTCATTGACTGATTTATCTCCTGTAAATTTTCTTTTAATGTCCTTATCTCTTTTAGTTTGAGATTTCTGAGATATTTTTTACTGATGTATAAAGATAGTTTCTTGCTTTTAAATATAGAGATGTTAAATGTTTGTTGTATGTGTTACTATAAGTCTAACATGCTTTTTTATCTTTTAAAAGTAATTTTTTGTAATATATAATAGTTCTCAAAATGTATCTAAACAAACGTTTGAACTTTAATAGGTTTTAGGTGGTCTGATGGTGTTACAAACTTCATTTCCAAATACTAAATACAATTTTTTATTTCCAAAGATTTTTTAAAACAACATTTTTGTTTTGGAATAAAAATAAACACTTCCTCATGTCCATGTGAAACTATTGATTAATTAGGAAATAATCTGAATCCACATCATCTATATTAAGGAGAACATTGACATGCACTCATTTTTAAATAAATCAACGCACAAAAAAACTGTAATTGATTGCTTAAGGGCACATTTCATTATACAGAATGCAATTTGTTATGCATTATTATGTAATAATAAGAATTAATCTGTGGGAGAAGTATACTGTAATTACAAAATTTTAAATGATTGAAATAGGGCGATGTGCTGGATATAGTGTTGCATAGCAATAAAATATGTTATTTCTATAAAATAGCCCAATTTTGGCATTTTATAGTCAATACTAATACATATAAATAATTAGCCCCCCAAAAAGTAAAGATACAGTTCTATGAAATATTAATAATATTCCGAACAATGTTAGAATTAGGAATTAAACAGTTCTTCACTCTTATAAAATGATTTGAGATTGAAATATGTGAAGTAATTAATAATGATTTGCTATTTGAAGCACTTCACTGAGTAGAATCATAGAAAGTTCATTTACAGTGTTAAAATGATATTTCAACTTTATAATAGACATAGGTATTTGAACAATTACTCCTATTACAATGTATATTATATAAAATTTAACATTGAAACTTAGAAAGTAAAGTCAAATTTGTTACTAATGTATAACCAGAAACAGTACCATAATTGTTTTGCTTCATGATTTCAATATGCATAGTATTTGTAACTTATATTTTCCTGTCAAAAATAAAATGCAAATTTATTTTACTATGTTAACGGTTGTCTTTACATAATAAAATTATTTAAAATTTCTAACAACAAAGTTAGAATTACAATGACATCTCTTCACTTATCTTAAAAGTTTAAAAATAAAGATTTCCCTAAATTCAAAAACTATACTTTAATCTCTAAACACAAACTCTAAGATTTTCCTGGACCATTAAAACTATTTGGAATAAAAAGGACATAATTTTTTTTTTTTTTTTTTTTTTTTTTTTTTTTTTTTTTCAGACAGAGTCTCTTCTTCTGTTGCCCAGGCTGGAGTGCAGTGACACTATCTTGGCTCACTGTAAACTCTGCCTCCCAGGTTCATGCCATCCATTCTCCTGCCTCAGCCTTCTGAGTAGCTGTGACTACAGTCACCTGCCACCACGCCCGGCTAATTTTTGGTATTTTTAGTAGAGACTGGGTTTCATCGTGTTAGCCAGGCTGGTCTCAATCTCCTGACCTTGTGATCCACCTGCCTGCACCTCCCAAAGTGCTGGGTTTACAGGCGTGAGCAACCACACCAGAACAGAACATAAAATTTTTAAACAAATAATAGTATGCTGTGATATTCATGGAAGAATTATATTAAAATGGTGTTTTAACAATAGCAAGTTGACAGGGATAAATATTTGAAGTTTGTATATGTATAGGCTTAATTGCAAAATGTAAAATACTCTATCCTATTTAATATATCATGTAAGCATTTATTTATATATCATGTGTAATTAAATAACTCATGTCTTATAATGTCATATGAAGTATAAATATGTAACTGTGTTCTGAATTATAGTTATACCCTTAAATGTCCATTTATTTAGAATTTCATTTCATTTCTTATTAATTGTTATTACCTGCCTAGAGTGTATCCTTAAGCAGAAATATACTACATGGATAAGAGGATCATTTCAGGTTGCAAGAGACTGGATTTTTAATATATTGTACTACCACGTGGAATATAATACTATACATTCTCTAGTTCTTCCAGTCCCATTCCTAATAAATATACACGCAGTTAAGGATAAGTAAAGGAAGTGTTGAAATTATGTTAGCTACAGCGAGTTAAGGAAAAAGTAGCAAAGGACAACTTCCCACTGTCACTTCCATTCAATTTAACATTTCAAAATAACCAAGGTTTTATGAAGACAATTGCCATGAATCCCTCTAGGTGTTAGTTAAAAATAGCACATGTCAAAAATTAACCATAATTACAGGTCAAATTAAGGATATTTTCCAGTATTAGATTTTTCTATATTATATTCCTTAATAATCCAAAATATTAATGCTAATTTGTAATACATGCAATTTTGTAATTTGCAGATACATACACATAAAAATAAAACACACACTGAAATCTTAAAAAAAGAAACCAGTTACTTTAAAGCACTACCATTTAAAAATTACATTTGTCACTGAAAATATGAACAGTGTTTGATATCACTGAAAATATGAACAGTGTTTGATAAGAAAAATCACGTTACTCCGTATTTTGTTTTCCTGCCTTCTTGGAGTAGCAAAGCTTTATCTTGCTTTAAGGCAGGACCTAAGCACAATAGTTTCCTGCTGTATGTTTCTGGAAATACAACTCTCCGAGAAGCAAACTCTTTCAAAGCTATCAAGAAATTCCAGCTATCTAGGCTTCACTTTTTCTCAGGATGTCAGCCATTGATGGCAATCTACAGAGAGCTCAAAATTTGGGGGGAAAAATTAATTTTAAATGGAAGATAAGGACAATCAAAGAATACTAGAATCTCAGTGACCTTATATAGACCCACACTTTTATGTCCCATAATCTCACCTAAATGGAAATTGAGTCCGAAAGATTATAAATATGTTATTTAAGGTAAAATGCATGGCCATTGGCAAGGTCAGGTAAGGTTGCCAGGACACTGCAAACCCTTTACAGTGTTAGTTTCTTAAATACATCTTCAGTTTCTAGAAAGGATGCTATATATTTGCCTTATTGAGGAATTTCTTATCTTCCTGTTTCTATTATGACTCATCCAGATAACAAAAAAGCATGCTTAATTTCTATAATGACAGAGAACATTGCCATTTGTGTATTCTCTAAAAGTGTTTGGAATCTAAATTACTGATTGCTTCCTTAAACTTATACATTACAATAACAGTTTAATAGAAAGAAATCCAACTTTTCATTCTTCCATCTCCAAAATGTGAATTTCCCTGCTCCCTTTACTGTGAGTTCTGCCTTGGCCTCTGACACAAATACAAAGGAAAATACACTTTCCATGAAGTAACTCTCTATGGTATCCTTACAATACCTTTTTTTTAAACCTCAAATGAATACCTTAGGTTCACTTTTGCTTAAGTCATGTACTCTTAATTTTATCTGACAAGTCTTATAATTTCCTCATTTTAAGCTGAGAAGTAAGTTATTTTCCAAACTCAACATATCTGGAATATATACTTTTTCTCTAATGTATTAAATCCTGTATTTGAAATGTACCAACTAATATTCAATGGACACTTCCCACGACAGATTTTTCCTAATGTAGGTTAAGTGAAAAAAAAAAAAAGAAAAAGCCTCTCATTTGTGATGTATTTTGGGTGAATCACAGGTGATCAAATAGTCAATTATACAGCTATGTCTTTGTTGTGGTGGTTATGTGTCACCATGTTTGTGTTAGATAAGTCTATATACTAGGACTGTCTACCATCATCCTCAGCAGAAAACTCTTACTTGAGATGCGGCTACTTCATAATATTTGTTTATATTTTAGTTGCATTTTTATTTGATAGAGGCTTTGCTAAGAATAATTAGTGAATTATCCAATTATAAAATTAGCGATTTGCTAAATACAATGTAGGCTATAAAAATCTAATCTTTTTGTTGTGATCAGTATATAGGTAAAATGATCAAGATATTTAGAAACCCTCTTTTGCTATGAATGAGCAGATCTTAAACATTTGAAAGCCCTATAGCACATAACTTTAGGGCTGACACCTTATTACTGAGTTCTATGTCCACCACTGAATCTAAGTATTCTGGTGAGCTGATATAATTTTAAGTATGAGACAATTCTTCTTCTAGAAAACATTTCCTCTTTAGAACAGATCAGTTAAATTAATTATGAATACAGCAGGTAAAATAACAGAACAGGTTTTGGTGACTTTTGGGGGTTATTAAGCCTTTGTTTTTTTTTTTTTTTTTTTTTTTTTTTTTTTTTTTTTTTTTTGGTATTTACTACACAAAAATTCTTTTTTTTTTTTTTTTTTTTTTTTTTTTTTTTTATTATACTTTAAGTTCTAGGGTACATGTGCATAACGTGCAGGTTTGTTACATATGTATACTTATGCCATGTTGGTGTGCTGCACCCATCAACTCGTCAGCACCCATCAATTCATCATTTATATCATGTATAACTCCCCAATGTTTGTTTTGTTTTTGTTTTTGTTTTGTTTTTTTAATTAAGTCTCCAGAAGAGTATGTGTGTAGTATTTTATACCAGCCAGCTAAAGAAAAAGTGTGTTTAATAAATACCAGCATAGTAAAAGGTTCTTCAATTTTCATTCATTAATATCTGGAAGGAATAGCACAGAATTGCAACACTAAACACAGGCTATTCCTACTACCTGTTAGAAGTGTATAAAAATTGACTCAGGCCAGCTCACAGCAGAATAACCTTGACATCACATAAAGAAAGTTCACTTTTCCCAAACTTCCTTACCTGTGCCTTGATCTGTGTATTTTAGAAACATTCAGAGTGAAAGAGACTATGGATTCATATCCTTTGACAGTGATTATTTGATGTAAGCTCACATTAAATAAGACCATTATTATCTTGAGATATCTGCTTTCTATATTTAATAGGAATAACTAAAGAACACATTTTCAAAGAAATCAGTGACGTTTACAACTGTACAAGGAGAATCATGTAAAAAATAGAGTAAACAAGGATCGATCCAAGAAATCATATATAATGATTAACTTGGGTCCTTTCTCTAAATTGCAAATCCTGAGGCAGAAATCAGACATATTAAAATAAATACCATTGTTTACCTGGGCATAGGATGTTCCTGTCAACACAGTTTTGCTTAAGTCTCTACTAATTGTAAAGAGCTCTATTAATTGGTGGTTGTATCCCACCAAAAAGCTGGGATAAAACCTCTTTAGGCCCAGTTGTATTGCCACTGCATAGGCATGCATTGATTTCTCTTTCATAATTAAAATAGTGCTCCAATAAAGTATTCACTGGTTCAGAATGATGTATTTAGAGGTGCAAAATGAAAACTCTTGGGCTTCATTTAATCTCACTTTTTTGAAATCTACAAGCATTTTGATTATATATTGATGATCATATTAGATTTTGTATTAGAGTCCTCAATGTAACATTTACATATTGGATATGCATAATTACTTCTTTCTTGATTATTAAACATTGAAATAATTTTGTTGGGAATAAGATTAAAATTACCTTACAAATAACTAGGGACTATTATGCCTGCACTAATTCCAGTATCACAAAATTAATGCACATATTTAATTAATACAGATAACTAATTATTTACTCCTTCACCTTAAATGTATACAATTCTTAACATTCCTATGACTTTACTACAAACAACACTAGTTATCTTAAAATTATTTCTTAAATTAATAAAATAATGACTTAATTAAATTCTATATTATCAACAGATTCTTAAATTCATTTCTTATAAAAATATTCTCCCAAAAGCTTCCCAATTATTTCTTTTGATTAAATATAGATAATAATCTTCTGAAATCTTAGGAGGAAAATTCAAATGAATTAAAGAAAAATATAATGATTTCTGATATTGCCTTATTTAAAATTTAAGTTCCTGGAAGACAAATATAAGGTTACCTATGGCCTAATTTAATTCATATTGAGATTATAAAATGTTCTTTATTATGAAAATCTGAATATTTGAATTTACTTTGGGCATTAGAAAAAAATCTAAATCAAGTGATTTTTTTAAAAATGCAGTATAGAAGAAAAATATTCATTTTACCCCTCCTCGAATACTCTATATCAGTGTTTCATCACTACTAATTTAAGGCTTTGACTCTGATTAACATGAAGATACTAGGATAAGTAGCATATTATTCACAGTGTTGAACTCCAATTGTGAGATAATCCAAGTAGATGTGATGTAATTTGTGAAAGACAGAGTAGAAAATATAAATTATATATATTTTATATATAATATATATCGACTAAATTTATATGTATTTACATAAATATATTTATATATTTATAATATAAAAACATATAACAAATCTATGTTTTATATTTATGTATTTATATAATAGACATATACAATATACTCAACAGTTATCTTTTCTGCTCATCTCCTTTCTCCCACCCTTCACCCTCAAGTAGACCCCAGCGTCTGTTGTTGCCTTCCTTGTGTTCATGAGTTCTTACCATTTAGCTCCCACTTGTAAATGACAACATGTGGTAATTGGCTTTCTCTTACTGGGTTAATTTGCTAAGTATCACAGCCTCCAGCTCCATCCATGTTCCCACAAAAGATACAATCTTGTTCTTTTTTATGGCTGCACAGTATCCCATGGTGTATATGTATCACATATTCTTTACCCAACCTGTCTTTGATGGGCATTTAGTTTGACTCCATGTCTTTGCTATTGCGAATAGTGTTGCAATGATCATTCGTGTATATATCTCTTCATGGAAGAATTATTTATATTCATCTGGTTATATACCCAGTAATTGGATTGCTGGTTAAGATGGTAGTTCTGCTTTTAGCTCTTTAAGGAATTATCTTATTGCTATCCACAATGTTGAAACTAATTTACACTACCACCAACAGTGTACAAGTGTTTCCTTTTCTCTGCAACCTTGCCAGCATCTGTTATTTTTTTACGTAACTAATAGTCATTCTTACTGGTGTGAGATGGTATCTCATTGCGAGTTTGATTTGCATTTCTGTAATGATAGGTGATATTGAGCTTTTATTTTCATATACTTGTTGGTCACATGTATGTCTTCTTTTGAGAAGTGTCTGTTCATGTCCTTTGACTACTTTCTAAGGGAGCTGTATTTTCTCTTGCAAATTGGTTTACATTCCTTAGAGATGATGGATATCAGGACTTTGTTAGATGCAGTGTATTATAGTTCTCATTGTAGAGATCTTTCATCTTTTCTGCCAAGACTATTGGGTTTTCTAGAGGTTGAATCATATCATCTATATACAGAGATAGTTTGACTTCCTCTCTTCCTATTTGGATCCTTTATTTGTTTCCCTTGACTGCTTTGGCTAGAATTTCCAACATTATGTTGAATAGGAGTGGTGAGAGAGGGCTTTCTTGTCTTGTGCCTGTTTTCAAGAAGAATGCTTTTCTAGCTTTTACTCCTTCAGTCCGACATTGGCTGTGAGTTTATCATAGGTAGCTCTTCTTATTTTAGGGTATATTCCTTTATGTTGAGAGTTTTTAACATGAAGGGGTATGGAATTTTATCAAAATACTTTTTTTGCATCTATTGAGATAATAATAAGGTTTTTGTCTTTTGTTTATGTGATGAATCATGTTTATTGATTTGCATATGTTAAACCAACCTTACATTTCAGGGATGAATCCTTCTCAATCATTGTGGATTCGATTTTTGATGTGTTGTGGATTCAGTTTGCCAGTATTTTGTTGAGGATTCCTTTATCAGGAATATTGGCCTGACGTTTTCTTTGTTGGTGTGTGTGTACTGGCCTCATAGAATAATAGGGGAGGAGTCCCTCCTTCTCAATTTTTTAGGATAGTTTCAGTAGGAATTGTACAATGTCTTCTTTGTACGTCTGATGTAATTTAACCATGAATCCATCAGGTCTTGGGTTTTTTTTTTTTTTTTTTTTTTGGTTGGTAGACTTTTTAATTACTGATTCAATTTCAGAGCAGATTATTGATCTCTTCAGTGAATCAATTTCTTCCTGGTTTAGTCTTAGAAGAGTGTATGTGTTAGATATTTATCTATTCTAGGTTTTCGCATTTATATGCACGGAGGTATTTGTAGTAGAGTAGTTTCTGATAGTTGTTTTTATTTTTGTGGGTTCAATGGTAACTTTCTCTTCATCACTTATAATTGTTTTTATTTGGGTCTCTCTTTTCTTCTTCATTATTCTAGTTAGCAGCCTATGTAGCTTATTAATTAAAAAAAAAATCCTGCATTTTTTTGATCTTTTATCTTCAGGGTTGATTTGTTCTTACTTCTCCAATTCTTTCCATTGTGATGTTATGTTGTTAATGTGAGATCTTTCTAATTTCTGGATATGTGCAATTAGTGCCAAAAATTTTCCTCCTAAAACTGCTGTAGCTTTTCCCCAGAGATTCTGGTATGTCATATCTTTGTTCTCATTAGTTTCACAGAACTTCTTGATTTCTTCCTTAATTTCATTATTTACCTAAAAGTCATTCAGGAGCATGTTGTTTAATTTCCATGTAATTGCATGGTTTTGAATGATTTTCTTGGTCTTGGCTTCTCTTTTTATTGCCCTGTGGTCTGATAGTGTATCTAGTGTGATTTTTGGTTCTTTTTCATTTACTGAGATTATTTTATGTCTAAATATGTGGTCGATTTTAGAGTATGTGGCAAGCGGCAATGAGAAGAATGTATATTCTATTGTTTTTAGATGGAGAGGCCATAGAGGTCTATCAGATCCATTTGGTCCAATGTAGAGTTTAGGTCCTGAATACTTTTGTTAATTTTCTGCCGCAATGATCTGTCTAATACTGTCAGTGGAGTGTTGAAGTCTCCTACTATTATTGTGACAGAGTCTATGGCGTAATCATTTTATAGAATAGTGAAATCAAGAACAAAAACAAAACAACAAATTTATTTCCACCTCTTTAGTTCAATTATTCACTCAGGGCAGTTGATATGGTTTCGATCTGTGTCCTCATCAAATATCTCGTCTAATTGTACAAAGTAATGTTGAAAGTGAGGGCTAGTCAGAGGTGGTTGGAATATGGGGATGGATTTTTGTGAATGATTTAGCACCATCCACTTGGTAATTGCTCTCATGAGTGTAAGTTCTCATGAGATCTTGTTGCTTAAATGTGTGGCACCTCTTCCCACTCTCTGTTGCTGCTGCTCCCACCACATGATATACCTAACACCTCCTTTGCCTTTTATCATAATTAGAATCTTCTTGATGCCTCCCTAGAAGCAAAAGGTGTTATGCTTCCTGTATCGCTTACAGAACCATGAGCCAATTAAACCTATTTTCCTTATAAATTACCCAATGTCAGATCTCTTTTATAGGAGTATGAGAATGGACTAATACAGAAAATTGGAGTGTGACATTGCTATAAAGCTACCTGAAAATGCAGAAGCAACTTTGGAACTGGTAATGAGCAGAAGCTTTAAGAGGGTGGAGGGCTCAAAAGAAGACAGGAAGATAAGGGAAAGTTTAGGACTTCCTAAAGACTGGTTGAATGGCTATTAACAAAATGCTCATAGTGATATGAATAGTAAAGGCCAGGCTGATGAGGTCTCAGATGGAAATGAGTCACTTACTGGAAACTGAAGCAAAGGTCACTTTTGTTATATCTTAGCAAATAACTTGACTGCATTGTGCCCCTGCCCTAGGGAATCTAGGGAACTTTGAACTTGAGAGGGATGATTTAGGGTATCTGGTGGAAGAAATTTCTAGGCAGCAAAGCATTCAAGATGTGACCTCACTGCTTCTAACAACATATGCTCATATATGTGAACAAAGAAATAACGTAAGGTTGGAACTTATGTTTAAAGGAGAAACAGAGCATAACAATTTGAAAAATTTGCAGCCTGGTCAAGTGGTAGAAAAGGAAAGCCATTTTCAGAGGAGAAATTTAAGGAGGCTGCTGAAATTTGTGGATGTAAAAAGGAGTCAAGTGCTAATAGTCAAGACAATGGGGAAATGGCCTTGAAGGCATTTCAAAGGGCTTGCTGCAGCCCCTTCCATCACAGCCCTGGAGGTCTAGGAAGGTAGAATGGTTTCCTGGGCCAGACCCAGGGTCTGCTGTGCTGTGCAGCCTGCCTCAGGATATTGTTTCCTGCCTCTCACCCACTCCAGCTCTAGCCATGTCTCAAAAAGGGCCAGGTACAGCTCAGGGCACTTCTTTAGGGGGTGCAAGCCTTCAAGGCTTCTATGTGGTATTACACCTGTGGGTAGACAGAGTGAAAGATTTGAGGCTTTGGAGCCTCTACCTAGATTTAGGAGGATGTATGGAAAAGCCTGGATATCTAGGCAGAAGCCTGTTATAGGGACACAACCCTCATAAAGAGCCAGTGCAGAGGGGAATTATGGGGTTGGAGCCTGCACAGAGTCCACACTGGGGTACTGCCTGGTGGAACTGTGAGAAGGTGGATTCCAATCCTCCATACCCCAAATTAGTAGTTCCACTAGCATCTTGCACCTTGATCCTAGAAAAGCTGTGAGCACTAAAATCAAGCCCTTGAGAGTGATATTGGGGGCTGAACCCTGCATTGCCTCAGGGGCAGAGCTGCTCAAGGCATGGGAGCCCACTTCATTAATCATTGTGCCCTGGATGTGGAACATGAAGCCAAAAGATATTATTGTGGATCCTGAAAATATAATGATTTCCCTGCTGGGTTTCAGACTTGCATGGGGTCTGTAGCCCTTTATTTTGGATGATTTCTCCCCTTTAGAATAGAAGTAATTACTCAATGTCTGCACCTCATCTGTATCTTGAAAGTAGCACACTTGTCTTTTATTTTACAGGTTCACAGGCAAAAGGGATTTTTTTGTTCTTTCCTTCATTACTTTACTTTAAAAGTTTAGATCAGAGTACCAATAGAGGGTCTGTCCACTCACATTTACTTTAGACTCACCTTTCACAAAGCTTTTTAATGTGAAAGTGATCTTCAAGATGGCTAATCCCTTGGTCTATTTACACTTTTATTTCAATAAAATAATAACTCTTAAAACTCTCAGAACCTTCTTACAAACCTACAAAAATGCTTTCTCCATCTTTTCAATGGGTTATGATCCTGCACATCAAGGATGTTAATAGATTTGGAACTGGGTTTTTTAAATACTTACAATGTTTACTTTTTGTAGCTACACAGTAGGTGTATATATTTATGGGGTACATGAGATATTTTGATACAAGCATACAATGTATAATAATCACATCAGGGTAAATGGAGTGTCAGATGGAACCAGAGGTCATTATTTTATGTTAAGTAAGCACAGCAAAGAAAAAAAAATATAGAGAAAATATATAATGAAAATTAAGAGAAAATATTTTCAAACCATATATCTGATTGAAGCTAATATCCAAGATACATAAGGAATTTAACTGAATAGGAAGAAAAAGAAACTTCAATATAAAAAAAATGGGCAAAGGAACTAAATTAATTCTTTCAAAAGACGACAGTTAGATGGTCAACAGATAAACGAAAAATGTTCATCATCACTAATCAGAGAAATACAAATTAAAAGCACAATGAGATATCACCTCCCATGTGTTAAAGTGGCTATCTTTAAAAAGACAAGAGATAATAAGTGTTGCATAGTGTGTGGAGGAAAGGGAATTATTGGGTAATGTTGGAAGGAATGCAAATTAACACAGCCATTATGAAAAACGGTATGTGTGTTCCTTAGAAAACTAAACATATATTAACATAGGATTCAATAATCCCACCTCTGAGCATATAATGCAAAGGAATTAAAATCAGTATGTGGTAGAGCTACCTGTACTTCTCTGTTTACTGAAGGATTATTTATAATAGCTAAGATAGAAACCACCTAAATGCCCATCATCAGATGATTAGATCAAGAAAATGTGGTAAATTGTTTATATGTGATTTATAGGAATAATATTCAACCTTATAAAGGGGGAAATCATATCATTTGTGACAATCTGAATGGACCTGGAGGACATTGTGCTAAGTGAAATAATCCAGACACAGAAAGACAAATACCATATTATCTCACTCACCATGGAATCTAAAAAAGTTTTGTTATTGGCTAGGGTATTCCTTCTGGATTGTTATATGGATTTTGGGCTTTAGACACAAAATGAGGCGAAAATAGCAACTGGAACTCAGGGATTTCCTTGGGGCAATTATGTAGTACGTAATGTTCAATAATAACTGTCAGTGGGCAATTGCAGTAACCACAATCCAATAAAGGCAAGCACTGTGTAGGGTTGGATGTCTGAGTCACCCCGCCATCAAGCTACTCAAACTGGCCAAGTTACTGGCTAAAGATAATGGAATACTAGAATACAAGATAGAGAAAGGAGAGGATGACTATCAGAGTCTCAGAAACAGCCTGACTGGACAATTAACGGCTTCAAAACCTATCTCTTTGTATTCGCTTCCTAATTTTGTCTACTTCACTTCCTTTTTCTCTGTCTCCTGTCCTGGGGTTATCTTTCACGGTAAATAAAGCATGAAACTCTGTTTTACCTTCAAACTCTTTATTCTAAGGAACCTGCCATACAAAGGCATTCTCCAAGACCAAAGTCACATTACTAGAGTGCAGCTGGTTTTGTGACTGAGTACAAGAAATGAAATCCCATTTAGCATAAATCCAATAGGTGGCAGTCAGAGAAACAAAGATTTGCATTTAACTATACTAATCAAATATCTATTTAAAAATAAGATAGCTGTAGTGTTTACCCACTAAAATTATTTATACAATCAGCTTCTTTTTGAAATAGCATTATTTTAATTAAAATATTTGAAACTCAATTTAAAAGTAATATTCTATTCCATGCATAGGAATTCTGCAAAATAAATAGCTTGTATTCTATGCAGCAAGCAAATCAAATGGTAATTAATATAGAACAGACAAAGGAATCCCCCTTACAAAAGAAGCCACTTGGAATCATAAGTGCCCTTTTAACTGTTGGACATTTTATAACAGACTTCATTATGCAACCTCCAGATTTTTCTAAGGTCAAAAGTACTGATTGGGTATGTGTGTATATGTGCATGCTTTTTTCCCTCGGCTTTAAAAAAGCCATTTAAATTCTTTGTCCTCATCATCTCTGGAGATTATATATCCTGATGTAAGGGCTGACAAAAATCTTTCAAATAAAATTGCCTATTGTAACACTCTGTGGACATCCATTTGTGCATATGAAATGTAGAAAGTTTCAGGTAATTCTTAAATACTTAGTGCTAATACTTGCTCATTAATTGGATAGAAAAGGATCCAGAAATAGAGAATAAATGATGGAAGGTTCATTAAAATATTATAGAGAAATTAAGAGTATTTCAAATAAAATACAAAATCTTGTATGAATGAATTTTCCTACTTGCTGTAATTCCACCACATATGTCTAACTAATTTACCAATTTTTTTCTGTAGTACCCCTGTAACGTTTTGCTTTTATCTCTCTCATGGTGTAAATACTACCGTATTGTTTCACTTTCTATTTATTCTTCTCATCTGCGTGTTTCAACCTAAAGAGTAGTGTAATATACAAATCACAGACATTAATGTTATCATCTTAAGTAGTTCACAACCTGGCAAGAAGATAAATATCTTTCATCTCACCTCCCTCAAAAAAAAAAAAAAAAAAAAAGTGCAAACAAAAAAGTAACTCTAACATAATAGTATAAAACTACAATAAAGGTATATTATATCTGATTAAAACTCAATAGACATATTTGTCCAGGAAAAAAATGCAATGCCTTCACAGAGGAAGTATCAATTAAGCTGATAATTGAATGATGAGTTGTATTTGTTAACATAAATTTAATGTCTGCAAATGAAAATAAAAATATAATTACCAGTTTCAGGTATGTCTTTAACAGCAGCATGAAAACAGACCAATACAACTGGTAAAACACATTTTAGTATTCTATCTAGACTGGGCAAATTTGGTTTCTTGTTTTCCCATGTCATCTAACTACTGTTTCTTTGCTTATACAGCTCTAAAATAAGAGACAGATATAATAATTAATATCTAAACCTTTTTCTAGTACTAAAATTCGATGATTCATTTAAATAAAACTCTTAGATCACTTGAGCATTGTTTTGGTCTACATCCAGGTTTCATTTTACAATTTATATACTGAGAACACAGAATTTAATTACTGCCAATAACAGCATACTAGAATAGCATTGTTAAGTAATGATTTATTATCTTTTTGAAATTAAGTGAACACAGAATAGTACACATGTTGCATTAGATAATTTGAAGTTATAACAAAATGCTGAATATATATGAATAACTAAATATTAATTTAAATACTTATTAAAATTTCAAAAATGGCAAAATAAAAAATCCTGAAAGTAGTGTAACTAACAAAAGTTGTACTATTAGTCATTTACATTTGTGCACCATTTCTTAGTGTAAAAATAAAAAAAATAATTTTTGTTGACTTTTTAAATTTTATTTTTTATTTATTCATTTATTTGAGATGGAGTCTCACTCTTTCACCAGGCTGGAGTGCACTGGTGTGTTCTCGGCTCACTGCAATCTCTGCCTCCCAGGTTCAAGCGATTCTTCTGCCTCAGCCTCCTGAGTAGCTGGGAATGCAGATGTGGGCCACCACGCCCAGTTAATCTTTGTATTTTTAGTAGAGACAGGGTTTCACCGTGTTGGTCAGGATGATCTCAATCTCTTGACATTGTGATCCACCCACTTCAGCCTCCCGAAGTGTGGGGATTACAAGCATAAGCCACTATACCCAGCCAATTTTAGTTGACTTCACATGTTGGTAATACATATATTAACAGACAAATGATTGTGCCTAATATGATTACACCTTTTTTATCCAGAAAATGGAATGTATATATACTTATTTCTCTGTATTCTTTGAATATTTCAAACAATATTATATATTTGTTAGTAAAGGGTTTATCATCACTCTTACTCTCATTTGTTAACTAATATTTACTGAGAACTAAATATACAAGAGCGATGTAAATTGAGTGAACTTTTTAAAGTACCTTTTATGTCACAGGTACTTCTTTAGTTGCTGGTGATGGAATTGTAATAAAAATATGTTTTTTTTTTTTAAATTCAAAGCTGGCCCTTCCCCTTTTCAAAGGACACAAGACAGAAGACAGATAACAAATACATATATTATGTGAGTATTATAAATTGATAAACACTATGGAAAGAAGCAAAGCAGGAAGAGTGGAATAAACAATTATAAAAAATGACAGAAGATTGCATTTTATGTAAGGGAGTTAGCCAGGAAGACCACAAAAAGAGTGACATTTGGTCCAGAATTTTAAGGAAGTGAAGCATCAACTGAAAGGATATGTGGGAAAATAACGTTTCTGCTAGAGTGAAAGGTCAGGTCACCTACAAAGGAAAGCCCATCAGACTAACAGCAGACCTCTCTGCAGAAACCCTACAAGCCATAAGAGATTTGGTGACTATATTCAACATTCTTAGAAAATAAATTTCCACTGATAATTTCATATCTGGCCAAACTAAGCTTCATGAGCAAGGGAGAAATATGATTCCTGTCAGCAAGCAAATGCTGAGGGAATTTATCAGACTTGCCTTACAAGAATCTCTGAAGGAAGCACTAAATATGGAAAGGAAGGACCATCACTAGCCACTAAAAAACAAACAAACAAAAAAACAAAAAAGAAACACTGAAATACTCAGACTAGTAACACTATAAAGCAACCACACACACACACGCACACACACACAACCTCTGCATAATAACCAGCTAACAACATCATGACAGGAGGAAATCCACAAATATCAATATAAACCTTGAATGTAAATAGGCTAACTGCCCCAGTTAAAAGGCACAGAGTGGCAAGCTGCATAAAGAACCAAGAACTATTGGTATTCTGTCTCTATTGGTATTCTCTTGAAGACAGAATACCAATAGTTCTTAGTTCTTTATGCAGCTTGCCACTCTGTGCCTTCACACATGCAATGATGCCCATAGACACAAAATAAAGGGATAAAGAAAATCTACCAAGCAAATGAAAACAGAAAAGTCAGGGATTGCAATCCTAATTTCAGACAAAACAGACTTTAAATCAACAAAGATAAAAAAAGACAAAGAAGGGCACTACATAAGGGTAAAAGATTTGATTCAACAAGAAGACCTAACTATCTTCAATATATACATCTCCAACACAGAAGCACCTAAATTCATAAAGCAAGTTCTCAGAGACCTTCAAAGAAACTTAAACTCCCACATGATAATAGTGGGAGATTTTAACACCCCAGTGGTATTTTTAGATCACTGAGGCAGAAAATTAGCAAAGGTATTCAGGACCTGAAATCAGCACTGAAATCAGACAGAAAACACTCCTCAACAAACGCGAAAAAAAAAAAAAAAAAAAAAAAAAATGAAATCATAACAACCACTCTCAGAACACAACACAACCAAATTAGTTGACAAATTCACTTAAAATCATACCATAAAATAGAAATTGAATAACATGCTCCTGAATAACTTTGGATAAATAATGAGTTTAAAGCAGAAATCAAGAAGTTCTTTGAAATTAATAAGAATAAAGGTACAACATACCAGAATCTCTGGGACACAGCTAAGTTACTGTTAAGAGGGAAATTTATAGCTCTAAATGCCACATCAACAAGGTAGAAAGTCCTCAACTTACCAACCTCATATTACAACTAAAAAGAACCAGAGAACCAATAGAAAACAACCCCAAAGCTAGCAGAAGATAAGAAATTACCAAAATCAGAGCTGAATGAAGGAGATTGAGGCAGAAAATCCATTCAAAAGTTCAACAAATCCAGGAATTGACTCTTTGAAAAAATTAATAAAATAGATAGACTTCTTGATAGACAAATAAAAGAGGAGACATAAAAGAGAGTAGAAGAGGCAAAAGAGAAGAGAATATAAAAACAATTAGAAATGACAAAGACCTTATTAACACCGACCCCCACAGAACTATATGTAACCATCAGAGAACAATATAAGCAACTTTATATACACAAAGTAGAATATCTAGAAGAAAAGGATGAATTCCTGGACACATCCACCCTCCCAAGATTGAACCAGGAAGAAACTGAATTTCATAATGGACCAATAACAAGCTCCAAAACTTAATCAGGATTCGTAGACAAATTCTACAAGATGTACAGAGAACTGGTACTATTCCTTCCTACTGAAACTATTCCAAAATATTGAGGAAGAGGGACTCCTCCTTAAATCATGGCCTCTCTGGCCAGCATTATCCTGATACAAAAACCTTGCCAAGACAAAACCAAAAAAAGATCTTCAGGCCAATACCCTTGATGAACATTGATGCAAAAATCCTCAACAAAATATTGGCAAAGCGAATCCAGCAGCACATCAAAAGGCTCATCCACCACAATCAAGTAGGCTTTATCCCTGAGATGCAAGGTTGGTTCAATATACGTAAGTCAATAAATGTGATTCATCACATAAACAGAAATAAAGACAAAACCACATGACCATCTCAATAGGTGCATAAAAGTCTTGTGATATGACTCAACATCATTTTCTATTAAAAATCCTCAACAAACTAGGCACTGATGGAACGTACTTTAAAATAATAACAGCTATTTATGACAAACTCACAGCCAATATCATACTAGCTGGGCAAAGAAATATGAAAATATTCCTCTTGGAAACTGGTACAACACCAGGATGTCCTCTTTCACCACTCTTATTTAACATAATAGTCCTGGCCAGAGCAATCAGTCAAGAGACAGAAGTAAAGGACATCTAAATTTGAAGAGAGAAAGTCCAACTATCACTCTTTGCAGACAATGTAATCCTATATCTAGAAAACCACAAATTCTTGGCACAAAAGCTCCCTAAGCTGATAAACTACTTCAGCAAAGTTTCACAATATAAAATCAATGCACAAAAATCATTAGTGTCTCAGGATATTTAGGGTGTCACTTTTCCTGCTAGAAATGCCTGTGGCTGGTGACACCTTTGCCTGAGTTTTTGCTTGGGCTTTCTGGGCTTGTTCTGCCTACTTGACCTAGCTGGTTGTGGTTTGCTTGCACTGCCAGCTTGTATTCCACACCTGTCAAGGGTGAGTCAGGCATGGAGTAGCGAGGGTTCTGTGAGTGAGCATGGGTTTTGGCTACTGTGCACAGCCAGGCACACTGGCTGTTGTGGCCCAGCAGGCAACTCCAGGCACCAGCACAGGCTCCTGCTCCATGCAAGGCTGTGGCTAGGTCAGATACACAAGTGACTTCTGTTGCAGGCACCTGTGTCTGGATGAGGGGAATGAAGCGGCACCTGGAACAATGGAGATACCAGGAACCACGGAGCTCCAAAGAAGGTGTCACAGCCTTGGCTCTGTGCCCTAGGTCTGGGATCCCCAAATGGCCACAGCTCTTCTCACTTTCTCTTCACTCACCACGTGGCAAGCTGGAGGGAATTTCAGTAGTGTTTGTATTATAGCTCTTTCAGTGCTGCCATTCATCAAGTCCTGAGTTCTTGTCTTCTGCCCAAGAAGAATAAGGTATGCAAACAATTGCAGAGTGAGCAAGGTGAAGAGAGCTTTACTGAGACACAGAACAGCTCTCAGGAGACCCAAAGAGGGCAGCTCCTTTCCACAGACAGGTCATCCCAATGAGCATCCAGGTCTCAGCAGGGAGGAGACCCATAGTGGGTAGCCCCTTTCTGCAGGCTGATCGTCCTGACAAGTGGAGGAGATCCAAAGTGCATAGCTCCTTCCCACAGCTGGAAGTTCTGATGTCTGTACAAGTCTGGCTGAATCTGGGGTTGCTATGGGCTCAGAACAGGGGAAGTGCATGCTGATTGGTCCATGAGTGACCATAAGCACCGTAAGTTCTCACTCTGGGCCACGGACTTCACCTGGAACTGGCAGCCTGGTCCCCAGGCTTCAGGCCATCCCTGGCTTGAAGGTGGGGTTTCACCTGAGACCTGCCCCTTTCCTCCCAGGAGCCTGCTTGCCTCCATCATCATCAACATGCCATCCACAGCACCCAAGCTCTTCCTACTGAGGTGCACCTGCAGGCCCACATTGAGCCACCCTCAGCCCCCCTTCAGGGTCCCTCCCATGCTCATTGGAGCTCAAAATTCGGAAGGGACTAAAGTGGCAGGGTGCTGGTGTGTCAGCACTGCCCAGCATGCACACACCAGCCAAGTCGTGACAGTGCCCAGGGTCAGCCACAACTTTGCTTTACCCCACAGCCTGCACCAGGAGCAGGGAGAGGCCAGGAAGCAGGAGCAGCCACTTTCAATTCTGCGGAGGCAAGGAGTTTCCTGAACCCCCTAGAGTGCAGGGATGCCAAGGTCTGGAGCCATAGTGGAGCAGTTGTAGCTGTGGCTAGGAGCACTGGCTCCTCCTCTGCTGCAGCCAGCATCCTCACAGGGGCCACTCCAGATGGGACATTTCTGCCATCACTAGTATTCCTATACATCAACAGCAGTGAAGCTATTGCCAAATCAGGAATGAGATACCATTCACAATTGCCATAATAAGAATAAATCATGTAGGAAGATAGCTAAAGAGGAAGGTGAAAGATCTCTACTAGAACAACTACAAAACACTGCTCAAAAAAAATCAGAGATGACACAAACAAATGGAAAAAAATATCCCATGCTCACGGATAGGAAAAATCAACATAATTAAAATGGTCATACTGCACAAAGCGTTTATACATCCAATGCTATTCCTATCAAACTACCATTTTTTCATAGAACTAGAAAAAACCTTTTTAAAAATTCATATGAACCAAAAGATAACTTGAAGAGCCTAAATAAATAGAACAAAGCTGAAGCCATTGTGCTGCCCTATTTCAAACTGTCCTACATGGCTACAGTAACCAAAACAGCATAGTACTGGTACAACAACAGACACATAGTCTAATGGAACATAATAGAAAACCCCAAAATAGGACCACACACCTGCAACTATATGATCTTCAACAGAGCTGATAAAAATCAAGCAATGAGGAAGGGGCTCCCTATTCAGTAAATGGTGCTGGGATAACTGGCTAGCTATATGCAGAAGATTGAAACTGGACCCCTTCCTTACATCATACAAAAAGTCAACTCAATTAAATACTTAAATATAAAACCCCAAACTATAAAAATCCTAGAAGACAACCTAAGTAATATTATGGACACAGGAATGAGCAAATATTTCATGAAGAAGATGCCAAAAGCAATTTTGGCACAAGCAAAAAACATGACAAATGGGATCTAATTAAAGTAGAGAGCTTCTACACAGCTGAAGAAACTATCAACAGATTAAACACACAACCACAGAATGGGAGCAAACTTTTGCAAACTATGCATCTGACAAAGATCTAATATCCATCATTCATAAGGAACTTAAACAAATTTACAAGATGTAAACAACCTCATTAACAAGAGGGGAAAGGACATGAACAGACACTTCTTAGAAGATGCGTCCAACAATCATATGAAAAAATGTTCATCATGGCTGATCATTAGAGAAATGCAAATCAAAACCAAAATAAGATACCATTTCACACCAGTCAGAATAGCTATTATTAAGAAGTCAAAAATAATAGATTCTGGCAAGGTTGTGGAGAAAAAGAAACACCTTACATGCTATTGGCGGGTGTGTAAATTATTTAAAACATTATGGAAAACAGTGTGGCAATTCCTGTAAAACCTAATAACAGAACTACCATGCAACCCAGCAATCTCATTACTGGGTATATACACAAAGGAATATAAAAGGTTCTATCATAAAGACATATGCATGTAGATGTTCATTGTGCCATGAATCGCAATAGCAAAAATATGAGATCAACTTATATGCCCATCAATAGTAGACTGGATAAAGAAAATGTGCTATATATACACCATGGAATACTAACTAATGAGTGCTAGGTTTAATATCTTGCTGAAATAATCTGTACAGACGCTTTCTCTGGTTTGCAGATTTAATTAAACATTTTACACATTTAAAATTTAAAGCTATTCTAAATTTTAAAAGCTTATTGAAAACATTTGGTCTTTTTCCCCCCAGTGAGCATCACTGGGCCTGCAGGTCTCTGTCAGCTGCATATGTGGGCCTCTGTTCCACAGGATGGGGTTTGTTAAAGTTGTTAAGAATAAGGCCTACTTTAAGAGATACCAAGTGAAATTTAGAAGACGACGAGAGGGTAAAACTGATGGTGATACAGGATAAAAATAAACACAACAAACCCAAATTCAGGATGATAGTTCGTGTAACAAACAGAGATATCATTTGTCAGGTTGCTTATGCCTGTATAGAGGGGGATATGATAGTCTGCACAGTATATGTACATGAATTGCCAAAATATGGTGTGAAGGTTTGCCTGACATATTATGCTGCAGCATATTGTGCTGGCCTGCTGCTGGCCCACAGGCTTCTCAATAGGTTTGCCATGGACAAGATCTATGAAGGCCAAGTGGAGGTGACTGGCGATGAATACAATGTGGAAAGCATTGATGGTCAGCCAGGTGTCTTCACCTGCTATTTGGATGCAGGCCTTGCCAGAACTACCACTGGCAATAAAATTTTTAGTGTCCTGAAGGGAGCTGTGGATGGAGGCTTGTCTATTCCTCACAGTACCAAACGATTCCCTGGTTATGATTCTGAAAGCAAGGAATTTAATGCAGAAGTACACTGGAAGCACATCATGGGCCAGAATGTTGCAGATTACATGCATTACTTAATGGAAGAAGATGAAGATGCTTACAAGAAACAGTTCTCTCAATACATAAAGAGCAGCATAACTGCAGACATGATGGAGGAGATGCATAAGAAAGCTCATGCTGCTATAAGAGAGAATCCAGTCTATGAAAAGAAGCCAAGAAAGAAGTTAAAAAGAAGAGGTGGAACCGTCCCAAAATGCTCAGAAGAAGGATCGGGTAGCTCAAAAGAAGCCAAGCTTCCTCAGAGCTCAGGAGTGGGCTGCTGAGAGCTAAACCAAACAATTTTCTATGATGATTTTTCAGATACAGGCAATAAACTTATGGACAGAAAAAAAAAAAAAAAGAAAACATTTGGCATTATTTAGTCTGTTCAACCTACCACTAAGAAGAATAAAAATAACATTATTAATATCAAACTGCTTATATTCTTCCCGCCCTCCCCACCCCCCCCCCCCCCAGAGACAGAGTCTAGCTCTGTTGCCCAGGCTGGAGTGCAGTGGTGCAATCTCAGCTCACTGAAAGCTCCACCTCCTGGATTCACGCCATTCTCCTGCCTCAGCCTCCCAAGTAGTTGTGACAATAGGTGCCTGCCACCATGCCCGGCTAATTTTTGTATTTTTAGTAGAGACGGGGTTTCACGGTGTTAGCTAGGATGGTCTCGATCTCCTGACCTTGTGATCCACCCACCTCGGCCTCCCAAAGTGCTGGGATTACAGGCGTGAACCACAACGCCCAGCCCAAACTGCTTATATTCTTAAAGTACCCATATGAGGTCTGCGGTCATGATATATTATTACTGAACATAGTGCTGTTTATTATTTGCTAATATTTTGTCTTATTGAACCAATATTTAAATATAAGCTTAATCTATAACTTTCTTTTGACTGTATTGGAATTTTTTCTTATAAAAATTGAGATATTATATCCTTTCATCAAGCTCTAATAATTTAAATGTGACAATCATATGTCCACAAAGGGCTTACAAGTATTCACCTACAAAATAATCTAGTATAATTATTTTTATAATAACCTGCATAATATTTAATGGTCTTGTTATTTTGGGAAGTACAGTAGTAATCAGGCTGCAATACATTAATATTTTTTGAAACTCCTTTTAGGATTTTGGTTTCCTTTTATTATATATTTTTTAAATCATTTCAATAATATGTGTTTCTTAAATGATTGTGTGTTTCTAAATATATTAACATATTAATGTATAAATATATTCCTATATTAATTTTCTATTATGGCTGTTGCTATTTTCTATTGTTTTGTATCTCACAATACATATTTTATCTTTATTTCCTCAACCTTTGTTTCTCTGTGTCTAATTCTTCATTAGTTGAGATTAACTGATGATTTGCTCTTTTGTGTTTTTTGCTAAATTTGTAAATACTATATTAATAAAATTTGCCTTTATTTTCTTTATTATTCATATATTCACTTTAAAATATTATTTTTGTTCTATATTTTTCCAGGCTATGCTACATCCTGTGAAGAAACGATCAACAAAGTAAGTGGTCTATACTTTCATGGAGCCAATAGTCATTTGCAAAAGATGGACCTCAATTAATTAGTTAAAGGAAAGGGAAGTATAATCTGTGATAAATCTTTTGAAAAAATATTATGGAATATATAACAAGATCATCTAATATAGTTAGATTAGACAGGTGAATGAAAATAAAATTAGATTTTATTTATGCAAAAATTTTCAACACTATTATGGAAATTTTCTTTGTCTTCTAACACAGAATACGTTTTTGGAAAGAGGCCACGTGTACCTATAATATAAAAGTGGTCTCTTTTTTTTGGTTTGAAAATTTATAATTGTTCATTTTAGAGCATCTCTTTCTATCTTCTCTCTCTCTCTCTTTATAAATACACACACACAAACACACACACATACACTTTTTACCTTCTTTACTAAAGTGTAATTTATATACAAAAATTGCACATTTTTAATGTATATAATTTGTTGGGTTAGAATATATGAATACACCAGTGGAACCATTAACACAATAAAGAAGATAAACATATACATTACCTTCAAAATTTTCTTTCTCCACTCAACCTTTTTGTGTGTGTGTGTGGTAGGAACAATGAACATGAAGTGTAATGTTAATTACCAGGAGTGGGGTAGAGGGTGCCAGATGGAAATGAAAAGTTGTTGTTCAATGGGTGTAAAATTTCACCTACACAATATGAACAAGTTTTAGATGTGTACTTAGAATACAGTGCTTAAAATGAACACTATTATATTTTATACTGAGCTCTTGTTGAATAGTTCACACAATTGTTTTAACACCAGAATTTTATGTCTGTTGGGGTATATTTTGTTGTTTAAAATATCCCACTAGTATTGTTTTACCTGTTAGCATCTGTGCTGTATGTCATTTGATTCTGATTCAGTTGCACACAGAACTGTATAATAGTTATGTTTGCTTTCAGAAGGGTACATTTTGTATTCCTATAGGGGGCCAGCTTGTAGACCGATGGAACCGAATAGATAACTCAGAAATAAATTAATGTATTTACAGTCAACTTATTTTTGGAAAGAAGCCAAGAATATCAAATTTGGAAAGGACAGTCTCTTCGATAAATGAAGCTAAGAAACCTAAATATTCATATGCAAAAGAATAAAGCTTGACTCCTCTCACTCACTATACACAAAAATAAAATCAAACTGCGTTAAAGACTTAAATGTAAGACAGGAAACTATGAAACCACTAAAAAATAAACAAGAGAACCACTTTAGGACATTGATCTAGATAAAGCTTGTATGGATAAAACCTCAAAAGCACAGGCAACAGAAACAAAAAGAGGCAAATGAGACTATATTGAACTAGAAAGCTTCTGCCAGGAAAAAAAGTAATCAACAGAGTGAATACAGAATTGCAGAATGGAAGAAAATATTTGTAAACTAGTCATCTGACAAAGGACTAATTTTCAGATGACACAAGGAACTCAACTCAAAAGCAAAACACATGCACACACACACAAAATTTGATTTTGAAATGGGCGAAAGATCAGAATAGACATTCCTCAAGAGAACACATACAAATGGCCAAGTGTATATAAAAAAAGTTCAGCATCACTAATTATCAGGAAACCACAATTAGATATTATCTCACCCCTGTTAGAATGTGTGTTAGCAAAAATGAAACGAAATAACAAATGCTTATGAGGATGTGGATAAAGGGGAGCTCTTATACACTTTTAGAAGGAAAGTAAATTACTACAACCATTATGGAGAACAGTATGGAGTTTCCTCAAGAAATGAAAAACAGAACTACCATATTATCAAGCAATCTCACTAGTTGTTGTATACTCAAAGGAAAGAAAATCAGTATGTTGCTGCAAAATATCGGCACTCCCATGTTGATTGCAGCACTGTTAACAATAGTCAAGATATGGAATCAACCTGTGTCCATAAATAGATGTATAAATTAAAAATGTGTTATATATTATATATACACACACACACACACACACACATATACACACACACACACACACAATGGACTACTATCCAGCTCAAAAATGGAATTAAATCTTGTCGCTTGTGACAACTTCATGAGCCTGGAGGACATTATGTTAAGTGAAATAAGTCAATTACAGAAAGCTAAATATCGTATTAGTAGAAGCTAAAAATGTTGATCCCGTAGAAGTAGAGTGCAGAAGAGTGTTTACTTGAGGCTGGCAAATGTGGGAGCATGGGGATTGGAGAATTTTGTTAACAAATGGAAAATTATATAAATATTATATATATATATAAATATATAACACAGAAAATTATAAATAGGAGGAATAAGTTCTAGTGTTCTACAGCACTGTTGGGTGACTATAGTTAGTAACACTGTATTATAATTTTTAAATAGCTAGAACAGAGAATTTGGAATGTTTCTAACACAAAGAAATAATAAGCCTCTGAGGTAATGGATACGCTAATTACCCTGATTTGATTGTTACACATTGTATACCTGTATTAGAATATCACACTGTACTCCATAAACTTGTGTAATTATCATGTGTCAATTAAAAATTATACTACTGAAATAGAAAATATCTTGTCTGTTTCTGAAAAATATCAAAATTCAATAAATTAAATGTTGAAATATAAGTTGAAGAAATCATCTAGAAAATGTTTTGAAAGTACAGAGAAAAATAGTAAACAGAAATTTAGCTGATACATGTATAATCTAATAACCATCTTTGAAGAAATGTGGGAAAAAAACTGGAAATGAATGAAATTGTGAGAAACAGAAGAAAATTCCAAAACCTGTCCTTAGTTTAAAAAGTTATGCTGAGAGCCTAACATTACTAATTAAAGACAATAGCATACCTGAATGTATCATTGTGAAAATTCACTGGACTGAAGATAGATGATAGCCACATGTAAGTGCATAGCCATGCACACACATATTTCTAAATGTTTATTACAAAAGAATAATAATCAAATTGCAATCTGACCTTTCATCAGAACAGGATGCTAGAAAACAATATCACCTCCAGTGTGTCAAGAGAAAATTATTTTTAAACTTAGAATTACATTCCATGCCAAAATATCAAAGAGCATATAAAAATACAACAAACATTTTCAGACAATGAAGGACTTACAAAGTTATGTTCGAAGTACAATTTCTTAAAACTTACTTGAAAGTAAACTCCAGGAAATGGTGATGATATAACAATAAAGATAATTGCTATATTCTACTTTCTTGTTATAGAAACACAATTTTATTCAAATTGTTTTCAATATAGTAGATCAAGCACAGAAGAAAGACAAAGGGAGGAAACTGAAAAATATCTGCATAGGTAGTCTGGAGATCGGTGAATCTGAATTTGATTAGATGAGTGGAATATTATGAAAGCGATTGTGTGGGGTAAAATTGTGACTAGCTGTAATGATAAAAATATTAGAAAAAATCTGGTGTAATATAAACCTAGAAAATAAACGAATTCAATATTTGAAGCATTCTTCCTTGTATGACATAAAGATTTTTAAATGTGGACAATTATAGGAAAACATTTCACAATGAGGCATGTTCTGAAGTGAACAAAATTTACATGATAATTATAAAGTAAGGGCAAAAAAAGCAGATATAGAGGAGACAAAGGAAGAGAAATAATTGGAGTGGTAAAGCAAAAGGTGAGTATTCTAAAATATCTTCTAGTAGTAACATTCTATGCATGATATAAAAGAAATCAAGGATTATGAACATTGTTGTCATGTGCAGGATGATTATGGATGATTTTTAATATTTCTGTAATGTTGAGGAAGACGGAACCTGGAAGTCCTCTATCATATCAAGACAACAAAAAGCATTTTTAAAAACATTTAAACGAGTATATAACGACAAGCATATTCTTTAGAAATATCGAATAGTCAGAAACAGATCCATCTGGTGTATGTGAGTTGAGGATAAAGATATGCAAGGTATGGGTTTATTACTTCTTGTTATAAGTTTTTCTGTATCATTTGACTTTTGAATCATGCACATTTATTACTTTGATATGAATTAAATAATTATAAAAGAAAGTAAACTATATCTATCTTTAGTCAAGCTGTTGTAAAGTTTTAAGCTTCTAGTGGTGCTGGCAATATGTTCTGGCTGACTTTCAACCACTGAACCCGAGTACCTTTATTACTTGATTAATATATGGTAAAGATGAATTAACTCCACACAAACTTAAATGGATATATCAGATACATTCATCTTCAACAACATACCACTTAATTAAAATAAAAAAGAGATCAAATATATGTGTATATATACATTCATAATCTAAATACTTACACATGCCATAACAGAACACAGATAGTCCTTTTTCAAGTCTGACACTCAAATCCATTGTCAAAACAAACAACATTTACAAAATTTTCATATCCTTTGCTTTTTCTTTCAGAGAACTCAAAGGGTCAAATGTGCATTTCAGTGTCAGTCATTCCTAATATTGATAATAAAAACAGCCTAGCCTGGTGGCTTATGCCTGCAATCTCAACACATTTGGAGGCTAAGGTGGGAGCATTGCTTGAGCCCAGGAGTTTGAGGCTGCAGTGAGCTACGATCACAGCATTGCACTCCAACCTGGGTGGCATAATGATATCTTGTCTCCAAAAAAAAAAAAAAAAAAAAAAAAAAGAAAAAGAAAAAGAAGAAACTTTATTGTCCTATTAAGGAAAGTAAGCTGGTGATTTAGAATTGAGAATACAAGTCATTGTACAATACACATTAATTACATGCATTTTTTTAATTGATAGGGTCCATATCAAACACTAAGAAACATTTATTTTTCTTCATTATTAACAATAAGATGCTATTAAAATATCATATTTAATTATTTGAATTCTGTTATTTAAATTTTATATATTTAGCATCAATAATGAGAAACTGTTATCTCAATGATGTATTATTAATAGTTGTTATTAAATTCTGTATTATAAGAAAATCAGGCTACATGACAATAATTCATTACACACTAAAATATTTAATAAAGTAAAATAGCTTTATAAGCATTTTCCCAGACACAATATGTACAAAGAAATGTGCAGATTATATGTCGCTAATTCTTTTCAGTAGAGTCAGCTGCTTATTTTCCTCTTCTGCAATTAGCATTTGTAAGTATATGCTGTTTATTTGAGATATTTTAAATAACTATTACAACTTTAGAATTTCTATATTTCCTTATAGCTGTAAAATTTAAAGTGTATTATTTATAATGATTACCACATTTAACCCAAATTTAAAAAATTTAACATGTCACTGGATGAAATATAAAATTAGTGATGTATACAAATAAAATCTAAAAATTCCATATATTTAAAGGTATTGTATCTTTAATTGTATCTTAAATCACTTTCTAATATATTTGTGTTTTACTATTCTTTAAGGGGTAGCTTTTTTGCTACAATGACATAAGATAATAAGATGATGACCAAAGCAAAACAGTGAGAACATCAACAAAAACCAACCTTATAAAGTAATATACTTGACTTTAGCAGAAATATAATATCTTCTTTCATTTTTAGATATATTATACTTCAATCACTATTATATTTTATGCCATATACTCCCAGTAAGAATACTTACATGAAATTTCAAAGTTCTTATCTTCCAAAAACTAAGGAGGATATAGACATTTATAATGTAGAATGATCAGGAAACTACTAGAAACACAAAGAAGAAGGTTTATGTAGCTATCAAAGACTTTATTTCCACAAGTCACAAGAGATGACTTTGAACCATTTTACAGCACAGGAGATAATGATATAAACCTGAGAGTGAGGATTAATCACTAAGGTCATTCCAGGCTGAGTGAGAACTCAGAGGCATCAGAGACTATTACGAACTTGTTTATCTTCAATAAGTTTCATACAACTAAGACAAAAACTTTGAGGATAAATCATCTGTATAAGAGATTAATGAGTTTGAAAATCATTAGTCTATAAATGGCTTCACATATTATGTTTCAGAGGTTGGATACGAGGAATAAGGATTTCATGAAAAATCACTACAACCGTTACAAGAAGAATTTTGAGTTTTATAAAGAATATCTTAGCATCAGTATGACGAACAGACCCTGAGGCTCTGAGATTAATAGGAAGAAATAATTGCTTGCAAAAAAATAAAGGGATTATTTTGTAGGGTACTGAAAGGATTTACTAATAGTAAAGCAGCAGAATTTACAAACAGATTACTTTGAATATCAAGTGCAAAGGAGATTAAAAAGTCAAAGAGAAACCCATGGTTTTGGTTTGACTGACAGAGGAAATAAAATAGAAGAACATTTAATTAGAAATATATGGCAAATTTACTTTTGGCATTTTGAGCTGGTGGTAACCCTCAGAAACACAGGTAAATATGTGTGTTTAAAAATCACCTTTCACATATTTGGAACTCAAGAAAATTTTGAATTGGAGAGAAAGAATGTCAAATCATCAATACGTAGGTGATTTTTAAAGAGCAAAGATAACAGAAAGGAAACTGGATAATACAACATCCATTGAGCAAATTAAGGAAAACAAATCTACAGGGGAGCTGGAAAAAAATGACAAGGAAATTAGGAGTTCAAATGGTGCCACAAAAGTAAAAGCTGCTTTTTTTTTTTTTCTTCAAGGCTACAGTAGTAGATGGTGCTGAAAGGTTAAGAGAGATTATATTATATAGTATATCTAGCACCATTCATTAGCTTTGACAACCAGAAAATTACTGACGATCTCAAATTATTTTGTAACCGAGTAATGATTATGAATGACTAGTTATGGAAGGTTGAACATTAAACAGGAAGTTCAGAAGCATTAGGAAAAATATGTAATGTAGATGACGGGTTGATGGGTGCAGCAAACTACCATGGCACATGTATACCTATGTAACAAAACTGCACATTCTGTATATGTACCCCAGAACTTAAAGTATAATAAAAAAATTAAAAAGCAAGTTGAAAAGTGAAGTAAAAAGATAGTGTTGTGCAACTTTTCTACAATGTAACACACCACAAAATGATAGTATTTGTAAAGCACACTGGAGAAAACGTTAGGGGATTTAGGGAAACATTTTAGAGATTGTTGAAAAAATGTAAATCTCACTTTATTTGTGTTATAGATTTACATTTAAAAATAAAATACAGAAAACTATTGAAATTGTATTTGAATCAAACATAGCAATGAAATCCTTTCAGTATTTAATTTTACAAAATGACAAACATGACATTATTCTCAAAAACATATTAGATTTTGTTTTTAAATGGATATATTCTATTCTTGATAAAGAAACTTTAGTCATGAAATTACCCTGCCCTCCCAGCTAGATTTACTGCCTCCAAGGAACAAAGAACATTCTTCCTGGCATCTAGAATACACATTTCTTGAGCAGTTCCATGGATGGACCTCCTGTCTATTATCAATAGTAGTGCTCTGTGCAGCTGGCTGCTAAAGTAAGTTTCTGATTATTATAGCCTTTTTAAAAATCACATTGAGCACAATTTCCTGATGCCATTATGCTCACCATAGAGCATGTTTACAGAAATGGATGCATTTTGTGAAACTCCCATAAAACCATAAATTGATGCAGGCATCTAGCCCAGGAAATCCAAACTATTCTAAATTCCATCAGGATACTCCTTAGACTGAGGGCCAATATTTCCAGTTGTGCCTGTAACTTATTTGCAACAAACCAACTGGGGTGTTCTTACTAAAGAGAAGCATTTGTGTTGGATGTATTTTTGCTTGTTTGTTTAAGTTAGAAACATTTAAGAATCCATGCAGGAAGTTGTGTAACTTAGAGGAGAGATGAAGATATTAACCAATAATGAAAGAAGGGAAGATGAAAAGGATAATAGGTGATAGAAATTTGTTTTGTAAGTGGGAGAAAATAACAAGTGAAGCTTCAATTGAATGACTTGGAGTTTTTCTGTTTTCTTTGATTTCTGATGAAGTGTTGAAGTGTTTGCAAATGATATAGTTGATGGTAGAACAGAGAGACAAGAGATTGATAAAGAGAGACAGGAAAGTGAAATGGCTCTTTTAGAATGCAGAATAAATAACCACCTAGTGCCATATCAAAGGCTAAGTGATGTACCAGTTTTTCTAAGATTAGAGAAAATGAAATAAATTTATTACTTTATTTGAGTGTGTGGTTTGGTAGAGGGTGGATGGAAGTGGGTGTGAGTAGGTGTGGATGTTGGTGTATGACTTTGTTTATGTATTTCTTCAGTAGGATTTTCCACAAAAGTAGAATTATAGAATGCCTTGTGGAAGATTGTTCCTAGACTTGAGCTTGATTTGGAAAAACATGTGTCCTATAGGCAACAAGACAACTCAGTAATATAGAAAGAGAAAATAGAAAAGTGCAATCTAGGCTACCTTCGGAATGAAAACATATTAAGAAAAGATTGATTAGGAGAAAAAGAAAGTGACAAAATTAGAAGATAATGATGATGATGTAAACATATGGAAAATAAGAAAGTTAGGAAATCTAAAGAATAGGTCATTGTATTCAGACATCAGAATAGTTTAAACTTTCAGAAGAAATATGACAAAAATTAGATTATCTAAAGGAGTAGAAGAAAATATAATTGATGTTTAAAAATGCAAGAATACTCAGGCAGAGGTTTTTGATATATCATCTATATGCATATTGAAGTCCTCAGGATGAGGACGTGACCTTTGGAGAGGACAATTATTTTTTAATTTCAGAATCTCATTTATATTAACATTCTATCTTAACCCTGATGAATATTTCAACAACGGTGTTTTTAAAAAGATTGTTCAGATCAAGCTGGAAGACGCTCTCCCTGAGGTTCATTATATTTTACCTCCAAAATAGCTAGGGTCCTACACTACATGTATGCATAAAAGAGAGGTATATTTTTCACTCTCCATGTTTGATGGGAGATAGTAAAAGGTTATCTTTATGTAACTCTGTTATATGGAGAGTTTTTCTTCCCTCTCCGTGCTTCCACTACAACTGCATTCCTAGGGATCCACAGTTTTGCCTCCGTTATGAGTGTCTTAAAAGGTTTTCCTAGATCATTGGAAAATATGCAGTCTACCCAGCATAAATGAAACATTGAACGAGCCATATTTCAGGACAAGTGCAGGCTTCACTGTTGAATGAAATGTAAATTTCCACAGAGGGAAGTCAGACACCAGGTAGGGACATCTAGACTTAAGATAGCCTTGGCAAAGTTAAGGTACTTAGCTCTTGGATGGAGACTGCTGGTTTATAGACAATGGCTCCCACGACATTCCTGGTGAAAACTGGTGCTTGTGAAAGTGGAGCTGTGAGTTTTTTCATGATTACTACACACATAGTCCAGTCTTCCCTTTAAACCCATTTTGAAGTCCATGGAATTTTTGATCTCAGAGCGGAAATAAATGACCTGGATCAGTTCTAAAATATTTTTTGTTTTACACTTGGACAACAGCTTTAAAACTTGAAAATTAAAAGAGTATACAGTGTTTTTTCTCTAGTTCCCCTCTGATAATCTTTGCCTAAGTTAGTTTATGGCTTATGTTTGTATGACTTCCCAAGGGAAAGAACCATCAAAGAAGAAGCAACATCAACAGCAAAAGATCATTGAGGTACCTAGAAGAACACATGAGTTTACAGGCAACATATAACCTTATCACACATGTATACAACAGGGAGGGAAAAAAAGACAATTAATTAGAATTGTTGTGAGTTCATGTAATAAAAAAAATAATTCTCCTAAGATATTTTACCTTGAACAATCAGGCCAAGTAAATAATGTAGAAGCTTATGTCCTAAGGTGAAAGCTTCTTTTAGCAGATTATATATTGTTTTCTGTCTATACCTCTAGAACCATTATGGATTTGGCACATTCAATGAGTACCTGTCTTTATACCATACCTGTTTGATGCTTGAATGAACAAGCAACTAAATAGAACTGATCTAGATTGATAGTTGGATGCCTGGAAGACAAGATTCCTTTCATAGAGATGGTGCTATGGTTTGGATATTTGTTACCCTCCTCACCACCCCCAAACTTCATGTTGAAATTTAATCATGTTGAAATTTGATCTCCAAGATTGGAGGTGGGGCCTAATGAGAGGCATTTATGTCATGGGGGCAGATCCACCACGAATAGATCAATTCCCTCACTGGGTGTGGGGGAGGTTCTTGCTCTATTAGTTTTCACAAGAGCTGCTTGTTACAAAGATACTGGTGTGTCTACCTCCCTCCTTGCTTCCTCTTTTTCCATGTGATCTCTGTACATGCTGGCTCCCCTTCACCTTCCATCATGAGTGGAAGCAGCGTGAGGTTCTCAACAGAAGCAAATGCTGGCACAATACTTTTTGTATAGCCTGCAGAACTGTAAGACAAATAAATCTCTTTTTCTGCATAAATTACCCAGCCTCAGGTATTCCTTTTAGCTACACAAGTGGACTGACTGATGGTTAAGTTGTGAATGTGTTAAACACAGATCTCTAACTTCAATTTTTCATGACATAGATCATTTCTAACAAAGAGTACTCAACCAAAAGATAGAGGGAAAGATAGAACCTGAATACTTGATTTTGTATTATTGAATCCATTCTTTTCCTAGCTTGTCCTTATCACTGGGAATTGCAGTTATTTGTTCCAAACCCTTTAAGTAGCAAAGTTGGAGGTGGATTTCTTATTTTCAACCAAAAGTACCTTGTGCGATACAGAAAACACATAAGTGAATGGACACAGAAGGTGGTAGGTGACAAACATATTATTGACTTGATTTGGGATATAGTAATCACTGAGGATTGAGGTTTAGAACACTGTGAAGAAATGTTTTAAAATGTTGTAGTTGGTTGAATACTTCTGGCAGCCAAAAAGTTGCTATGCAATGGTCTTTATAAAGGCACATATAAAACAGCATTCTTTTTTTTTGATTTATGGCCAATAATCTGAGAGGGACACAGGCCAGATAATTATGTATCCCTTAATTATGAAGCCTGAACTTGTCCTAAGTTCTGACACATTCACTGTCTCATTTATGCTGTGCTGATTACATATTTGTGAATGATCTAGGAAAACAATTTTAAGATGCTCGTATCAGAGGGAAATACTTTGGGTCCCTAGTACTGCAATTGTAGTGGAAGAGTGGGGAGAGGGAAAAAAATTTCCATGTAACTCTTTGTTATATGGAGATAACCCGTCTACTAATTTTCATCAAATAAGGATAGTGGAAAACTATACCTCTTATTCATACATATGTGTACTGTATGGCCCTGATAAATTTGGAAGTAAAATATAATGAACTGGCTGGGTGTGGTGGCTCATATCTTTTTGCATTACATTAACAGAAACGCAAAAGGACTCATCTTTCTGCTCCGAGATAAAGTTATTGACAGCAAAATTGAGAGCAAATCTTGAGCAAGAGCAAGGAATAAAAATGGAATCTAGGGAAATGTGGAAATTTGATCTCTCTGCACTGTTTGATACTCTAGTGATGTGGTGATATGGTTTGAATTTATGTCACCGCCCGAATCTCATGTCGAATCATAATCTCCAATGTTGGAGGTGGAGCCTGTTAGGAGGTGACTGGATCCTAGGGGAGGATTTTCCCCTTGCTGCTGTCATGATAGTGCATTCTCATGATACCTTGTTGTTTAAAAGTGTGCACCACCTCTCACTTTGCTGTCTCTTCCTCCTTCTCCAGCCATGTAAGATGTGTCTGCTTCCTGTTCACCTACACCATAATTGTAAGTTTCCTTATGCCTCCCAAGCCATGTTTCCTGTACAGCCTGCAGAACTGTGATTTAATTAAACCTCCTTTCTTTGTAAAATACCCAGTCTGAGGTGATTTTTATTGCAATGTGAGAACTGACTAATCCATGTGGCTATTGAGCACAGGAAATGTTCTTTAACTGTACAAAACACATGAGAATTCAAAAACCTGTACACATAAGTTAAAATGTCATCAATAATTTTTGCATTGGTTACATATTGAATGATACTATTTTGGGTTCATTGGGTTAGATAAATATATCACTAAAATTAATTTTACCATTAATTCTTTATTTTTCATGCAACTAATAGAATACTTAAAATTATATGTATATGGCTCACATTTGTAGTGATAAGACCACAAAGACCATGATCAGATGTCTGGTGTTTTATTTTAAAAAACAAACAAAGAAACAAACTAAAAAACAGTTTATAGAACTTGAAAGAAATCCAGCTTACCATGATTCTAGATGAAGCTCATTACTAGAGAAAACACATATCTGTCCAACATCTGCCCCTAATTTATGACCTCATAAAAAGTAAACATCTAATAAATATAATCCCAGGAAGCAAATCAAGAGGCAAACAAAATTCTTTTACATGCACATATTCTTCTGTTGGTCATAAGATGTTTTGTATTGTTGTTTTACCCCTGTCTTTTGATAATTGACAGTATGCTATGAAGTGGTTTTTTTTTTTTTTCTCATTTTGCCCTTTTTCCAAAGATTTGCTGTTAGAGGTATTTTGTTTTCACTCTGTCATTATGTTTGGGTGAATTGGTGAGAGGAACACATGATTTAGCCTCAGAATGACAGGTCAACAGAAGTCACTATTGCATCAAAATGGAAAGACCTTGTTAAAATACTTGCAATTTTATAAAAATCTACCTACAACTCTACGAAAGAATCTACCTACAAAAGAATAATTTCAATTGTGTATAGAAACAGTGAATTATATTATACACAAATATTGTTGTAATTGAGTGTAACATTATGAAATTGAATGAATACATATAGAACCCTAAGAAGATAAAAGACATTATAATTCAGTATATGTGTTTAGTTATTTTTTAGTTGTTCAGTATCTCTCCAGTAAAATACATCTTCTATTTCCTTTAGGCAATTTTTATCATAATCTACGTGGTTATGGAAATCTATAAATTATGATGCTTTCTCCCACTGTCTCAGATAAGTAGAGATACTCAAGCATGTTTACATCTTGTCTTTGTCACTGTAAATTATACAGAATTATTGATAGTAAATGTTTATATACATACTTGTATTTCAGTATTTGGACTTTGCTTTGCCCTTTAAAGGTAATGGATAAATTTTGTGCAAGCAAAAACAGAAAAAAAAAAATGGAAAGAAGAAAGAAACAAATAACATTACATGAAGATGGCTCTATGAAAGAAAATTTCTGAAATAATTTTATTGGTTACATAAATAACTCTCCCTTCACATACAATCTAATGGGTTCACAAAAGAACCACAGCTGATGACAGCACTCCACAGGGTCTATTGCTTGGCTTCTTACTGAAAGGAAGGTCAATCTCTCTCTATTTTCCAAATTTTTGACTCAGGTTTATTTAGATACAGGACTTTGTGTTTTTGTATAGGAAAAAATATCATTACATTATTATGGACTGTGCTATAACTAATTTAAAATTTGTTCTCAAAACTGGGGGGCGGAGCAAGATGGCCGAATAGGAACAGCTCCAGTCTCCAACTCCCGGCGCGAGCGACACAGAAGACCGGTGATTTCTGCATTTTCAACTGAGGTACTGGGGTCATCTCACTAGGGAGTGCCAGACAATAGGTGCTGGTCAGCTGCTGCAGCCTGACCAGCGAGAGCTGAAGCAGGGCGAGGCATCGCCTCACCTGGGAAGCGCAAGGGGGAAGGGAATCACTTTTCCTAGCCAGGGGAACTGAAACACACAACACCTGGAAAATTGGGTAACTCCCACCACAATACTGCGTTTAAGCAAACAGGCACACCAGGAGAATATATCCCACACCTGGCCGGGAGGGTCCCACGCCCACGGAGCCTCCCTCATTGCTAACACAGCAGTCTGCGGCGATCTAACTGCAAGGCAGCAGCGAGGCTGGGGGAGGGGCGCCCGCCATTGCTGAGGCTTAAGTAGGTAAACAAAGCCGCTGGGAAGCTCGAACTGGGTGGAGCTCACAGCAGCTCAAGGAAACCTGCCTGTCTTTTTAGACTCCACCTCTGGGGACAGGGCACAGCTAAAAAACAACAGGGGAAGCAGCAGAGGCCTGTGCAGATGCGAATGACTCTGTCTGACAGCTTTGAAGAGAGCAGTGGATCTCCCAACACAGAGGTTGAGATCTGAGAACGGACAGACTGCCAGCTCAAGTGGGTCCCTGATCCCTGAGTAGCCTAACTGGGAGACATCCCCCACTAGGGGCAGTCTGACACCCCACACCTCACAGCACAGGGTGGAGTACACCACTGAGAGGAAGCTTCCAAAGAAAGAATCAGACAGGTACACTTGCTGTTCAGCAATATTCTATCTTCTGCAACCTCTGCTGCTGATACCCAGGCAAACAGGGTCTGGAGTGGACCTCAAGCAATCTCCAACAGACCTATAGCTGAGGGTCCTGACTGTCAGAAGGAAAACTATCAAACAGGAAGGACACCTATACCAAAACCCCATCAGTACATCACCATAATCAAAGACCAGAGACAGATAAAACCGCAAAGATGGGGAAAAAGCAGGGCAGAAAAGCAGGAAATTCAAAAAATAAGAGCGCATCTCCCCCTGCAAAGGAGCGCAGCCCATCGCCAGCAACGGATCAAAGCTGGTCAGAGAATGACTTTGACGAGAGGAGAGAAGAAGGCTTCAGTCCGTCAAACTTCTCAGAGCTAAAGGAAGAATTACGTACCCAGCGCAAAGAAACTAAAAATCTTGAAAAAAGAGTGGAAGAATTGACAGCTAGACTAATTAATGCAGAGAAGGTCATAAACGAAATGACAGAGATGAAAACCATGACACGAGAAATACGTGACAAATGCACAAGCTTCAGTAACCGACTCGATCAACTGGAAGAAAGAGTATCAGCGATTGAGGATCAAATGAATGAAATGAAGCGAGAAGAGAAACCAAAAGAAAAAAGAACAAAAAGAAATGAACAAAGCCTGCAAGAAGTATGGGATTATGTAAAAAGACCAAATCTATGTCTGATTGGGGTGCCCGAAAGTGAGGGGGAAAATGGAACCAAGTTGGAAAACACTCTTCAGGATATCATCCAGGAGAACTTCCCCAACCTAGTAGGGCAGGCCAACATTCAAATTCAGGAAATACAGAGAATGCCACAAAGATACTCCTCCAGAAGAGCAACTCCAAGACACATAATTGCCAGATTCACCAAAGTTGAAATGAAGGAAAAAATCTTAAGAGCAGCCAGAGAGAAAGGTCGGATTACCCACAAAGGGAAGCCCATCAGACTAACAGCAGATCTCTCGGCAGAAACTCTACAAGCCAGAAGAGAGTGGGGGCCAATATTCAACATTCTTAAAGAAAAGAATTTTAAACCCAGAATTTCATATCCAGCCAAACTAAGTTTCATCAGTGAAGGAGAAAAAAAATCCTTTACAGATAAGCAAATGCTTAGAGATTTTGTCACCACCAGGCCTGCCTTACAAGAGACCCTGAAGGAAGCCCTAACCATGGAAAGGAACAACCGGTACCAGCAATTGCAAAAACATGCCAAAATGTAAAGACCATCGAGGCTAGGAAGAAACTGCATCAACTAACGAGCAAAATAACCAGTTAATATCATAATGGCAGGATTAAGTTCACACATAACAATATTAACCTTAAATGTTAATGGACTAAATGCTCCAGTTAAAAGACACAGACTGGCATACTGGATAAAGAGTCAAGACCCATCAGTCTGCTGTATTCAGGAGACCCATCTCACATGCAGAGACATACATAGGCTCAAAATAAAGGGATGGAGGAAGATCTACCAAACAAATGGAGAACAAAAAAAAAAAGCAGGGGTTGCAGTCCTAGTCTCTGATAAAACAGACTTTAAACCATCAAAGATCAAAAGAGATAAAGAAGGCCATTACATAATGGTAAAGGAATCAATTCATCAGGAAGAGCTAACTATCCTAAATATATATGCACCCAATACAGGAGCACCCAGATTCATAAAGCAAGTCCTTAGAGACTTACAAAGAGACTTAGACTCCCATACAATAATCATGGGAGACTTCAACACTCCACTGTCAACATTAGACAGATCAACGAGACAGAAAGTTAACAAAGATATCCAGGAATTGAACTCATCTCTGCACCAAGTGGACCTAATAGACATCTATAGAACTCTCCACCCCAAATCGACAGAATATACATTCTTCTCAGCACCACATCGCACTTATTCCAAAATTGACCACATAATTGGAAGTAAAGCACTCCTCAGCAAATGTAAAAGAATAGAAATTATAACAAACTGTCTCTCAGACCACAGTGCAATCAAACTAGAACTCAGGACTAAGAAACTCAATCAAAACCGCTCAACTACATGGAAACTGAACAACCTGCTCCTGAATGACTACTGGGTACATAACGAAATGAAGGCAGAAATAAAGATGTTCTTTGAAACCAATGAGAACAAAGATACAACACACCAGAATCTCTGGGACACATTTAAAGCACTGTGTAGAGGGAAATTTATAGCACTAAATGCCCACAAGAGAAAGCAGGAAAGATCTAAAATTGACACTCTAACATCACAATTAAAAGAACTAGAGAGGCAAGAGCAAACACATTCAAAAGCTAGCAGAAGGCAAGAAATAACTAAGATCAGAGCAGAACTGAAGGAGATAGAGACACAAAAAACCCTCCAAAAAATCAATGAATCCAGGAGTTAGTTTTTTGAAAAGATCAATAAAATTGACAGACCACTAGCAAGACTAATAAAGAAGAAAAGAGAGAGGAATCAAATAGATGCAATAAAAAATGATAAAGGGGATATCACCACCGACCCCACAGAAATACGAACTACCATCAAAGAATACTATAAACACCTCTACGCAAATCAACTAGAAAATCTAGAATAAATGGATAATTTCCTGGACACTTACACTCTCCCAAGACTAAACCAGGAAGAAATTGAATTCCTGAATAGACAAATAGCAGGCGCCGAAATTGAGGCAACAATTAATAGCCTACCCACGAAAAAAAGTCCAGGACCAGATGGATTCACAGCTGAATTCTACCAGAGGTACAAGGAGGAGCTGGTACCATTCCTTCTGAAACTATTCCAATCAATAGAAAAAGAGGGAATCCTCCCTAACTCATTTTATGAGGCCAACATCATCCTGATACCAAAGCCTTCCAGAGACACAACAAAAAAAGAGAATTTTAGACCAATATCCCTGATGAACATTGATGCAAAAATCCTCAATAAAATACTGGCAAACTGGATCCAGCAGCACATCAAAAAGCTTATCCACCATGATCAAGTGGGCTTCATCCCTGGGATGCAAGGCTGGTTCAACATTCGCAAATCAATAAACGTAATCCAGCATATAAACAGAACCAAAGACAAGAACCACATGATTATCTCAATAGATGCAGAAAAGGCTTTTGACAAAATTCAACAGCCCTTCATGCTACAAACGCTCAATAAATTCGGTATTGATGGAACATACCTCAAAATAATAAGAGCTATTTATCACAAACCCACAGCTAATATCATACTGAATGGGCAAAAACTGGAAAAATTCCCTTTGAAAACTGGTACAAGACAGGGATGCCCTCTCTCACCACTCCTATTCAACATAGTGTTGGAAGTTCTGGCTAGGGCAATCAGGCAAGAGAAAGAAATCAAGGGTATTCAGTTAGGAAAAGAAGAAGTCAAATTGTCCCTGTTTGCAGATGACGTGATTGTATATTTAGAAAACCCCATCGTCTCAGCCCAAAATCTCCTTAAGCTGATAAGCAACTTCAGCAAAGTCTCAGGATACAAAATTAATGTGCAAAAATCACAAGCATTCTTATACACCAGTAACAGACAAGCAGAGAGCCAAATCAGGAATGAACTTCCATTCACAATTGCTTCAAAGAGAATAAAATACCTAGGAATCCAACTTACAAGGGATGTAAAGGATCTCTTCAAGGAGAACTACAAACCACTGCTCAGTGAAATAAAAGAGGACACAAACAAATGGAAGAACATACCATGCTCATGGATAGGAATAATCAATATCGTGAAAATGGCCCTAGTGCCCAAGGTTATTTATAGATTCAATGCCATCCCCATCAGGCTACCAATGACTTTCTTCACAGAATTGGAAAAAAACTGCTTTAAAGTTCATATGGAACCAAAAAAGAGCCCGCATTGCCAAGACAATCCTAAGTCAAAAGGACAAAGCTGGAGGCGTCACGCTACCTGACTTCAAACTATACTACAAGGCTACAGTAACCAAAACAGCATGGGACTGGTACCAAAACAGAGCTATAGACCAATGGAACAGAACAGAGTCCTCAGAAATAATACCACACATCTACAGCCATCTGATCTTTGACATACCTGAGAGAAACAAGAAATGGGGAAAGAATTCCCTATTTAATAAATGGTGCTGGGAAAATTGGCTAGCCTTAAGTAGAAAGCTGAAACTGGATCCTTTCCTTACTCCTTTTATGAAGATTAATTCAAGATGGATTAGAGACTTAAATGTTAGACCTAACACCATAAAAACCCTAGAAGAAAATCTAGGTAGTACCTTTCAGGACATAGGCATGGGCAAGGACTTCTTGTCTAAAACACCAAAAGCAACGGCAGCAAAAGCCAAAACTGACAAATGGGATCTAATTAAACTAAAGAGCTTCTGCACAGCAAAAGAAACTACCATCAGAGTGAACAGGCAACCTACAGAATGGGAGAAAATTTTTGCAATCTACTCATCTGACAAAGGGCTAATATCCAGAATCTACAAAGAACTCAAACAAATATACAAGAAAAAAACAAACAACTCCATCAACAAGTGGGCAAAGATATGAACAGACATTTCTCAAAAGAAGACATTCATACAGCCAACAGACACATGAAAAAATGCTCATCATCACTCGCCATCAGAGAAATGCAAATCAAAACCACAATGAGATACCATCTCACACCAGTTAGAACGGCAAATATTAAAAAAATCAGGAAACAACAGGTGTTGGAGAGGATGTGGAGAAATAGGAACACTTTTACACTGTTGGTGGGATTGTGAACTAGTTCAACCATTATGGAAAACAGTATGGCAATTCCTCAAGGATCTAGAACTAGATATACCATATGACCCAGCCATCCCACTACTGGGTATATACTCAAAGGATTATAAATTATTCTACTATAAAGACACATGCACACGTATGTTTATTGTGGCACTATTCACAATAGCAAAGACTTGGAATCAACCCAAATGTCCATCAGTGACAGACTGGATTAAGAAAATGTGGCACATATACACCATAGAATACTATGCAGCCATAAAAAAGGATGAGTTTGCGTCCTTTGTAGGGACATGGATGCAGCTGGAAACCATCATTCTTAGCAAAGTATCACAAGAAGAGAAAACCAAACACCGCATGTTCTCACTCATAGGTGGGAACTGAACAATGAGATCACTTGGACTCGGGAAGGGGAACATCACACACTGGGGCCTATCATGGGGAGGGGGCAGGGGGGAGGGATTGCATTGGGGAGTTATACATGATATAAATGATGAATTGATGGGTGCTGACGAGTTGACGGGTGCAGCACACCAACATGGCACAAGTATACATATGTAAGAAACCTGCACGTTATGCACATGTACCCTAGAACTTAAATTATAATAAAAATAAATAAATAAATTAATTAATTAAATTTGTTTTGCTGTATTTCTTAGAAATATCAAATCATTTTCTAGCAAATATTGCATTTCACTTTTGTTTAGTTCATTCACCACATTCTTCCCTATTATTTGAGACGAGTACCTTGATTTATAGTGATAGTCTTCCAATATGCAGAAATTATGTCACACTAAGTATCAGATCATGCTAGTTATAAATCTAAGATCTTGTGATGATTGAAATTGGTGAAGTTAATTTTCCAAGTCAAATGTCAGCTATGTTTCAAAGTACTAAATTTGTTTTTTTTTGGTACAAAGTAATGGCAGTTATTTTCAAGTGCATTGTGCAACCACATTGGATATGAGATTTGATTGTCAATAAGTTGATTTATTTTTCTTGCACTGCTGGATTGAAATTGGAATGTCTAGCAAATTCATGCACACCAAAATTGAGTAGTGAATGAGAAATATATGAGAAAGAATTATAATAGGGTTTTTAGATACAAAGAGAAATAAGAAAATGTAAACTAAAGATACATAACAATTATTGACTTTATAAAAAAAGAGAATTTCTTCTCAGTTCTTAATTATCTTCACAAGTCTGTTTTTATGATTAACAAAATTAATGTCATATTAATGTTATAATGTCAAATACTTCTAACTGTAATTATTAAACTGTATGTTCTAATTTTTATCATGCATACTAAAACATATATAAATTACAATATGATGACATAATTAGTTATTAAAATACACACAGATTTTATGATTGGTAAATGCATTTTAATAAATGATATTGGAATGTAGAATATGTACTTTAACTCAATATGTATGCAAGTTTGTTGATCATCCTGTTTAATGTATTTCCGAAAATTTGACATTCTGACAAATATAAGAGAGTGTGTGTGTGTGTGTGTGTGTGTGTGCATGCGTGCGTGTGTGTGCCATAGCAAAGCACATACAGTCAACGCAATGTTTGGTGATATTAGAGAACATTCAGGAGCCCATTTATTCATTTCTTAAAGGTCTCTTGGGATCAAAGTTTCTATGACACTTTTGGTGGTTGCTCTAACATATGAAATGCAAATATAAGAGCCCACAATTCTCTATGGATGTGCCAGGCCTTTAGAAGAATTATGGTTTCATTTTAAAATATTTTTGCAGTCTTTCTATACCTCAAAACATTTTTTTTATTTTCAGTAACTCTTAAGAATTAAATGAGTTTGTAGGTAAAATATTTAAAACAATGTCAAGAATGTGGTTACTCCAGACAATATCTCAAATAATAGTAATCATAAATTAAAACTCACCTGCCTGATTAATGTTTAAATCTCAATTCAAAATGTTTTATATAGTGATTAATTATTATTATTTACTCAAATGAAATACATTAAGTTACGTATCATTATATCTTCAGTGGGCTCAGCTTTAAAGTATGCTGAGAATTCACCTGTTTACTGGTAGGACAAAGGAGATTGGTCTAGGCTTATTCCTAGATCAATGGTCAAGACAAAGCTGGTGCAAGGTATGTTTGGCAACAGGCAAAATTTAAGTGTTCAAAAAAAGACCAAAAATAAAAAGTAAAAAAGAATATAATCTCAGGCTAAAGGAGGTTTCGAAGGAAGGGACTCAACTGTTTGGTGGATGAATTAGTTACCATAGCACTAGCTGCTGAAAGAGATTAAATATTGAAATCACAATAGCTTAATATTCTGGAAGTCTAGCTATTTCTCATTTAAAGGTTTCTCAGAGGCAAATTACTATGTGTGTTGACATCTAGCTGACAGACAGGAAAGAGAAGGTGAATCACTCCATAGGAATTTTTTACATGCCCAGCCAGGACTGAATGTACATCCAATATATTCACATTCATTGACTGTAGGTATATTATCTGCCATATCTACCTGTGCAGGAGGCGGGGAGATATTGACTAGCTAGAGGTTCTTAAGGAAAGGGAAATGAACTTGGTGTAGAGTTTTTCAGTCTTTCCAGAGCACTTCAGGAAGTATTTATGCTCAGAATTAATCAGAGGCATTATCCTCATTTTGATGGTCCTGAAACTTTTGAACATGTTCACAAGGTAAAGAGCAGAATATACAGACTTTAGATAGAAAGATTATGATCAAACAACAGGTCCCTGCTAAGTAGGTTACCTGAAGAAAAAATTCAAAAACTAAAGTTAGGAAGGCAGAAATCTTCTCCAATGTACTAGGAAAATAATGAAGAACTATGTAAAAAATACAACTTAGTGGTGAGAAGTTCTCGATACTCATCTCAAATATATCAGATATCAAGCTTCAATAATCACAGTTTTACAGCTAACTCGTGGATACTTGGATGAGGGCAGAATCAGTGACAGAACAAGAATGACTAGATCTGGAAGTGTCTCAATTCCTATAGTTGAGCAAGAGGGGTGTTACTCTCTGACAAAAAATGTGCCAACATTCCACTGACTTAAAAATACATTAACTTGGTAAGTTAGGATAATGCCCCCGCAGTACAGCCCATTCTTTAGTTATTGGTCCTTCAATATCTATATTCAGATAGTAATTTTTACCTGCATGTGTTATTTATCTATGTGAACAGATTATATTTACATTTTCACTTTAAGATATAGCATTTTAATATATCTACAAATTTGAATTGTAAATTTGTAAAACATTGTAAATTCATAAAACATATTTTACTTAAAGACTTTGTTAGAAAATTAAGTGAGAATTTTTAAGCTCAGTGATTTTCATATATAAAATAAGGAGAATGAAAACCAAGTATTTGTTCAGGACTTGCTACTTAATGAATTAAAAATAACAATTTAAAGTTTAAGGAATTATCAGTGCTATAAGAATATACACAATTATTATTTCGATGAGAAAGTATACATTTTAAATGGTTCTATATATTACCTTTATAAGAACGTATGATATCTAGAGTAAAAAACATAGTTTTTACTAAAAAAATAAGTTTTAAAACATTTCATAATTCACATAATTAAAGGTGATTTAATCAAATACAAAATGTTTGGGACCTTTGCTTCATCGAATCTGTCAATATCATTGTCCCACTTGATATAAGGTCAGATATACTGTATTAAGCATACCCATGTCATCAGAACAATCTACATACTAATTGAAAAACACCAAAATTTGCTATCATGTGCAATTAAAAGCACATGTGGCATAGAATTTACTTCAACAACATTTCAGTTTCTCAATATTGGTGTTTATATTACTGACGTTAAAAAGTGGACTTACAGAGGCAGAGGAAATACAACTTAGCAAATCAGTTAATGTGTGTAATTGTAATTATTGAATTACTTTTTAAAATGCCTTTAGTACCTGGTATATTCAAGGTAACATAAATATAAAAAGATTAAAATGAAATTCTTTAATATAAATAATTTACTTTATAAAATAAATTTATTTCAAATAATAGTTTTACTTATTAAAATTTAAATTTACTTTAAATCATAAATAGTCAAAGTGAGTGATTTAAGTCTTTATTCCGTGAACTTAAACAGTGTGCAAATGATTACAAGCAAGATAATCTATTTGGTCTCAACCAGGATGCTAATTTTTTTTTTTTCAGGAGACTAAATTATACCACCATTTGCTATAATCCTAATATAAGAGAAAAAGGGAAATCAGATAATACACACAAACACTAGACGAGACACACACACAAAAAAATCCCACCAAGAGAAAAAGAAAATAGCAAACAAGCAAACAAAATCACAATTAGATAATATTGCAAGATATTTTATCTGCCCAAAATTTTATCTGTCATCTGAAAGAAAAATATCTTAATCATGAACAACCGAAAAAAAAGGGAGTGCAGAGAACTGTGGAGCAAATAAGTGAAACAATGAGCCTAGTCTGGAGTAGCAGCATTTCACGTAAGTCATAAAAGACAAATAGGATTAGGCAAGGTAATGAAGGAAAGAGGAAAGAAACCAAAAGTAGCACTGTAAATGTCCTAAAGCAAAATTGAATATAACCAAAATGTAGTTCCATATTCCTTGAACTAAAACTGCCTAAGGAATTGTGGCTATAGCAGAGACTAAACATAACAAGTAAGCAAAATCATGCAGAATATTATGGATCATAGTATAGATTCTGAACATTTCCTAAGGGAACTATGAAGCAGAATTGTAAAATGATATTCCTTTATCTTCAGTGTAAAAGGCTTGGCATTGGTTAATAACTGAGTTGAGAGACCAGAAAGAAACTCATTTCAATAATCCTGGGAATAGGAGGTTGAGGTTCCAGTGAACTATGATCACACCACTACACTCTAGCCTGGATGACAGAGTGAGACCCTGTCTTTAATAATAATAATAATATTCCAGGGGAGGGAAGAGAGGGAAGGTGCTGGTATGAATCGTAGTATTAATAGTGGTGTTAAAGAGAATGGGAGCAACAAAAGAGATATATATGGAGATATATATATATATATGGAGACATTTATGTGAAGTGGAATTGATAAAATTTAGAAATTAATTGCCTATATAGGTTTAGAAAGGGATTAGATTTTGAAAAATATGGCTGCCCTTTTTTGGCATAAACATAGTTAACGGTACAATATTCTAAAATAGGGGAGAATAACAAAAAAAGCAAATTTGGGAAATAAATAATTGATGAGTCTGTCGATTATAGAATGTCCAGCAACCATTCAAGTTGAGATGTCTGGTGGCAAAACAGATATATAAGTCTGAGAGTGAGAAGACTGCTAAAACCTAGAGGCAACTGGAGCCACAGGAGTCAATAGAGTCACCTAAATATGTACATGAAGTGAGAAGAGAATATACATATGAGAGATTGCTGAAAACTCCAACAAATAATGGCTGAGTAGGGAGGAAAGCCATCAGAATATTTAATGGGTATTAGCCAAAGATGATGAAAAAGATATATTTTCTTCTTACCCAATAGAATTCACTTAAGAAATAATTAAATAAGTGTTAATGCCATGTTTTTGTACCTTGTTTATTTGGTGGTAATAAGTTAAAGAGTTTCTGTTCTATCTTCTCTCTGACTTTTTCCTTTAATTTTAACTACATGAGGAGATTGTTGAGATTGGAGGGAGAATAAGGATGTCATATATATATATGTGTGTGTGTGTCTATATATATATATATATATATATATATATATATTTATCAGCAGCAATATTTATTGTGAAGAGCGAAAGAACACAGCTTTCACAGTATGGAAGGGGACCCAAGAAGGTTGCCCAGATGTCAAATATTTGTAAAAGTACAGAAGATAATAAGCAAAACCAAGTGTATTGATCTAGGATTGCAGTTTTGCCTTATAGGGATATTAAAAGGATAAAGATCCAAGGAAATTTAGTGTATCTTCAAAAAGATGCATTCAGTTTAACCATAGAGTTTAAACTCAGTGAAGTCAGGAGGTTCTGTCCAATGGCCAGGGAAAATGAACTACTTGGCAAAGCAGAGTTATCATGGACGTGGTTGTGCATGGAGGCAGAATGAATAGAAAGTTCTTCTCACGCAGTGAGACATCTAACTTAGAGATGTCAGAGCTTGAACATCATTAATCAATGATAAATTCCAGAATGTGACCATGAGAATAATAACTGATAAAAAGAAGAAAAAATGATTTTTGAATTACAGACTTTTTGGTTAGAGATCTAAAAGGCTAGACGGTTATATGGTTGGTCAGCATGGATTTTGAATTCACTCAGGACGAAAGCAAATATTGCATCACAGAGAGAGAAAATATGAATCAAGAACCAGATTTCCATGAATGAAATAGTATATTTAGTAGCCTTAAAGAATATACCAATGAGTGGTAGAGAGTGCAATGGGTACATGGAAAATACTATAGAGTAATTTTTTAAATAGTGCAACAACTATTTTAAGTGGTTAAATTGATGCATAAAAAGATATTACACTTAATTCTTTTCGAATAGAAGGTCAGTAAAAATAAGCATTCTTTATTTAGGAGAACTATGGTGGATGTTGTCACTTCATAGGTGGGTCAGGTTTTTATTAAAGCATGAAAATATGAGGAATGTTTGGTAAATTAATTCAAGTGTAGGAAACATTTTTCAAGAAGTGGGAAATCTGAAATGTATTGCAAGGAATTGAGAGTGATACCAGGATTTGAAAGTTGGAGCAGGAGAAATTAGGGGAGAACCTGCTAATGAGGTTTCCAATTGTGGATGTTTATTCACAAAAAGCAAGATTTAATTAATACTGACAATATATTGGTGGTAGGTAGGCATATATAGCTGCTCTTGAAAGAATGAAAATGATACTTTTATGCACAACATGCACACAGTTTCCAAAATATGTTTAGACTGCATCCATTTTTGATGCCACATGCTCTCCCAACTGCGGTCCCTGACATCCTTATATGAATGTGGCAAATATAAAGTATTGCATAAAGAGAGTCATAATATGAAAGAACAATTGAGATCCAAAATATTTATTCAACAGAAAGACATTTATGCTACTCATAATTTATTTGCATTTTGGTAAAAATATTCTATTTTCAATTTCTTAAAATATCAAATTATAAAAAGTTATTTTCCTTTCTTTTATAAATATAGAATACATATAAGTTTTGCTACTAGATTTTTAATTTTCCATATTTATGTAATGTATGGGTTTTTTATTTGTTTTTTTTTACAAATTATTTTGTTAAACATATTATTTCCAACCACTGTGATAGTTTTTATATTAAATTATAATTTTTGTTAATAGTCATTTTATATATTTTGATTAGATTCAATGTAATCTGCATTTTGTAGTAATATGTAAAGAAAGGCTGTTCTTCAAAAGTATTTACTTTTCATATTTCCTGAGAAAAATGATACTCAAGTTTTACATTATATACTCTTATAAATAGCACCTCAAAGCAAAATGGATATTTTTCCCCTTCAACATTTAAATTATTCAAAATCTGTTTTGAAGCATATCTAGAAGTTATATCATATATTTCAGAATAAAATATAAAGCCAGTGGAAAGAAAGAAGAACTCACGAAGTGAACTGAAAAGTACCAGCCAAAAAGGCAGAAGAGGAATAAAGATGTGGTGTTATGTGAATTTAGTGTTTAATAGTACAAAATGTCACCAGTAGGACAAATATAACTAAATTTTTAATTGAATTTTACAGGAAAGAAGTAATGGCAATGTTGGCAAGAGCAGTTTACGTATGTTGGAAGGCATTAAATTCAAACTGCAGCTGTGAGTTAAGGAGTGACTGGGAGGTACAAAAAGAGAGGAAGCAAATAGAAAGTAGAAATATGTCCTAACAAGGAGAGATAAAAGTTTTAGCTCTTGTTAATTTTTACCCAGTCAATTATTTTTGAAAATATGTTTTATACACATTCTCATAAGGAAGACAATACAATATTTTTAAGATAGTTGAAGCAAAGATGACATTTTACAGTTCATCGATTTAACAGATGTGCGCCAGGCAGGGTACAAGGTTTTGGGAACCCATAATAAATAAATAAAATCCATGTGAACAAACTTGCCATTTTAATAGAGCTATCATTCTGGTGTCTGAGAGATAAACTATATATGTATAAAGGTGTATGTGTTTGTGTGTGTGTATGTATATATATGTGACATATATGTATATATTTGTATACATTTGTGTGGCATATATATGGTATGTGTGTGTGCGTGTGTGTCAAAATCATTACATGTACTATGAAAACTAACAAAGTAGCATAGGCAAAAGCAAGGATGAAATATTGCTACATTACCCCGAGACTTAAGAGAAAAATTATCTAGAAAGCTTATGTTTGAGTAGGACCTGAAAAAAGTTAGAACACGAATTACGAAGATCTTCAGAGGAAAAGAATCCCAGGAAAAGCAAAGAACAACTGCTAGTCTCAGGTATAAGCCTGCTTGCTGCTAGAGGGAAAGGCGATTCCCCAGAGTTAGCAGGAGGCTAGGTTTTTAAGATATTTTAGACCATTGTAAAAACTTCGGGTTTAATTTGAATGAAATGCAAAGTCATTATAATGACTCAATCTGTTGTACTGTTTTGATTGAGTGACACCTGTGCACATTTGGGACTAGGGCACTTTCTCACTTCTGTATTAAATAGAAACTGGTAGAGGAAAAGAAAAGCAGAGATAAAGAAAAAAAAAGAAAGAAAGAAAAAAGAAGCTTGCAATAACTATTTCGGGTAGGAACGCAAAATAAAATTAGTCAGATGAGATAGTTTGAAGAGGTGTGAATTAGACCACATTAGTGACCACTTGGGTGTTATAAGAGAGCAAATAAGAACAAATCCAAGGTTTGTTGTTACAGTGATGGTATTTGCTTTCTTGTTTTGCATAACCAAAAAGAAAAAAATGTTGCTATTTAAGACTGTGAGATATACCTGTTTGAAAGGGAAAAATAAAATTTCGGCTTGAGTTATATATGTGTATATTTAAGAAAATGTCAGGGTTAGTTATTTATGTATTAGTGTCCTTTTAATGTATTCTGAGTGTTGAACGCACAAAAGATTTAAATATATCCAAGAAGTCTGAATTGCATAAGAAAAAAATACTTCCTGGAAATTCATTTTAATAAAAGTGATAGGCCAAATGAAATAAATTCTCTGTTTAAGAGATAGAGATAGGATTTTAAAAATTATTTACAGAGGACTTGAGATGATGAGTTTCAAAATTTCTGCTGGTAAATATTGAGTTAAATAATAGTATTTATTTTGTTTATTAAAACTTTATATCTCTGAAGATGAATATCTTGGGGGAGTATTATTACACTGCATGTCGAATATCACAATTATTAATTTAACTTTGTGTATCTGCAATGTAACAAATAGGAATTAGGAGAATGGGTTGTATTTGAAATAACCATCATAAAATAACATATTACATGCTTTACAATTAAATAAATGTTTCCATACGAATAAATTTAATTTTTCAAACATTTCAAAAATAAATTATATTTTTCCATAATTTACATGCTCATTTAGTTTCCTATTGGTGATACATACAGACAATAACATTTAGCTGAATAAACATGAAAAATGACAATACTTTTTACTCAGTTCCATAAGCCAATCCAGACAAACTGCCAACATTTATACTTATTTTCTTATTGGAAGCCAGCTTCCACTTTGTTATATGTTCAAATGTGTGCTTTTGATATCCACTAAATACATATCATTATAAGAAACCCAGACTTTATCACCTTCTGAAGAATAAATAGACTTTTATTTTATTTATTTTATACTAGATAAAATATATTAGGTAAGAGCTGATAGAACCACCGTTTTCAGAGTGCATGCTGCATGATCATGGCAAAAAGCAAAGTTAAAATAAAAGAAGTAGTAAAATAATATATTTATACCACAATTAAATGCATGTAATGTTACCATTTTATAATAAAAGGTATTACTAATTTACAAAATAATAGAAAATCATATAATAGAACTACATATAGATCTCAGCATCTTTCAAATATATATTTTCAAATATATAACATAAATTTTAATTAAAAACATCCTCACAGAGTCGGGTGCATTGGTTCACACCTGTAATCCCAGCGCTTTGGGAGGCTGAGGCAGGTGGATCACCTGAGGTCAGGAGTTTGAGACCATCCTGGCCAACATGGTGAAACACCACCTCTATTAAAAATACAAAATTAGCCAGGCATGGTGGTGCATGCCTGTAATCCCAGCTCCTGTAAACCCAGGAGGCTGAGGCAGGAGAATCGCTTGAATCCAGGAGGCAGAGGTTGTAGTTAGCCGAGATTGTGCCATTGCACTCCTGGCAACAAGAGTGAAACTCTGTCTCAAATAATAATAATAATAATAATAATAATAATAATAATAATAATAATGCTTGCATTCATCATCAATTTATATGGAGGAAAGAGTTTAAATTAATTTATATAACCATATATGGTATTGTCTTTTTACAAAACATAACATAAATCTATATCTTTAATAGAAGTGTGTTTTATAAATATGTTTAAATCATACAGACAGTGATTCTTAAAGTATGGATTAAATATAAATTATATGCCTGCAAGTAACATAAATTCATATACTATCTTACCTTATAAAAAGTCTTTCTAGGCAACCAAATTTAATTCATAATTCATTCTTGCAGTTTTGATTTATAATTATAATCAGAAGTACAAAAATAAAATAGCAAAATCACACAAAGTGTGCTTGAGATACCAAAAAAGAAAAAAATCTCAGAAGAGTAAAGACTTTATTATAATCATTACAGAAGTTAGTTTTAAATGAATATTGGCTTATACTAAACTTTGTTCCTGTAGTCACTAGTAGTTCCATTATGAAAGGTTTGCTAAGTCTGTAATAATAATTGAAATTAAAGAATGCAAAGAAAGTTATTTGTAGAAAAGATGTGATCATTCTGTGTTTGAAATTTTAGGACTGTTTGACATTTAGATTTCCAGCTTTTTATTAATGAAAAATCAAATATGTAATTAATGCTTCTCATAGAGAATGAGCCAAACTAGTAATAAAAGTAACCACAATTACAGGATGCAATCATGATATTGCTCCCTTTTAGTAATAGCAGAAACTGCAATTACTTTTGGACCAACCTAATATACCAGTCAGATTCGAATGGGGAGTTTAGGGTTGGTAGGTGCCTGAGCTCTGCAATGTTGTCCATTCCCTTCTGTATTTTTGTACCATCAGCACTAAGGTGTAGTGCTCCTCTGCATAAGTTCTGACGCTTTTGCTGCTTTCCAGCCAATGAAAAACAAAGTGTAAGTAGACATCTGATCATCTGAAGGGAGTGATTGAGAAGTTATATATTTCAATTCCTTTTACATCCCAGTCATCCCACTCAACTGTGGGTGAAATGTAGTGTCAATTTTGGTGTTCATGTAAGCTAATAAACATTGAAAGGAGATAAATTATAAATTGGGAAACAAGGAAAGAATGAAGAACAGAAAAAAAGGTTGGGGTCTCTGTTAAACTCCTTTTATTATTTTCAAAATGTAACTATTTTTAAAATATTCATATATGGAAAGATTTCTGACACATGAGAATACAATACACTTTGATGAACCAAAGTGAACAATTAAGAAAAATAATTATATATAATAAATTTCCAATTAAATAGCTTAATACTGTCTTAGTCCATTCAGGTTGCTTTGACCAAATATTGCAGACTGGGTAAATTTATAAAAAACAGAAATATACTGCTCACAGTGCTGGAAGCTGGAAAGTACAAAATCCAGGTGCTGGTAGACTCAGTCTTTGTTGAGGGCTGTGTCTCCTTTGCCTTCTTGCTCTACCCTTATATGATAGAAAGAGAAGGAAAGTTCATTTGAGCCTCTTTTATAAGGGCACTCATTTTATTTATGAAGGTAGAGCCAACAGGAAATAATCACTTTCCAAAGATCCCAGCACTCAATACTATTAATGTTAGGTTCCAACATATGAATTTGGGGAGGACACCAATATTCAAACCATAAAAAAATATTAAATATGTTTTTAGGATAGATCAGTTTATGATAGTCCATTACATATGAAACTTAAGGGAAAATACCATACTTTGAGGAATACAGTTTATTTATTTATTTTTAAAATTTTTATTTCTTCTTCTTATGTGTACATAGTAGGTGTATGTGTTTATGGAGTACGTAACATGTTTTGATACAGGCATGCAATCACATCATTAAATCATTAAAATGATGTATTCATTAAATACATCATTAAATCACATCATTAAAATGATGTATTCATCCCCTCAAGCATTTATCCTTTGTGTTACAATCCAGTTACACTCCTTTAGTTATTTTAAAATGTACAGTTAAATAATTATTAACTATAGTCACCCTGTTGTGCGATCTAATTCTTTGTCCCATTCATTCTAATGATTTTTTTAAACCACTAACCACCCCAACCTACTCCCAACCTTCCCACTTCTGTTCACAGGATCTGGTAACTGTCGGTCTACTCTCTATGTCCATGACTTCAATTGTTTTGTTTGTAGGGCCCACAAATAAATAAGAACAGTTGATGTTTCTCTTTCTATGCCTGATTTATTTTACTTAACATAATAACCTCCAGTTCTATACATGTTGTTCATCATGTATATCAGATGGATTGCTATATATTTAATATATAATTAATATATTCTGGTAATTAATGCCTCCTAAAAAGATCTAACATATAATGTATTAATATAATTATTAATATGTTAATTAATAATTACTATTATTAATCACACCTATTTCACTCAAGGCCCTGGCACTCTACAATCAGCCAGTGGCAAAGATAGCCAGGCTTGCATCTTTCCCTTCAGGGCAGTGAATTCCTCTAGATCTTTGGCAGTTCCAGAGTGCTGTCCAGGAGTCAGGGACCAGATCCCAAAACCTTAGAAGTCTATCTGATGTTCTGTTGTACTTTGGGTAAGCTGACACTCAAACCACAACACACAGTCCTTTCCATCCTTCCCTCCTCTTTCTAGGCAGGGGAAGCTCACCCTGTGGACATCGCCACTACTGGCCATGAGGAGTACTGTCAGACTACCACATGTTCCCATAAGGCCTAAGGACTCTCAATTCAGCTTGTGGTGAATGCTGCCAGGACTATGATGTACCCTCAGGGTACCGGGCTCCCCTCTGGCCCAGTGCAGGTCCAGAAATGTCATCCAAAAAGCCATTTCCTAGAATTGGGGACCCCAAGAACCTGCTTTGTTCTTTACTCCCCTTGCATATGAGTTGGTAACTAAGGAGCAAGACAGAGTCTTCTTTACTTTTCCCTCTGCTTTTTTCAAGCAGAACAAGTCATCTCCTGTAGCCACCCCAGCTGGGAATGTGTTCAGTCTCACCTGAAGCCAGCAAATCTCAGTGTCTCACCCAAGGCCCATGACCTACTATCTGGGTATTTCTGCTGCTTATTCAGAGCTCAAGGGCTATTCGGTTAGCAGGTGATGAATGTTGTCAGGACTGGGTCATTTCTTTTAAGGCATCAGGTTCTCTTCTGGCCCAAGGAATGTCTAGAAATGTCATCTGGGAGCTTGGGCCCAGAAAGGGGGCCTCATGACTCTTCCTGGTGCCCTATCTTGCTGCAGCTAAACTGGTATCCAAGATGCAAGACAAAGTGCACCACTATTCTCTCTCCTCTCTCCAAGTGAAAGAAAAGGGTCTCTTTTGGAGCCATAAGCTGTGCAGCCTGGAGTTAGGGAACTGGTAGTGGCAGTACTCCCTTAGCCACTGCAGCTGGTGTTTCAGTAGGTCGTGTGCCTCCCCAGTCTGCTGCCTCTGGGCCAAGTTCAGCACTAGGACTCACCAAAGAGTTTCAGTCTTTGTGGCCTAGACTCCCTTTCAAGTTTATTTAGAGCCCCAGAGCACTTTAGCTGACAGTGGCGAGCCTAGTGGGAGCTCAGTTTCTGACCACTGGGGTCAGTGATTCCCCTCTGGCTAAGGCTGGTTTAAACGCTCCCTCTACGTGCAGACATGAGTAGAATTTGGTCCAGTATTTCTTTCTACTATAATAGTGCAGTACTGAGTTCATTGTCTCCCAATTGCTCTGTTCTCCCTCTCCACAGCAAACAGAAATGTCTCTGCACCATACTGTCGCTACCGGGAGTTGGGGGAGGAATGCTGTTGGTGATTCAAGACTGTTTTTCCTACTTGTTTAGTGAGTCTTTCAGCAGTATAAAGTTGAAACCACTAAATACCATAAAATAGGTATTATGAGTGCTCACCTGAGTTTTGGTTCTTATGAACGTGATTTCTCGTGTGTAGATAGCCATTAAATTGATGTCATTACGGAGGAGACGGTCAGTGGAGTTTTCTGTTCCACTATCTTGCTCTGTCCCCTCTGTCATTAAGCATTATTTTTTTAATCTTCCATTAAAACTTTACCTCAGATAAATAAAGGGTAAGTTAAGAGGAAGAACAGATAGAAGAATCAGAAAACAAATAGCAAGATGATAGATTTAAATGTAACCATATTAATAATCATATTAAGTATAAATGATTTCAACCTTCAAAGTCAGAGAATATCAGTCCACTGATATAACTGAAATACATCTATGTGTTGTTCATAAAACATTTCAAGTATATTTCAAATGTAAATGAACAGACTGATTAAAAGTAAAAAAGTGGACAAAGGTAACTGTGATAATCTTAAATAAACTACAGTGACTATATTAATATGAGACAAAACAGAATTCAGAGCAAGAAAAGTTATCAGATATAAAAATATATATGTATAGATATGTATAACATATATGTGTGTATATATATGAGATTTCTAATGCTGCCACAACAAACAACCACAAAGCTAAGTGACTAAAACAACAGAATTGTACTGTTATGCAGTTCTTGAAGCCAGAAATCTGAAATAGAGGTGTCAGCAGTATTTGTTCCTTTTGCGGGCTGGAAGGAAGAACCTGTTCCATGCCTTTTCTCCTAGCTTCTTATAATTTGATCGCCATCTTTAGCATTCCTTGTTTTGTGACAGCATAATTTTAATCTTCAAATGATATTCGTCCTGTGTTTCTACATGTTCTTCCTTCTGCCTATGTTTCTCTCTATCTGTTAACATTTCCTCTTTTTATAAGAATACCAATCGTATTGCATTAGGGTTTGTCCCCATGACCTTGTTTTTATGTGATTATTTCTTTAAATACCAGATTTTAAAAAAAGGTCACATTCTGAGGTACTAGGGGGTAAGATTTCCATGTATTGTTTTGAAATACAATGTTCAACCCATAACAAGGAGAACTTCATAATGATGAAAGGGTCCAATTTTCAAAAAGATAGCAATTATCAGTATGTTTTTACTTTATAACAGAACTAAAATACTTGAAGTAAATTCTAATAGGACTAAAATAAGTAGACAAATGAATGATTTTAGCTGTGAGTTCAGCACTCCTAATACATATGTAGATATAAATGTTAATAATGAGAAGAAAAATGGATAGACAACCCAACTGCAAATAGTCAAAGTAGACTAAAATTGATTCTCCACAAAGAATGATATATAAGATATATGAATGGTCAATAAACACATGGAAATGAACTGAATATCATACACTATTAGGAAAAATAAATCCAAACTATGATGTGATAATCTTTCCACAGTCATTAGGATGGTAAGATTTAGGGAGTGAAAACATCAAGTGGTGTTGAGAATGAGGAGCAATTTTAATACTGCTTCTCTGCTATCAAAATTGTCACATATAGTTTGGCTCTGTGTCCCCCTGAAAATCTTATGTGGAAATTTAATCTCCATGTGTCAAGAGATGACCTGTTGGGAGGTGATTGGATCGTGGGGGCAGTTTCCCGCATGCTATTCTGGTGATAGTGAGTTCTCATGAGAATTTATGGTTTTAAAAGTGTTTGGCAGTTTCCACTTTGCTTGCACTCTCTCTCCTGCCACGTTGAAAGAAGGTGACTACTTTCCCTTCACCTTCTGCCATGATTATAAGTTTCCCTAGGCCTCCTGAGCCTCATGTGGAAATGTCAGTCAATTGAACCTCTTTCCTTTATAAATTACCCAGTCTCAGGTAGTATCATTACAGCAGTGTGGAAACAAACTAATACATACATCATCTTTCCATAAGAGAGTTTGGCAGTTTCATAGCCACTCAAAAGTTCTTAGCAGTGTTTTGGTGTTGCTGACAACCACATATACATTTGGTAAAAATGAATTAAACTGTACTACTGAATCTTACTATTTCTGAATGTAATCGTTATGCAAATTGTACCTATACTAAGTTGATAAAGAAGAAGAGAAGGAGGAAAAGGAGGAGGAGAAGAGAAAGAGGAGGAGGAGGAAGAGGAGGAGGAGGTGGAGGAAGAAATGGAGAAATAAGTAGAGCAGGAGCAGTTTATGGGTCACTATCAAAGTAACTGTTAGTAAATTGAGTGCTAAGTATATTGATTATCTTGTACTTCTTATACTAATTGTGGAAATCAGTTCATACTTGAATGACAAACAATTGTTGCAGTAATATTCTGTCCTCTGAGAGAAAATGCTTTTATTATATTGAACAATGGAATGCTCTTGACACTCTAAATATAGAAAATTATTTCATGTTTCATGCATTTTATTATATGTATTTTTGTTTATATGCACTGAAGTGCAAAAGAAGATTCTTATGTTTAAGAATTTGGGCATTCATAATACATGTGCATAAAATAATACCGTAAGATACTACGCATATTTTACAAAGGCCTTGTTGGAAAGAAAAACAAAGGTTTAAATCCTAACTCTAAAAGAATGTATTTCTTTCTGCCTAAAATAGTATGCTATTTGATATCTCTGTAGCATTTGTCAGACCTCCAGGAAAATAGTCCTTCAACTTGGTCATAGAGAAGGACACATTGCCTCAGAAAATCAAGACCATTTTTAACCAAAAATTGTATTTGAAACATCATGGTTTGTGGAGGCCTTCATTACTAAACATTTCTTGAAGACATTTTCAATAGTATTTTTTCATTTTATTTTCCATAGTTTGATTGATTTTTCCTTCTGCCAAACAGGCATCATGATTTAATAACACTCACTAAATATATTTGTTTGTGTATTAATTTCTCAGACTTATATCTGTAGAGATTACCTCAAATATAGACAAAATTAATTCCAATAAAGTGAACAGTAAAGGTCCAAAAAGAGTAGGGATTTCTTTAATGTGTTGTATTTATGCTGTGATGATACCTAAACTACTTGAAAATTCTTCATATTCTAAGATCATGTCTTGAGAGAGAGATGGTAAAATGTGAAAATAATTGTTTCTACATTTTATTATGAACTATACTGTTTTGCTTTTTATGTCATTTGAATAACAATAGGATATCTTAATTTATCAAATTTTATCTCTGGAGTAATTTTCTTATCAACAGATAAGAACTGTATATAGTAGTCTTCCCAAAACATACAGTACTCATCCCCAAAGAGTTGACCAAGTATCGTCACAGCTGTATCAAGTATGGCATATTATATTCTAACCAGAAAGAAACTAAAGTGTATTCTCATGGTTACTTGGAACAATCAAAAATAAAAGATTTAAAACAATATTTTAAAAGTAAAAGAAAAAAAATAAGAGTTTGCATTATCTTTAATACTCATTAATCTCTTTCAATTTTTCAATTTTTGGTTATGATACTATTTGAAACAAATTGAATGCCAAACTAATTTTTCTATATAAGATAGAGACCATAAACTTGAGTTACAAGGAATAAGCCGTTTCAAAACAAAGTATTAATAGAGGGTAAGAAGAGATCTATACATCTATCTACTATCTATCTTTTAAATCTATCTGCCTATATATCTACATTCATGTCATTAGAAAACAAATGGATTGTTTTCCATTATGAAAATACTGGTATTAATATTATATTCTCAGAATGCTATATCCTAGTTTCTAAAAAAAAAAAAAAAAATCTATATTAGGATTTATTCAACCAAGTATTTTTGTGAATGCAGAAAAACAAAGAAATTTTACAAAGTTAATCTTATGCCTAAATATAATTCTTAAAAAGGATTGTATTGGCTGGGTTCGGTGGCTCACGCCTACAATCCCAAAACTTTGGGAGGCTGAGATGGGGGGATCACAAAGTTAAGAGTTCGAGACAAGCCTGACCAACATGGTGAAACCCTGTCTCTACGAAAAATATAAAAATTAGCTGGGCATGGAGTGTGCACCTGTAATCCCAGCTACTCAGGAGGCTGAGGCAGGAGAATCACTTGAACCTGAGGGCGGAGGTTGCAACAAGCTGAGATAGTGCCACTGCACTCCCGGCTGGGTGACAGAGCGAGACTCCATCTCAAAAAATAATAATAATAAAAGAATTATATTATATGATACATATTTATTCTGTTTAAGTAACATGTATTCCATTTTCTCAATATATGAGCACTTAAATTATAATGCATCTTGTCTATGAAGCAGATGAGTGGTAACACCTTATTATAATGCCTATTATATCAGTGATCAATTTTATCTGTCTCATTAGCAGAGGTCCATGGTTCTTCATATCTACATTTACATTGTCTCACCTATAAAATGTTTCTTAATATAGACTAATAATGATTTTGTGCTGAGCAGACACCTTCAATGACTCAAGCAAGTTAACAAGTAAGTATTACGACACTTCAATAGATAAATCAAGCCCTTAGAAACAATTATTCACTACATTATAAATACTTTTTAATTTTCTGTATATTATGCCATTTTGACATCTTAAATTTTTCTGGCTGGAGAGAGACTGTCCTGCCTTGGACTAACCAATTTTTAAAAGATAACAAAGGGCCCTGCCTGGAGCTTCTCTTTGATAGCAAACTAATCAACTCAGACCCATGCCTACGTTATGTGGCCAGAATACCTCATGATGCAGTATTGCTCTGCCATAATTATCTCAAGGTCAGGAATCAGGGAACTAAGTACCATTCCTATAAATCAGGATCACCAAAATTATTCAAATTAGCTAATCCTAAATTGTTCACCCTTGCCTGTCTTGCCTTTATGTTGGAAATCTTAGTAAGTAGTGGCCTAAGTCTTCCCCTCATTCCTGTCTTCTGCCTCATCACCATCCCGGTGTCTTAACCATGTGGCCCTGTATGGTATGTCTTACTTCCTGTCTCTAGAACCTGAGTATAATACATTTTTTTTTTTTATTTCGCCTCTCTATGAATGCACCTGAGTGACTATCCTATGAAAGAATACAAAACACTAATTCATTGCAAAGCTCAAGGTTGCTAAGTACATAATGTCCTTTTAACTTTATGTTGTAGAAACTGTCAAACCAGTGTGTGTGTGTGTGTGTGTGTGTGAGAGAGAGAGAGAGAGAGAGAGGGACAGCATTTCACTCTGTCACCCAGGCTGAAGAGTGCAGTGGAGTGATCTCAGCTCACTACAAACTTCGCCTCCTGGGTTCAAGTGATTCTTCTGTCTCAGCCTCCATAGTAGCTGGGATTATAGGAGTCGGCCACCATGCCTGGCAAACTTTTGTATTTGTAGTAGAGACGGAGTTTCGGCAAGTTGGCCAGGCTGGTCTCCAATTCCTAACCTCAGGCGATCCGCCCGCCTTGGTCTCCTAAAGTGCTGGGATTACAAGTGTGAGCCACCGCGCCCCGCCAAACCAGAGTGTTTTGAGTATAAACTTGATGACTGTTTTCAAGTTTGCTTTAAATGTAGCAATTTATAAGAGAAAACAATGAAATAAAAACGTTAAACATTGTCATTTATTTATTTTTCAATTTGTTTAGAATGCATTTTTGGCTTACTTGTATTTTTCATTATCTGATCTCCAAAAATGTGAAAGCATAAACAATTTAAAATGTGGTTTGAATACAAACCAGAATTTTCCCGATTGTCTCCTTTGATATTTATTTTCACTGTATCATTGCAAAGTTCGAAATGGACACACTCTTACGGTAAAAATGGAGGAAAGAGAATAGAGGAATCATCCTTTAAGACACAGAGTTTTATATCATCTTAGCACTATCAGTTTTCTGTTGCAGGAGTAACAGAACTCCTGAATATTGTTAACTCATATGCAGTTGACTCGTTTGCTCATAACACATTTATGGAGTACTTACCATTTGTAAGGCCTTCTGTCCAATATAACAATAAACAAGTCAATTATAGTTTCTCTCCTCATGAAGTTAGGCACTTGCCAAAAGAAACTTGAACATCCTATATACTGATTTGTAGACACTGAAACCGTCAATGGGTTTGACCAATCATAATCTAATTTCTTCATTTTATAGCTATGAATAGAGTACCTACAACTTTTAAATTCATTTCTAAATTATTACAGATTCCTAAATCCAAGACTTTTTGACTACCATGCCGTTTCTTTCCCTTTCTGATTCCATACATTACTTCTAATCTGGAAAGGGATTGGTGTTTACTTTTTCTCCTTAAGGGTACAACCCCCTCAGGTTTGAACACTGAAAAGCTTTATATTTTATCGTTTAAATTTTTTCACATTTGTCGGAATGATATTGAAATCAGAGACTGATATGAAGACTGGATTATCTAATTCTTAAATTAGGATAGAACAGATTATCAAATTCTTAAATTAGGAAAGATTTATAAAAGACTGAAAAAACAGCAGGGCACTACATTTTTTCTTTAGAGTGACTTGCATGTGGAGAAGGAAAATGACTACAATATAATTATCCTCTGAAAACATTTGTGTAAATATCTTCCTTTCAACTACAATCTTCAAAGTACACATTTTCTGATTTGGTAGTTTAGGATCATGGTGCAGTGAAAAATCTATTGAGATTAAAGGTATTTCCTGAGAATGTACCATATTTAGGGCACTGAAATCTGTGCTATGAGTGAGGATGACTTATATATACCTGCTTGGTGTTTAATCTCCTATTTTAGATGATAATAGTAGAAGAATCTATCCATAAACATATACAAGTGTCAGTCCAACAAAGCATTGACTTATAGTTACTTTGTGAGTTATACAAATCAAATATTTTAAGAGAAGGAAGGTTGAAATCATCATGTCCTTGCTAAGAGCAGGTAAATGATCATGGCGGATGCTACATCTGAGTTGAATTTTAATGGATAGCACTAACAGTGTCTTAAGAAATGCTATTATAAAAAAGAATCATAAGGTATAATTCATGGATTAGTAATTAGGATTTTTTAATATACAAGGGGCCTTTTACTGGCAGGAGACCAATGATGTAATCTCCTACAATTGGAATTCTAGATGCATTTTAAAATTCCATTTGATAAGTGATAAAGATATTTTAGGAAATTCATGATTATGCTATGATGCCATAGGGATGTCTCATTCCATTTTATTTTATTTTATTTTATTTTATTTTATTTTATTTATTGAAATGCAGTCTCGCTCTGTCACCCAGGCAGGAGTTCAGTGGCGCAATCTCGGCTCACTGAAAGCTCTGCCTCCTGGGTTCACGCCATTCTCCTGCCTCAGCCTCCCGAGTAGCTGGGACTATAGGCGCCCACTACCATGCCCGGCTAATTTTTTGTATTTTTAGTAGTGATGGGGTTTCACCGTGTTAGCCAGGATGGTCTCGAGCTCCTGATCTCATGATCTGCCCGCATAGGCCTTCCAACCATTTTATTAAATACTGACCTTGAATTTGAAAACATATTTGACCATCATGAGCTTACTTCCTGTTATTGTCTCCTGTTTCACCCTGGATTCTCTTCTCCATACTTTTTAACCCATTAGAGAGTTCACATAAACGTAATAGACATCAGTAATATAATGGATATATATATATTCTGCTAAGTTTTCTGAAACCTCAGTTAAACTGATACATTTTATATAAAAATTAACACAGGTATCTCACAGTCATTTTCAGTAATAGAAAAGCTTAAGCAGTTAAAACTATGGTTTGAAAGCAAACTAAGGTTAGTCTGATTGTCTTGATTTGTTTTTATTCAGGATAAAATTTTATTTTGATCTTAAAATTAAGAGAAGAAATGAGATTTCATTGTTGTAAAAGTATTAGCGAATTTATAAAACTTAAGAAATGGTGCATACTCTAAATGAAAAGGGTGTGATTTTTACTAACAAGCACCAAGGCCTTTGGGGATATTAGGAAAAGAGGTCTTTTTGTTAAAGAATACATTAAAACATTCCTAATAAAGTGGGTTTCTATCTTGCTGCATTTTTTTTTCCTTTTGAAATGCAAGTAGAAACTCATTTATCCAGTATTTATGCTAGAAAATAGATGCTAGGTTTTTTTAAATGTAATGCCTAGAGATAATAAGCACAGATGTAAGCAAAAATAGAAATTAGGTGGGAGAAGAAAATAAGTTACAAAGAGAAATAAATTAATCAATAACAGAGTCTGCTGAAAATATACCATTCCTAGCAGAAGGGTCTGCACATACATCATCATAATAATAATGTCGTCATATTTTGTGAAGTTATAAAAGCAAGTGTTGATTGGATGAGCCTGGGACACTGACTGTGGCTATGTTTACCATAATAATCAATCTGATATTGTATTTTGTATCCTGTGAAGAAGAAAAACGAATTTGAAATGGTTGAATAGCTTTCCTTCATAAACATGTGATTAGGTCATGTATGAACAAAATAAATGACTAAACTGTGATTATGTAAATAGAGATGGGATCATCTGAAAAAATGTAGTAAGATATGGACTTGAAGTTTGCAAACTAATATATAAACATATATATGTATTTACCACCTGCTAAACAAGCACTAAATAACTGATTTATATTCATGAATCTATTGAATTGTTCAGTAGAGCCAAAATAAATGTTATAATATTTGCAGCAGTGTGATGGTCAAAGTGATTTTATAAAGAGCTAAGAGGAAACTCTTATTCATTTTTACTTAAAATTAGTTTTAAAGTGGGTGCCATTAAAACAATCAAAACAGAGAAAATAAGTATAATGGTAACAGTTTTATTCACAGAAAGCAAATTGACAAGATGATTGCCAGTATTTCTAATTTTAAAGTACATAAAAATAGGAATTTGTTGTGAAACAATTTGTAACCTATGTTACATAGACATAAATGAAAATACTGTATTATAAATTATATAAAATTTATCAAATCTTAGTATATTTAAAATTTCCTGGTTGTTTATTATTTGTTAAAAATAACTATACCATTTAAAACCTACAAATAATTTTTGGACACATAATACTCAACAGGTTTAAAGTACTAATTTGATATATGATATGATGTAGAATGCCTTATGATATTAAAATATAGCAGCCCCTTTCCCTAAAAATATAAAAACTATTAATAAATAAAAATCTAAGAATAAAACTCTATTATGATTTATAGAAGTTTTCATTAGGTTTGTTTTTCTTTTTCACTTTTAAACATTTCTAGCTTTGCAGCCAATTGGAATTGCAAGCTGTCAGAAAAATTGCCTGATTTATTGATTTTGAATAAATAACTTATTCTACAGCATTCAAATATAATAAAAATAATATGAACTAACATTCATTGAGTATATACATAAATTAACTCTTGAATCGCATAAAATTTTATTTAGTTAGGTCCCATTATTATTCCCATTTTACTGTGAGGAAACTGAGGCTCAGAGATGCCAGTTTAGCCATTGAACTTCCTTGAGTAAAAAGTGAAACTAAATTTGCAGCTTAGCTTTAAGACTCATGCTTTTACCTTTTATGCTGTACTGAACGCTGTCGTTTTCTTACAACCTCATCATTTATCTTGGCCCACTGCTCCATTTACAGACACTTTGATTACAATACTTGGATAAAGTTCCTTCTTAACTGTCAACAACATGAAGAGTCAAAGTTAAACGTTAAAAATGCTCCCAAATTCGTCACATTACATTTTTTTCCTTTCGATAGGTTATAAGACTGTCATTGCAAAGGAAGAGGACAGTAGTCGTTAACCCATACTTTTATTTTTTTACAAAATTAGATTAACACTTAATATATTATTTTGAATTTTTAACTGTTGGAGTTAGAGAGAAAATTTATTTAAATATCTGTTAAAATATGCCCAGGAAGAAATACATGAAAATGCTAAAACTGGCTCTCATGAAAACAGATATTTTACATTTATTTTGTACATATATACATTTTCTATTTTGACCTGGCACTTGTGTTACTTTCAATATCAGACAATTTTAATAATTTTTTAAACTCCAACTATTTCAATAACAATTAGAATAAAACCGTATATACTTGATAATTGATATACTTGATAATTACAATAAAATAAACTATGTTTCTTAATGGAGGATGCTATAATTGCTGTATTTGATGGTGGCTGACTGAGTGATTTGACGAAAAATATTTGCTGCCAGTAAATTGATTCAGAAAAAGAAAGTTAAAGAGAACAAGAACTTTAAGAATGAAGTATCTTGATCTTGAAAACATCACTTGCTGATGTTGCCATTGATTTTCATAAACAATAACAAAAGATTGTTTTCAAATCAAGAAGTACTTGAAAGGTTATTATTGTCTACACCATGCCTGTGGTTTCTTGACTTAAGGATGCCAATATGTGGCTACTAGTTTAGATAATTGACACAATTGTTGAAATAATTATGAATATAATAACTATCTATTTTAAAGCCTTATTTTAGATATGGAGATTTTTATAACTTACGTTATTACTTTGCTTGTATATAAAAAATCTTTATTGATAAACTTTGTCTTATACTGGGTGCTTTTCTATAAACTTTGATCATTCAAGTACCCATATTTTCAATAGTCGGTTTTCCTTTTACTGTGACTATCACTTAAAACAACTATATTAGATTTGTTTTATACATAGAACAATTGCAAAACAGTGAGAAAGGACTAATTGTAAAAAGCCAACCTAGGAGAAAACTAGAAAGTAGAAAACAAGTTGAAATATATGAGTGTAGAAACTATGTCAGGGAGGTGGCGAGACAAAAAAGGCTATTAAATTAAATCAAGGGTTTCTGGTTTATTTGGGGATTGATGTGACCCCAAATATGACCATCGTGCATTAGTAGGAATGCTTCTGTCCCAGACTCAGCCCAAACAGAACAACTTGTAAACTGATTTTGGGGACCTGTGTATTCTCATGTGCATAAAGAAGTATGTCGTTACCTCTTGGGTAAGTTGTGAAAAACTCAAGAGGAAAACAATGGAGCAGTGTTTGGTCATAGATATATTGAAGGGACCGCAGATAATAACAGTAGTTGCAAATGGTAGCTAGAAACCCACGATATTTACAGAAAGTGAAGTTAATTAGTGAAGGAATTGTCCGTTCCAACGCAAAAACGTTCCAGGGCAATCTACTTTCAGATCTTTGAGTCCTTAAGGAGTATTTTGCAATCGCTTCCCATTAGTGCCTTGTCAGAGAGTTGAACTAGTTTCATATCTACAGACTGGGGTTATGATTTGGCTAGTGGACAATGACCAAGAGTCACAAGACCACTATTGATTATGTTTTCATGACTGCATTTAATGATTTTATTATATCCCAAGACAAAGGTTACAGTTTTCCTGCTATACAAAAAAATACAAATTAATGATCCAAAAGAATGACCCTTCCATTCACCCCTTAAATTTCACTCTTGGCTTGAATTTATACTGTCATAGATAAGAAATGGAGGTGAAAATGCAGATAAACAGTCAATTTCTATAATTATCCGTTGTCACAAAGGCCATAGTTTATAATGGAAGGATCATAGACTTTGAAGCCAGTGAAATATAATATTTTATATTTGATTGCCATTAGTAACAGCATGACTTTATGTATATTATTTTCTCAGCTTCAATTTCATTATCTGATAGTGGGAGATAATATTATGGGAGTTAAGAACATGTCATGCCAAAATATACCACTTTGGCATATTGACTACTTTGAGTTTAAGTCTCTTGAAAAACAGGAGATGCAAGATTACCCTGAACTTCCTTTTGTTTCTTAAAAGCAGGAAATAAAATTCCCATGTGAAAGCAGTCTTCTCTATACGGGAAGGAAAGTGCCATTTGTGTCATCATGAATGATAAGTTGAGACCAAGGAAAATCTGTACAAACAAAGCTTCTTACTAACCCTTATCTTCCTAGCTACTTCTCCGCCCAATTAGTACCTTTGCCCGAGCCCCTTCTCCTTGTCCCATTTTCACGATTTACTACTCTGTACAATTCAGCATATAAGTATTCAATTGTAATTGTTTGTTTTGATCTTCATTTCCTTATGAAAATTCATGGGCTGGTAAAACTTGTTTTAAGCAAATTTGTTTGCTTTTCTCTTATTGATTTGTCTTATGACATTTTAATACTCAGGACTATCCATTAAATAAAAAAAAACTTAAAAGAGTAAAGGTAAATTTTTGCCTGCCATAAAATTACTTTCTTTATAGTGGTAAAAATCAAATATTTAATATAGCCCCTGATACACAGCATGTGTTAAATAAACGATAATGCTTAGTATTATTAGATGTTAAGAATAAATAAAACGAATAAAAATAAACAGGTAATATGCTAGAAAATGGCAGTTTTTCATCTACACTCCCAAAATTATTTTGATGAGAAAAAGTTGTCTCTCCTCTCAGAAAAGTAGAGTGTATCAAGAAATTGTTTTTGAAATAAGGTTTGTCAGGAAAAATAAAAGAGATCAGTTAATGGTTTGCAATTCATCTCAAAAGAATGTGACATGTTGTTGGGCCTAAATGCAGTGAAGTATAACGATGTTGTTTCATCTCACCCAGCATCAAATGGGGTAGCGGAACATTTTTTTTTTTTTTTTTCATGTCATTAACTAGGCAGTCATCCAAATGCAAAGTTACAAGAAAAGTAGAGTTTGACACACTACTTGGTAGCTTAAGTTCTTTTCGCTGCAAGAGACTCTATTTGTCACTTTATAAAGGCGTGTATACATGAGTAGGTTTTAAATAGAGAGGAAGAAATATATTTTATTATAAAAAAGACAAAGCGGCCGGGCGCGGTGGCTCAAGCCTGTAATCCCAGCACTTTGGGAGGCCGAGGCGGGCGGATCACGAGGTCAGGGGATCGAAACCATCCTGGCTAACACGGTGAAACCCCGTCTCTACTAAAAAATACAAAAAACTAGCCGGGCGAGGTGGTGGGCGCCTGTAGTCCCAGCTACTCGGGAGGCTGAGGCAGGAGAATGGCGTAAACCCGGGAGACGGAGCTTGCAGTGAGCTGAGATCCGGCCACTGCACTCCAGCCCGGGCGATAGAGCCAGACTCCGTCTCAAAAAAAAAAAAAAAAAAAAAAAAAAAAAAAAAAAAGACAAAGCAATGATAATTTTTTAAATGTCATTATTTTAGGAAATACCTTTGTTTAAAGAAAAGAATTATTCATGACACTTGTTAAAGACAGTAAAGCAGACTTTATTCAAGGTGGACTATGGAGATACGGAGTTTAGAGACAACTGTATTTGGGTTTTACAGAGGAAAAAATATGTAGGACTGAACTATGACTCCAACAAAAACAAGGGAAATTTAGAGCCAAGGAGTGGGGTTGGGGTCAGTTGATGGAAAATTACTAAGAAGAAACATTAGGGATAAGAAGAATTCTTGCTAGGCCAACTCAAGAAGAATTCTAGCAGAAGGCAGGCCAGGGTGATACCAACGACAGGATAGTTTCATGAAAAACTCCTATCCTTGGTATTGGACCACCCTAGATATCATTGGTTTATCTTTAGTTTTTCACTGAACTCCTATTCTTGGTATCTCACATGTGTATAAAGTGTACTATTATAAATGCACTGATTCTGTACAAAAATATATCAGTAAGACAGATCACAATATAGTAGCTCAATTGCTTATTGTATGAGTTTATAAACAGCTCTAGATTTGAAAGATATTCAACTTGTAAGCTTTCTTGGCATTTTCTCTGGTAAGACAAATATAGAGTATCCAATATAATTTTTAGAATATTTTTAAAGTTTACCAACATTTTGTTTTGTGGTGGTCATATTTAAAGATATCTCCCAAATTATAACAATTTCTCTCTGGGATCTGTCCTCTCTGTACAATGCTGGTCCTCATATTCCCAGTGGGACTGAAAAACAGAACATTAAGCTAAGGATTTTTTCTAGGCTTTGTAACTTAATAAATTATTTCTTGCAGGACTTCAAAATTGCTTTAGTCAAGTGACTTCTTTCTTTCTCCTATTTTTTAGGCTTTGGGACTAACTTCATTCTATGCCTGCCTCCTCATTGTGTTTTGGAAGTAGACAACTTATTTTCTAGTTTTGCAGATCCACAAGTGTAGATAAATTTTGTCCCAGTACAGATCATACCCATAGACTTATCCATACCTGATTGAGAAGACTGAGAATGGTGAGATTTGAGATATCTTATCTGATATTTAGATAAGATTTTGAACCTTGAGTTGATTGTGAAATAGATTGAGATTTTGGATACTTTGAGATAGATTGAATGTACTTTAAATTTTCTCTATTTGGGCATTTATCATATGAATATGGTGATAGAGGCAGATAGGTCATCGCTTCATCTGTGAGGATTTGTATGCCCTTTTTCTTGACTAGATATTGACACAAATTGGACATCTCTGTGGGAAAAGGAGCCTACTTTGTACTTCTAAGGGTGAAAAACATATGTGTATTTTGGGTCTGCTCTAAGAGAAGCTTAGCTACACCTTTTACATTGGTGGTACCAAACAGTAAGAGATATGTACAAAGGTTTTTGAACCTGGAACTAAGGATTATTGTAATGGCAAGGTTGTCACACTCATACCAGAAGCAAAGTAGTGTAGGCAAATGGCAATATCCAGAGTTGGCTACTGATGGTATGTGAATCCAAGGTATGGAAGCCAATAGTAAATGGTAGCTGGCAGTGATAGTTAGTCAGTGAAATAGCTCTGCTTTCAGAAAACAAAACAAAACAGAAAAACTTGTCTGTACTTGCTTTCTAAACTTCCTATTACATTTCCCAAAGCTTCCACAAAGAATTCAACATCAAAATTTTCATAAATTTTATCTTTTTTTGTTACAAATAGGAATCTAGAAGATGGGAAAAGTAATATAACACCTTCTGAACTATATTGGAAACAAATCTGCTAATAGAGAAAGTTTAAATTAGAAAAACTCAAACATATAAACATTATTGGATTTCTAGTGTTGGTGGTAGTGACAATGATGGTGGCATGCGTGTGATGTGTAAAATCAAATAAAAAATGAAAGTTCTTTATAGAAATAAAATATTTTTGAGTTTGTACAAATCACTCAAATTCCTGAAAAATGTTAAAGCTGTGATTTTAAAAAAAGATGTGTTTGTCACGGATGGGCATAGAAAAGTCACTAAAAATGCATTTAACTGTCAATGTCATGCTCTTGCCAATGAGTTTGGCCAAATATATTGAAGTGCTTGCCAACTACTCCATCAATGACAGACAGGAGTAATGTGAAACAGTTCTAACATGAGTTGAAAGCAGTCAATGCTGCATATTTATCCTGACTTTAAATTCTATTGCATAATAGCATTTAGCTTGTTTTTAAAATCCAAAATGATGAGTTTTATTTGTATTTACCTCCTTTTGCTTTTAGGCAATATTTTGTAAAGCAACTAAATGTACAATATAGATAATTTTATTGTTGATTACATTATAAATTTCCAAAAATATTCACATTATTTAATCAAAAGGTATTGTGCTCCTCGAGATATTTGGTTCAATTGTTAACATAGCATGCAAAATGAGTTAATGGATTTATGATATTTTAAGATCTATGGATTAATATATTCCAATCTTAAATGTGTCATTTTATCAGAACAATATTAAAATAAATGGGAGGTAAAATGTAGAAGCAAAAACATAAAGCTAATTAAGTTTTGTTCCAAAATAACAATAAAATTTGGAGTTCATGAGATCTGTAAGACACTATAATTTAATCATACACATACAAACACAAATCAAGTGTTCCAAATACACTTTTTAAATTTTACTTTTAATTAACAAGTATAGATTGTAAATATTTATGGTGTGTAAATGATATTTTGTTATATGTGTACATTGCAGAATGAATAAATTAGGCAATTTGATATATGCATTTCCTCACATACAGATAATATAAACAATAATGAAAAATATTTTAAAAAGCAAAAAAAAATTTCTTGGAAATTATGAATACAAATCATACAAAAATAAAATAAACTTTCAATAGAATAGAGGAGAAATTTTAGTCATATCTCCCGAAATGTTAACATAGAGAACGAAGAATGTAAGGGAAAAAAATTTTAATGGAAAATTGTTTGACTATGCATCTGATAGGGGACTAATGCTCCAAATATACAAGGAACTGAAACAACTCATGAGCAATAAAAATAATTCAATTAAAAAGTGAGCAAAAGTCTTGAATAAACATTTTTCAAAAATGTATACAAATGGTCCACAAGCCTGTGGAAAAAATGTGTAACAATAGGAATCATCAGATAAATGCAAATTAATAGCATAATTAGATAGCATCCTAGCCCAGTCAGAATGGCAATTATTATGAGGACAAAAATAATACATGTTGTCAAGAATGCAGAGAAAAGGGAATGCTTATACAGTGTGGATGAGATTGTAAATTAGCACAAACTCTATGGAAACCAGTATGGAGATTTCCCAAATAACTAAAAATAGAACTAACTTTCAATCCAGCAGTCCCACTACTAGGTGCATATCCAAAAGAAATAAATCATTATAGTGAAAAGAAACATGCATTTCCATGTTTATTACAGAATTATTCACAATATCAATGATATGGAATCATCCTAAGTGTCCAATCGATGATTGGATAAGATGTAGTATATCTACACAATGGAATACTACTAAGCCATCAAAAGGACATATTCATGGTTTTTTTTTTTTTTTTTTTTTTTTTGCACCTACATGGAACTGGAGGCCATTCTCTTAAGCGAAGCAACTCAGAAACAGAAAGACAAATATCACATGTTCTCACAAGTGGGAGCTAAATAATGTGTACATGGACATAGAATGTGGAATGATAGATAATGGAGACTAGAACTATGGAGAGGTTGGGGAGTGGATGATGAGAAATTTCTTAATTGGTACAAGTGCACATTATTCAGGTGATGGATGCACTGAAATAATTGTAACAAAATTTTTCTTGTACCCCATTAATTTGTAAAAATAAAAAATGAATAGAAATTCAGGATTTCAAACAGCTGAAACATAAGTCAAGAAAGAGGGAGACCTGGGTGCAGTGGCTCACGCCTGTAATCCTAGCACTTTGGGAGGCTGATGCTGGCAGATCGCCTGAAGTCAGGAGTTTCAGACTTGACTGGCTAAATGGTGAAACTGCATCTCTGCTAAAAATAAAAAAAATTAGCTGAGCGTGGTGGCGGGTGCCTGTAATATATATATATATATTACATATATGATACATTATATATACATATATGAAATAAAAGAAAAAAAAGACAGAGAGAGGGAGGAAAGGAAGGAGGGCAAGAGAAGAGGTGAGAAAATATTTTCCAGGGCAAAGGAAAAAAAATCAGATTGGAGGTAGTAACATGCATTAGAAAATTTAATAGCATACACATACAACCCTTATGACAATTTCATAACTCAAAGCACACATTTAAAAATCCCAAGAGCATGATACATAAAATATAAGAGCTTCATAAGGCTATCTCTAAGCAATTTCTGTCTTATTTCCAGGATTTGTATGTTACAATAAATTGTATATGCTACAGTACCAACTTTTACGACTTTCCATTTTTTAATATATCTCAATCAGAATATTAAAATATTTCCAAATGGTTTAACATTTCAAACATTCATCTATTTTGGAATATTTATTTTCCCCCATGCTAAAGAGAGAGAAAAATTTGTTTCAGGCATGTTTTTAAGTACTTTAATATATTTTTCATTTGCATATTTAGAGAAAATTCCAAAAATGCATTTTGTGGTAAACTGAAGAAAGTACATACAAAGCTAAAAGGGCAAAAGACCTATGTTAAAATTCCAACTTAGTTTCTAATTTACTATATGAACTTTAAACAATATGTTTGATCACTCAGATTGATTTCAATAAATCTAAAATAGAGATTACACCTAGCTTATAGATTGTGAGTAGTATTTGAAAAACATTATTTAGAGCACTCTGCGTAAATACCTATAACAGAACAGGCAATTGTTACAATAAAGACATTATAATGATTAGGGTTAATATTATTTTTGGCCCTGCATAGAAATCTATAAGACTCTTAAATATTTCCTGTACCCCAATTTCCTTTTTATAGAAAATATTTTGGATACATTGTTATCCTTTTATGAAATCCTATGACCTTGTTCACAATGAATTATCTCTAGATTAAATGTAAAACATAAGATAGGCCTTTGGCTACTTGGCTTGGGAATTTGAAATGGATAGTACTGAAATTCACATGACGATATGCGGCCACAGTCAGAGTCTCTCTTTGTGTAAAAAACTCTCAAACAGAAAAAAAATAAAATAAGAGCATATATATGTATATGAATAAAGTAGAAAGGAACTAATTAAGGAACCATTGAGGGACAAAGAGATAGCTGGGCCATGAGGAATACTCCTTTTAAAATGTTTCCCTAGAATTGCTACAGTCTAGGTAATCTAGCAGTTGCTTTCTGAATGGTGTGAGATACCACCTCTTCATGTGAACTGCATGTGTAATTTACCCAGTGCCTTTTTTCTTCTTACTTTTGTGAGTGTTCTTATAATGTAACCTAATCTCCTTAGGTAATGTGTGGATTTTTAATACTTTTTAGGCTTAAACTCCAAATTGGGATAATAACCTAAAACAAAACTGATCGTTAAACAGATAAAAGTAAATTTCCCTCCACACTGCATGCAAATAGCTAGATTCATCTGAAACCATTTTGAAGGTTAAGTTTAAGAAGATTTTACTTAAAATATAGGTCAAGTGACAATGGCAAGATTCAATTTGTGTCTCCTGTAAAACACATCTTAGAAATGGGCAGTCATTCTCCAGGGTGAGAGGAACTTAGGACAGGATTTTCACCAAGTTAGAAGTTATATATTTGGGTTGGTATGACTTTCAATATGATACATCGTATAAATAATATATATTCATTGAATACTTTGAGGAAGCATTTCAGAAATACAGAATCTCTTTTTAGAGAGGTTGAAAATGCATGAAGACATTAACAACATATATTGTGAATATTTGTATTATTCTGATTTAAATTGAGATTAGGATAGATTAGAAGACTTTCTAAAATTCCTTCAGGGGACCAAGAAGACACTTACAAAATAATAATAATAATAAATCATCCTTTTAATAGCCTAAATGGCAGCATTACAGACATATGATATTTGACATCTAAATTTATTCTATGTGTACTAAAGTAGAACAAAACCTGTGATTTTTCAATACGAGTCTGAGATTGAATGTAGGCTATATAGATTCTTCAACTTACAATTGATTTGCAAAAGGTTTTACTTTCAATTGAGACACAAGCAGTTCAATTTAACCAATTCCAGGCTTAGGCTGTTGATCACATCAAAATAATATTGACACCATGGATATGGCTCATTATAATGATTACAATACTTTGAATAGGAAGAGCACATATTATTTGCATTATCTGTTAGGATTTAATCTTTCCACCATGGGTCAAAACTAAGATTTTAATAAGTATTTTGTTGTATATATATATTTGAATAATACATCGAGGATCAGCATCTTTACTGCTGAAAACTTTAGAGTGGTAGGGACATGTACATATGTTTATGCTGACCTATTATTTATTGGAGATAATACAACATAAATGATATAATCCATCATATGAGAAGGTTTCAAAGTCAAATATTTTAAGGGCACAAGAGAGACTACGGCAGCAGTATAGAATAGGAATAGAGAAGTGGTTAAACAATCAGAAGTCTTGTCATGTCTTATGTTAGTTCTCAGCCCAAAGTTCACTCAACCAAAACACATTATTGTTTTTTCCCTCACAAGTTGTTGATCTAAGCAACTAAATTCTTCACAAGCGTTACCTGAATAAAAAGGGTCAAGGACTTAAATAAATGTTTTACAAAAGTAAGCATTTATTCAAAATGTCTAGACTATAGCTGTTTCTTTCAATAAATTGAACTGAAATTTTTTTATTTATCTTGTAATTAGACTATGAGCAACAAGGAATTGTAAAATAAACAGCTTTGTAAATGTTTTTTACTGCATATTTATCTCTTTTTTTAAAAAAATAAATATATTTAGGGTTTTCATAAATATCTGAATTCCACAAACTTCTATAAATTTGATAAAGCAAAAGTGCAATATTTATAATTGAAAAAGTAAAATTCTTTAACAACTTTAAAAATCCAATACATTGAATTATCAACCAAATATGGAAATTAATTTGATATTTAACATATAATTTTAGTTTTGAAGATGGAAATTTTAACTCTCAATTCAAACCTATTGTTACATTATCTGCCTTCTTTCCAAAAGACATTAAACCATACAAAAAATAAACATGCACATTTCCCTTGAAGGAGTGTGCAGTGTTAGAAAAAGTTATATAAATGAAATGTATATATAACATATATAACTCCATTTCAGAAAAATAAATCGTGGGTAACATATAATCATGTGTGGTTATAATATACACAGGATTACTAATAACCCAATAAATTCTACTTATATGAGAGGCACTATTCTAGGCTCTAAGGACAAAGAGATAAAACAACATTAACATCCCTGTCCTAAATACTTCATAATTCAGACTTTAGGTTGTTACAATGAAGAGACAGTGAGAGAAATGAACTTTTTTAAATTTTAATTTAAAGAAAATAACTCTAATACTATATGATTTTTTTAATATAAAGATCAGCAAAAGTGGTTAATCAACTTTAGTGGAGGCATTTTTGCAACTTTAAAGAAGATTGTTTGGAGAAAGGGACATGATCCTGAATTTAAAAAGCTAGTTATTTAGAAAAGGAAATAAGTATGAATAGGGTGTTAATGGAAGAATAAATCTTACATGGGATCCTAAGTCCTCTTTGATAGACAAAGCACACGTGGAGTGCAGCACAAGGCTCTGGAGGAGGTGTGATATGACTGAGTGTGGGACCCCAAGATAAAACATTTTTATGTGTCATGCTTAAGAGTTTGGAGCTGTCTGTTATAAAGAGGCATTTAATGTTTTCATCCAGGAACTTGGTGTGAACTGCAACTATGCTCATAAATTCTTCCTCTTTCATCAAGATTTAGCATCATCTATTATATTTCCTACCCTCTGTATCAAGGTTAGCCATGCAAACTCATTTTGGTCAAAACAACATTAGCAAAAGTTATACAAGCAGAGATTTAAATATGTTTGCACAATAGATATAGCTGTCTCAGTTGTTTTTGTGATTTTGTGACTGACATCATGAGATAAAGCGCAGGATAGCCTGCCCAATGCCAAACAAGTGAGTGAAACTATTCTAAATCTTGGAGTTACCAGCTGACCTACCACCTGACAACAGATGAAGAAAAGAATCCAAAATGCTCAGCTAAGCATATCCAGATCAAATAAAATGCTCAGCCAATCCAAAGAAGTATAACTAAGTCATTGCTCCCTCTAACACATTTTGAGGGTGGTTCGACACACAGCAAATACGAACTGATGCTAGAGAGTCTACTATGATATTTTAGCATGTAGAATATATCATGAAGGAGTAGAAAATGGAAAATATATAAAAGTTTATAAATTGCTAAGACTGCATTGTGAAAAGATGGACAAAACTTGAATTTAACTACATTAATGATGGTACATTGGAGGAATAAGATTACAAGTATGGTTCAGAGCTCCACTATCAGGACTGATGATCAATTATATAGCTTTAAAGAAAGGAAAGGATGATTTTAGGATTTCAATATAGCATAAACTGGCCTAGTTATTGCCCATACATTGCCAGGAGAAAGGAAACAAAATAATTTTGTTTGAGCTGAAGATTTTCCAGATGTTCTTCAGTTCAAAAGACCATTCTAACACAAATATAAATTGCCCAATGCATATAATAATATCATTTATTTGGATAAGATTAAAACTCTGTGATATTTAATATCTACTTTTGATATTTTATTGAGGAAAATTAACATCTATTTAAAACTTTATTGTTGTTGTTTTCTGGTATTTAATTGGCCAAGAAGACACGACTGTACAATATCCTATAAAATACTCTTGCCATGTACATCTACATTGAATTAGTACATAGAGCACATTATTTAATTTGGGCTGAAATAACAGTGAAATGGGCTTTCACTTTAGGTTTAAGTTGATTGATGTCAAAATAAAGAGAGGTATAGGCACATGGCTTATTACTGTAATCCCAACACTTTGAGAGGCAAGTGGGAGGATTGCTTGAGAACAACCCTGGCAACATAATGAGACCTCCATTTCTACAAAATAAAAAAAAAAAAAAAAGCTAAAGTATGGTGGCACACACCTGTAGTTCTAGCTACTTGGGAGGCTGAGGTGGGAGGATTGCTTGAGCCTGGTAGGTCAAGTCTGCAGTGAGCTGTGGTTCCATAACTGGACTACAGCCTGGGCAATAGCCTAAAACTCTGTCTCAAAGTAAAAAAAAAAAGAGAGAGAGAGAAAAAAAATCACTGGCGTATACATAGACACAGACACACACACACACAGACATATACAAATATATGTGTACTATTCAATATCTATCTATTATTTATAAATATGTATTTAATATTTATATTTCTCCTTATCTTCCACTCCATTGTAGGAGTCAGGAAGGTGTCTGTAACACAAAGCAAAGGAGCATTGAAATGATTCTACCTGCTTTGCTCTCTAAGAGCAGATTAATCCACCACATGAATAAAATTAGCCATAAATTCAATAAAAATAAATTTAACATGCATTCTCTCTCAAATTTAGTATACAAACCAGTTGGCAAGAATGGAAACTAAGCCACTCTGGAGAGAAAAATCAATAACAAATCAGTGTTAAGAGATTAGTAGCAGGTGTTATGTTTCTTAACACCTGTTTGAGACTGCTAATCTGTTACACACATATGACCATATCTAAAAATGAATTGACTACCATATTCAATTATAATTGTTGTAAAACTAGACAGGCCAATTGCAAAACAAAGTATATAAAAGCGAGGTGATATGTTTCACTGGTTATGCCCTGAAGCATATGAATATTTTCTTAAACTTACCAAATAATGAATGAAACAAGGGTTTTAAATGTACCCATGAAATCAAAATATATATGAAGAATATTCCATTGTTCTAGATGAATAAGGTTGAGCTAGAAGCTAGGATTGTACCAAGGACTTCTGAAAAACAGATGTACAATGCAAATGCCTGAAAGACTGCAAATCCACATGAGTTGAATCAGGTTAACACATTATGGGCCCCTTAACACTTATTTTTGCATATGTAGTGTATGGAACTTACACATGAAAGACACATTGTAATCTCTCACACCTAAAATATGAGTCATGTGTTATTTTATTAAGAGAATGTGTTATGGCCATTAAATTCATGACTAGAAGAGTATTGCATGAACTCTTCCATAAGAAACCTTTGTTTGATGTAAGCTATAAACCAACAGCCTGGTAGGTAAACATTTTGAAGTGTTTGTCTATACACTGCTCAGCCAATACAGCAGTAGTCAAATACAAATAATGATGAATTTTGTTTTTATTTTCTCATAGATATGAGCACTGCTATATTATTTTATTATTTATATTATATAATGAGCACTTTATGCAAATTGAGATTTATCATTGACGTGACTTAGAATAGTATATATTCACATACTAAGAGAAGGGGAGATAAAAATAATGTTTTAATATTATATAATTTGCTATACTTTAATAAGGTTTAAAAAAGTACATTAATTTACTGCCAAGCTCATAAAATTTATGATTTAAAATTATTTGAAAGCCATATGTTTTCCCTCTTCTACATTTCAAACACCCAGAATATGATACTTATTGAGAAAGGAAGTGATGCCTTTGAAAGCAAAAACTCACTATTTTTCATGCTAAATAAAAACATTGGATTTCTGTGAACATGTTGCTTAAATTTTATGCTTCACTTCGATTTCATTATTAAAAAATTTAAGACTTCTCCTCATTTCCTAAGGGAAGGAAATATTTTCCAAAAATTATCTTTGAAGGAGTGCCTTGGTTTCAGAAATTTATTGTTACTTCCTCAGCAGATTATCTAGACACCCGTTTTTTTTTTTTTTGCTTTGAAAATGTATAATGATCATTTAAAATACCAGCTAATTTTGATATATGATATTCATTTAAAGAATCAAAATATTTTGTCTAATTTTCTCCTACTTTTTGTTAGAATAAAGTAGAATATATCTGATTAATGTGTTACAGAACTGTGATCACACTCTTTAAGTCCTTTCTGTATGACAATTGGTTAAGAGCTTTGTCTATGTTCAAAGTTCTGAATACATTCCAAGGCATTTCATGTGGTTGGAAAATGTTTTCTATAAAAATGAGTAAGAAAAGTAAATTCATCATTTTAAATTTGATTTTAATGTGCTCCCATAAGCCTCCATTCTATTTTCAGGATAGTATAAAATGCAAGTAATTAAACAGTAGCACACTCTGTAATGGAAAACTTTCCATTAGACAATGAAGATTAATCCTGAGGCTTGATATAAAAGGAAAAACTTAAAATTATGTTTAAATTCATTTGTACTGATATCTACCCTTTCCATACACCCAGTACTTACACTGATACTCGAAAAACTTTTAAAGGACATTAAACAGGGTCAGTTATGCGATGCGTCCTTTACAGTTCATTTATGTTTCATCCATTACAATGGAAATTAAAATTATGTAGTGAATTACATTTTGATTACTCCAATAACATTGTCACTGATGTTAAAATATACACAAGCAAAAGATTCAATAAAAGAAAATATCAGCTAATGAGCTATGGATAATTGAATATTTAAACAATGTTACATTTAAAAAATCACAATTCTTTTAAAATGTAACATATTCAGAATATACTATGTGAACCTAGTACATTATTATTATTTAAATAATCGAGTCCTGAGTACTCCTACTCCGTTTTACGTTAGTGAATAATCTTGATAGATATAGGGAAATATCTGCATGATAAATTGGTCAAATACATATCACAAATACACTTTATGAGTTAATATTATAATTTAAATATATTATAAATATTTGATATTGTCTTTCTAAATATTCATTTTAATTAGTGAATATCAGAGCTCAATTTATGAGTTTATAAAATATAATGCTCCCCTGAGAACACAATATAACTTGTGATACCATATTACAGTTTCAGTTTGACATTGTGAATGGAAAGTTTTATAATTTTACTTATGAGATTATTCCTAAACATGCCACATAGTATTTTATCACTTTTGGATAACTTATTATTCAATAGTCAATATGCAGAATGATTATAATATTTAATAATTTAAATAATTAAGGCTTTGGTTTTATATTTGTTTCACTGATTGACTTGTAAGTTTACTGGAATAACACATACCACACAATTTTTCTTTGTTTCATTTGCTAGCATCTTCTTTGTAAGGACCGATTATAAGTGTTCCATATATTTCAAGATATAACAAATACAATTCTTTCATTTTAAAGGTAATAAAACTGATGCTTAGGAAGTTTAAGAGCTATTAGTATAGATCACAAAGCCTGTTAGTGGTAGAGCTAGAAATACTTGCAAACTCAATGTATTTTCAGCACTCTCACTTTTAAATTCAACATAGAACACTTTAGGAAAGGAAGAATTAAAATGCTAACAAAATCAAAAACAAATGAATATGATTCACAGAGAGGGCAAGATGATGAATAAGAATTAAAATAGAAGTATTTATGAAAATTTAGTTTAGTATTGCTAAAATATCTGACTTGATAAAGAGATCTATTTAAATACCCACAATCTCTACTTGCCACTGACTCCTTAGGTCAAAGTCCTTTGGAATATGAAATCCTCCTTAGGCCAAGGCCCTCGGCTATGCTTTAATTTTCCCACTCAGTTGTAAGCATTTCAATATTCAGTTTATATTTATTTCAATTCTAATTATTTCTAAATAACTCTCAGGCAATTCTGTGGTTCACAAGTGTATACAGTCCAGGAAGAGGTAAGTAAGAAAGCATAGTTACCTTGAGGGCACTATCTGAGTCTGCCTAAACATATTTTGGGCAAACTGGAGTTGCCAAAGTGAAACTAAAGTAGCATTCTTGCCCCACCCCACCCCCGCCTTTTTTTTTCCTGCAAATGTATAATTCTTTCCTCCTTTGAACTGAAGCCTCGATTCACCCCTCACGCCAATCAAGTCCTTCTCCTATCATTCCTGTATGATCAGCCAGGTTACAAAACTTTAAAGTGGAAGGAGGGCTTTCTTATAAAACAATGATAAATTAACTGTCTTTATATTATAGTTAAATTAACTGGACTCTGTCCTTGCCTCTTTGTTCCGACATAAGGGCATGTATGAGATAGCCTTTGGGACAGAACTCCATTCTGGAGATAATAGTACTATCAAAACAACTCCCAAAAGATACCACTGTCTGTTGCTGAATTATAACATCTCTGAAGCATAATATCTCCTAGGATCAAGTAATCCTCTCACTTCAACCTCTCAGTTAGCTGGGAATACAGGCACCTGCCACCATTCTGGACTGGCTTGCTTTCTCTCTTTCTTTCTCTCCTTCCTTTCTCTTCTTTCTTTCTCTCTTTCTTTCTTTCTTTCTTTCTTTCTTTCTTTCTTTCTTTCTTTCTTTCTTTCTTTCTTTCTTTCTTTCTTTCTTTTCTTTCTTTCTTTCTTTCTCTCTCTCTCTCTCTCTCTCTCTCTCTCTCTCTCTCTCTCTCTCTCTCTTTCTTTCTTTCTTCTTACTTTCTTTTCTTTCATAGTAGAGATGAGGTTTCACTATGTTACCCAGGCTGGTCTCAAATTCCAAAATACCCTCCCACCTCAGCCTCCCAAAATGCTGGCATTACAAGCATGAGCCACCATTCCTGACCAATAAAGTATTTTGCAGACAAGCAAATGCTGAGGGAATGTGTCAGTACCAGACCAACCCTACAAGAAATAATAAAATAAGTTCTATATCTTGAAACAAAAGGTTGGTATATACCACAATAGAACTTTTGAAAGCATAATATAGGGCATATAAAACAATAACACAATGAAGAAAACAGAGTATCTAGATAACAATCAACATGATGACTGAAATAATATCTTATATCTCCATATTAACATTGAATGTAAATGATCTAAATGCTCCACTTAAAATATACAGATTGGCTGAATGAATAAAAAATTACAAATCAAGTATCTGGTGTCTTTAAGAGACTCACCCAACATGTGAGGATTCTTACAGACTCATGGTAAAGGGGTGGAAAAAGGATATTTTAGACAAATGGAAACCAAATGTGAGCAGGTGTAGTCATTCTTATATAAGATAAAATAGACATTAAAGCAGCAACAGTAAAAAAGAAATAAAGACAAGATCATTATATAATAATAAAAGGACCAAATCAATAAAAAAATTTGTAATCCTAAATATATATTCACCAAACTCTGGAGCTTCCAGATTCAGAAAACAATTACTACTAGACCTAAGAAAAGAGACACAGCCACACAATTACAGTGGGGGACTCCAACATTCCACTAACAGCACTAGAGGGATCATTGAAGCAGAAAGTCAACAAGGAAACAATGGACTTAAACTGTACTCTAGAACAAATTGCCCTAAAATATATTTACAGAACATACATCCCACAATTATTATACCCAACAGCTGTGAAATACACACTTATCATCAAGACATGGAATATTCCATATGGTAACCCCAAAAAATCTCAATACATTAAAAATAATCAAAATTATATCAAGTATCACCTCAGACCACAGTGGAACAAAACTAAAAATCAATAAAAAATGAACCCTCAAAACTTTACAAATACATGGATATAAAACATTCTGCTCCTGAATGACTTTTAAGTTAACAATAAAATCAAGATAGAAATGTAAAAATTCTTTGAAATGACTGATAATAGTGACACAAATTATCAAAACCACTGAAATACAGCAAAAAATAAAAAATGCTGACAGGAAACTTTATAGTGCTAAATGCCTACATCAAAACATCTGAGAGATCACAAATTGACAATCTAATGTCACATTTCAAGGAACTAGAGAAACAAGAACAAACCAAACCCAAGGCTAGCTGAAGAAAAGAAATAACAAGGATCAGAGGAAAGTTAAGTGAAATTGAAACAAAAAGATATAAAATATCAGTGAAACAATAAGTTGGTTCTTTGAAAATGTAAACAAAAGTGATAGACTCTTAGCTAGATTAACAAAGAAAGGAAGATAAAAATACAAATAAACTCAGTTAAAAATGAAAATGGAGACATTCTGACACCACAGAAATACAAAAGATCATTTGAAACTACTATGAACACTTTTATGCATGCAAACTAAAAACTCTAGAGGAAATGGATAAATTCCTGGGAACAAAATTCTCTTAGCTTAACTCAGGAAAAACTAGACATCCAGAACAGACCAGTAACAACCGTGAGATCAAATCAGTAATTAAAAAATTGCCAAAAAACAAAAAACCCAGGTCCAGGCAGATTGATAGCTGAATTATACCAGACCTTCAAAAAATAAATGGCATTAGTCCTACTGAAATTATCCCAAAAGACTGAAAAAGAGGGAAACTTCCCTAACACATTCTTTGAAACTAGTATCACTTTGACACCAACACCAGGAAAGGACATAGAAAAGTGGAAACTACAGACTAATATCCCTGATGAATATAGATGCCAAAATCCTCAACAAAATACTAGCAAATATAATCCAACAGTACATTACAATTTTAATTCACCATGATCAAGTGGATTTCATCCTTGGGAGGCAAGGATGGCTCAACATACGCAAGTCAATAAATGTGATTCACAATTTTAAAAAAGAACCATATGATCATCTCAATAGTGCAGAAAAAGCATTAAATAGAATCCTGCATTCCTTTATGATTAAAAAAAAAAAAAAAACTAGACATGGAAGGAACATCTACAGAATAATAGCCATCTATGACAAACCCACAGCCAACATTATACTGAATGGGCAAAGGTGAAAGCATTTCATTTAAGAACTGGAAAAAGACAAGGATGCCCACTTTTACCACTCCTATTCACCACAATATTGGAAGTTCTAGGCACAACAATCATGCAAGAGAAAGAAATAAAGGGCATTCAGATGGGAAAAGAAGGGGTTAAACTATCCCTATTTACTGATGATAAAATTATATCTCTAGAAAACCCTAGACTCCTCCAAATGACTCTCAGATTTTATAAATAAATTTTGTAAAATCTCACTTACAAAATCAATGCACACAAATAAGTAGCACTGCTATATACCAACAATAACCAACCTGAGAATCAAATTAAGAACTCAATTCCTTTTACAGTAGCTGAAAAGAAAAAAAAAAAAAAATATTCTTAACCAAGAAGGGTAAAGATCTCTACAAAGAGAACCACAAAACACTGAAGACGTCATAGATGACACAATCTATAGATTCAATGTAATTGCTATCAGAATACCAACATCATTTTTCACAGTATTCGAGAAAAAAATCCAAAAATTCATTTGGAATTTTAAAAGAGCATAAATAGCCAAAGTAACCCTAAGCAAAATGAACAAATCTGGAGGCATCACATTTCATAACTTCATTACACTAGAAGACTATAGTTATAAAAACAGCATTGTACTGGCATAAAAGTAGATACATAGAGCAATGGAAAAGAACAGACAACCAAGAAATAAAGCCAAATACTTACAATAAAGTCATCTTTGGCAAAGCATACGAAAGAGTAAATTGGTGAAAGGACATTCTATTCAATAAGTGATACTGGGAAAATTGGATAACCGCATATAGAAGAATGAAACGGGATCCCTAACTCTTACCATATAAAAAAATAAACTCAAGATAGATTAAAGACTTAAATCTGAGACCTGAATCCATATAAATTCTAGAGGAAAACCTAGGAAAAACTCTTCTGTACCTTGGCCTACCAAAATATTTATGACTAAGACCCCAAAGCAAATGCAACAGAAACAAAAATAAATAAATGGCTCTAATTAAACTAAAAAGCTTCTGCACAGTGAAATAAATAATAAACAGAATAAACACACAACTCACAGAATCGGGGAAAGTATTTGCAAACTATGCATCTGGCAAAAGACTAATGTCAAGAATGTACAAGGACCTCAAACAAATTAGCAAGAAAAAAAATGATCCCATCAAAAGTGAGCACATAACATGAGTAGACACTTCTCAAACGAAGATAAACAAAAAGCCAACAAACACATGAAAAAATGCTCAACATCACTAATCATTAGGAAAATGCAAATTAAAACTTATGAGATACCACTTTACCCCAGTCAGAATGGCTATTAATAAAAAGTCAAAAAACAATAGATGTTGACATGATGTGGTGAAAAGGGAATGCTTAAACACTGTCGATGGGAATGTGAGTAAGTACGCCTCTATGGAACACTGCATGGAGATTTCTCAAAGAACTAAAAGTAGATCTGCCATCCAATCCAGCAATCCCGCTACTGGGTTTCTACTCAAAGGAAAATAAGGAACTGTATCAAAAAGACACCTCCATGCGTATGTTTTTTTTTGTTTTTTTGTTTTGTTTTTTTTGAGACAGAGTCTCGCTCTGTCGCCTGGGCTGGAGTGCAGTGGCCGGATCTCAGCTCACTGCAAGCTCCACCTCCCGGGTTTACGCCATTCTCCTGCCTCAGCCTCCCGAGTAGCTGGGACTACAGGCGCCGCCACCTCGCCCGGCTAGTTTTTTGTATTTTTTAGTAGAGACGGGGTTTCACCGTGTTAGCCAGGATGGTCTCGATCTCCTGACCTCGTGATCCACCCGTCTCGGCCTCCCAAAGTGCTGGGATTACAGGCTTGAGCCACCGCGCCCGGCCGCATATGTTTGTTGAAGCACAATTCACCATTGCAAATATATGTAATAAACCTAACTGCCCATAACTCCCTCATAAAGAAAATGTGGTATATATACACCATGGTGTACTACTCAGCCATAAAAAATAAAATGAAATAATGCCTACTGCAGTAACTTGGATGGATCTGGAGGCCATTTTCCTAAGTGAATTAACTCAGGAATGGAAAATCAAATGCCATATATCTCATTTATAAGGTGGGGGGGGGGCTAAGCTATGAGTATGCAGAAGCATGTAAAGTGCTATAATGGATATTGGAGACTCAGAAGAAAGGAGTGGGAGAGGGTGATGATTAAAAATAGACATTGGGTAGCATGTGTGTGTATACATACACATAAACATATATATATATATATGTATTTATACACACACATGTATATATGTATATGATGGTGGCAGTGGCCCATCAAGAGCAGCTGGGGCTGCATGCTCTTAAGATTCTTGCATGGGCTGAGAATAGGCAAACGTCCTGCTCCCTACTGATTTGGCAGGGTGGGACACCTGTGCTCCTGGGCACAGCTATAGCTACCCAGCCAGGACTCTGGCTTTGGATATCCCTGTGCTCTGGAGGGCCCAAGAAGCTCCCCCTGAACAGACAGACTTGAAAGTGCCTGCTCCCACTCCCTGGCCTCTCCCTCTCCTGGCTCTTGATCCAGTGCACAGAAAATTTGTGGCTGAAACCAGGCGCTGTTGTGCCCCACACACTCAGGGCAGCACAGACACACTAGCCCCCTGCTACCTGAGCCCCCTTCAGACTTTGGGTGCACAGGAGGGGTGGGTGGCACTGTGGGTGGCTGGTGCAACCTTGCAGGTACCCCTCAGCATGAACAATTGGGTGCCACTGGCATGTTCATGTGGCAGGAGGCAGACAGGCTCTGGACAAAAAAGGGGCAGGTCCCAGGTGAAGCCCCACCTTTAAGCCAAGGACAACCTGAAGCCTGGGGTCCGGGCTGCCAGATCCAGCTGGAGTCTGTGGCCTGGAGTGAGAACTTAGGTTGCTTTGTTCAGACCCACCCATCGCCACCCATGGACCAATCAGCACACACTTTCTCCCTTCTGAGCCCATAAAATTCCTGGACTCAGCCAGACTCAAACAGACATCAGGATAACCTGCCTGCAGAAAGAAACTACCCACTGCAGGTCTCCTCTCTGCTGAGGGCTGGACACTCATTGAGATGACCTGCCTGTGGAGAGAAGCTACCCAGTGTGGAACTCCTCTTTGACAAGAGCTGGACACTCATTGGGATGACCTGTCTGTGGAAAGGAGCTACCCATTGCTGGTCCACTGAGAGCTTTTATGTTGTTTATTGAAGCTCCTCACCATCTTACCCTTCAGTTCTTTGCATACCTCATTCTTCCTGGATGTGGGACAAGAAATAGGGAACCATGGAATGGCAGGATTTAAAGTACTATAACACTAAAGGTCTGAAACATTCCCCCAGCTGCTGCTTGTCACATTGTGAGCAATGAGAAGAAAATAGTTGCAGCCCTTCAGGGTGCCCAGACGTAAGAGTTGTTCCCCACACCAGGGCTGTGACACCCTCTTTGGGGTTCTGCAGTTCCTAGCATCTCCAAGATTCTGGGCACCACCATATTCTCCTCGTCCAGACACAGGTGCCCAAGGATCCCATGACATATGTATACACAAACTATATACACACACACACACATATATACAGACAGACATATGTGTGTGTGTATATATCAATCTTATAGCTATTACAATCTCTAATTATTAGAAGATAAAAATGAAACACAGAGAAATTAAATTACTCAAAGTCAAAGTTGTGTTGTTAGCATATGTCCAAGCACTCTCTTCCTTCCTTCCATCCTTCCTTCCTTCCTTCCTTCCTTCCTTCCTTCCTTCCTTCCTTCCTTCCTTCCTTCCTTCCTTCCTTTCTTTCTTTCTTTCTTTTTTTTTTTTTTTTAAACAGAATCTTGCACTGTCACCCAGACTGGAGTGCAGTGGCGTGATCTTGGTTCACTGCAACCTCCACCTCCTGGATTCAAGCAATTCTTCTGTCTCAGCACCCAGAGTAGCTGAGATTACCGGTGTGTGCCACTACACCTGGCTAATTTTTGTATTTTTAGTAGAGATGGGGTTTCACCACGTTGGTCAGGCTGGTTTCAAACTCCTGACCTCGTGATTCGCCCACCTTAGCCTCCCAAAGTGCTGGCTTTATAGGCATGAGCCACCGCACCCTGTCTGTGTCAGCACTTTCTTACAAAAAATGTTCTTTCTTAACCTTTGTTTATTACCCCTAATATATATCAGTTTTATTCTCGACTTACCTGTGATGTATCACAGACACTCTTCCTGTGCTTTTTGCCTGCTGTTTGATTACTTATGTTGGAAGTTTTTGTCAGTCACATTCATTTTTATCCACATTGTTTTATTTTGTTTCTGCCTTGATAAAGCATGGAGTCCTTCGTTATCTGATATAATGTCTCGTGTTCTTATGGTTTTATTTTTTACATGTAGCATTTTTTCTATTGAAATTTATTTTGACTGATAAAATGATATATGAATACAATACTCTCCCTAAAACTTAGCCTCTTATATCAATATGAGGTACATAAAATTCTACTTATTTCTACTGATTTTACATGCTACTTTAATGAATTATTACATGTAATTTTGCCTCATTACTGAAACATGTATTTTGTCATGGTGCCAGTAACACATGGTTTTAATTATGAAAATTTTGCTTTAGAATTACTCAAAATATCGGCCGGGCGCGGTGGCTCAAGCCTGTAATCCCAGCACTTTGGGAGGCCGAGACGGGCGGATCACGAGGTCAGGAGATCGAGACCATCCTGGCTAACACGGTGAAACCCCGTCTCTACTAAAAATACAAAAAATTAGCCGGGCGAGGTGGCGGGCGCCTGTGGTCCCAGCTACTCGGGAGGCTGAGGCAGGAGAATGGCGTGAACCCGGGAGGCGGAGCTTGCAGTGAGCTGAGATCCGGCCACTGCACTCCAGCCTGGGCGACAGAGCAAGACTCCGTCTCAAAAAAAAAAAAAAAAAAAAAAAAAAAAGAATTACTCAAAATATCTAGGATAAAATGTTCCCATGATTTATTACACTTTCAAGAAAAATTTCTGCTTAGCATTCTTATTGGAATTTCATTAAATTTATATCTTAATTAAGAATAAATGACATCTTTAGAATAGTTTCATTTTTAAATCCCAAAATGTGATTATTCAAATCAATATCCCTTGCAAAAGTCTCTAGTTTCTTTATACAGATGTTGCATATGTATTAAAAATTGTTCCCAGTAATTCACGAAATTACTTTTTAATGTAACTTGTTTACTCAAGTACATGCCTTTCAAATCACAAAGATTTTTATTTTATTAAGTTTTCAAAATTATAGAAATGACATATAACCATAGTTTTAAAAATATTCCTTGATGGCTGGGCTTGGTGGCACATGCCTGTAATCCCAGCACCTTGGGAAGCCAAGGCCAGTGGACCACCTAAGTTCAGGAATTCGAGACCAGCATCGCCAATATGGTGAAACCCTGTCTTTACTAAAAATACAAAAATTAGCTGGGCGTGGTGGTGAGTGCCTGCAGTCCCAGTTATTCGGGAGGCTGTGACAGGAGAATCGCTTGAACCCAGGAGACGGAGGTTGCATTAAACTGAGATCATGACACTGCGCTCCAGTCTGGGTGACAGAGCAAGACTCTGTCTCCAAAAAAAACCACAAAATTCCTTGACAAAATGCGAATTATTGTATCAGGCACATTTCCTCTTGCCTTTAAGAAAATTCACATAAAATTGACTTTCTGAGGATTTTCATTATAAAAATATCTATTTTAACAACTCATTTTCTCCCTTAAGTTGTGTGTTAAATCTATCATGAGTACTATGGAAGCAATATATTTCACTATTAAATTTCTTGTCTTGAAGTAAACAAAGCTAAATCTAAGCCAATAGTTTTTACTGACATTATAATCAACAAATTAACTTAGATCTGTACCATAAAAGAACACAATTTTTTTTGGTAGCTTCCTACCTGCATGCCTGGCAGAATTCTCACCATCCAGTCATTCTTCTAATCTATCCTCTCAAGATCCACCATTCTAAAGCATACTTCTGTTTATGCCAAACTCCCATAGAGAAAATTTGATGGATCAACATCAATTGCTGAAATAATAAACTGTTCTTTAATATGAGATTTGAGATTGTCTACATTGTCATTATAATGTACTTCTGGTTTTTCACTAATAAACATTGTTAGCATTTCACAATGTGTCAACAAGCTGCCATGAGTAATGGCACTGGTAATATGCACAATAATTTTGGGTTATGTTCAGATAAACCTTTTCATACACACACATACACACACACACACACACATACATATACACACAGACATGTATACTTGTTAAAGAAATTTGATATTATATATATACAATTTATATAATTAGAAAATAGTTGATTAAAGAAAACTATTAAGTCAATTTTGATACAGGTGTTATGAAAATATGGTTGCTTATTTAACGTGATAAACAGTTATCTGATTGTATGTAGAAAACTCTAATCTTTAAAAACTTATCGCTCCTAGAAACTTGTTTACTTTCTTTTCTATGTATATTCTCTCTGCTTTCTCACTTCTAAAACTTTGGTTATCACTTTACCTGTAAACTTAACCTCAATTATCAATATTCTGCTAAATGTTATCTTCCTAATAGTTTTGGTTATATTTTTAAATTTTTTTATTATTTTATTTTATTTATTATTATTATTATTTTTTTTTTTTTTTGAGATGGAATTTTTGCTCTGTCACCCAGGCTGGAGTGCTGTGAGGCAATCCCGGTTAAATGCAATATTCCCCTGCCAGGTTTATGCAATCCTCATGCATCAGCCTCCCAACTATCTGGGATTGCAAGCGTGTACCAACATGCCCAGCTAATTTTGTATTTTCAGTAGAGAGGGTGTTTCACCCTGTTGGCCAGGCTGGTCTCAAACTCCTGGACTCAAGTGATCCACGCACCTCAGCCTCCCAAAAATGCTGGGATTAAAGGCTTGAGACACAGTGCCTAACACCTACTCATTTCATTTTTAACTCCTAAAATGTGATTATTGATTATGCGATTAAACCCAAAAATATTGATTATAAGTCAACAAAATCATAACCTCCCTAAAGTACAAAAACTGCGACCTTTATTTGCCTGAATATATTAGAATCCTCAAAAAGGAACTGCAATAAATGATTACTTACTTTCATGAAATATAATCAAAACAGCAAAATTGAACAAAAACCTACTTCAATTTCTAAGTTTATTGTTACCAAGCCTAGATGACTTCACTGGTAAATTTTACCAAAGATTTAAAGAGAAAATAGTACCAATTTAATACAAATTGTTTCAGAAAATAGAGAAGGTATAAATACTTCCAAGCCATTTGATGAAAACAGTGTTACATGACCAACAAGAAATAAGAAAACTACAGTCAAATATTTGTACCAAACATAGATGCAGTAATGCAATACATTTTAACAAATGTAGCAAATATAATTCGATAATATATTAAAAGACAATGTAACATGATGAAATGGATTTTATAAGAGGACTGCTTTAACATTCAAAAGTAAAACTATAATTTATTTTATGTGCAGAAGAAAGCAAATAAAAACATAATAATCCCTCCTAATAGATGCAGAAAATTACATATGGCTAAATTCAGCATTATTTGTGCTAAAAGCTCTCAGGATGCTAGGATTAGAAAGGAAATTCCTTAATCTGATGCAGAAGCTGATGAAAAAAAAAAAAGGTACCAGTAACTTCTTTACAGGTGAAAAAACAAATTTTATTTTTCTACATGATTTTGCAGAAGACAAAGATTTCTGCCGTCACCTCTTATAATCAATAATGGAAAACCTAAACAATTTACTAGATTGAAAAATGAATAAAAGACATGCACATTGGAAAAGAAAATGAAAAGCTGTCTTTATTCTCAGACAACTTGATTGTGTACATAGAAAATCCTAACAATCCCACTATAAAGATGCTAGAAATAATGTTTAATAAAGTCAGAGAATACAGGGTATCTAGAAAAAATAATCACAGCTAGAATGTATGTGAAAATGCAATAATAAGAGTGTTCAAAACAAATTCAAAAAATAACAAATTTAAAGAAGTTATACTGTCTGATTTCAAGATTTACTTTAAGGGTGTGGCCTTATAGTTTTTATTATTGAGTAATAAATATAAACATAAATATATTTAAAGGTAGGAGAAATGAAGAATTGAAAAAAGATAATGTTAATTTAGCAAAGAATGTTGTAATAACAGATTCTACATTGGACCTCAAGACTCTGGGTCCCTTGCATATACACCTTTGCATGAATCTCTATCCTTTACTACGTATAGGACTATTTATTTATTTAGAGATGAGGTCTCATTCTGACACCCAAACTGGTGTGCAGTGCCACAATTATCACACACTGCAGTCTTGAACTCAAACTCCTGAGCTCCAGATCCTCCTACCTCAGCATGCTGAACAGCTGGTACTACATACAGGCAAGCCCACCACTCCCGGTTAGAGGCTTTTATTATGGAAAACAAAACCACTTCTGTGATTAATTTACTTGTATAGCAAAGGTGAAGAAATTTCACTGATGTAGATGCAATTCAGTGGATGTAATTCAATAATATATTAAAAGGCAATATAACGTGATGAAACAGATTTTATAACAGGACTGCTAGGTTGCTTTAACATTCAAAAGTAAAACTATAATGTATTATATGCACAGAAGAAAGGAAACAAAAACACATAATAATCCCAATAGATGCAGAAAATTACTAAATGAGTTTACTTTGAAGTCAGGAAAAGGAATTATCTTGAGGAGAGTAAGTATCTTGAGGAGAGTAAGAAACACAGGTGAGCCTTTGAAAGAGACTGGATCATTCCTATAGGAAGGGATCTAAATTGGAACGCCTGTAGCAAGGACCCTAGAGCCAAACTAAGAGTAGTGCTCAGCTGTCAGCCAGAAAAAAAGTGAGGACTTCAATTCCACAACTCTAAGGCACTCAATTCTGCCAACATCCTGAGTGACAATGGAAGAAGATTTCTTCAGTGGAGTCTCTAGGTGAGGATGTGGCCAGCTCATACCTTGAGTTTAGTCTTATGACACCTTCAGCAGAAGACAAAGCTAAACCATGCTGGACTTCTGGCCCACAGAAACTGTGAGATAATAAATATGTGTTGTTTTAAGCCACTAAGTTTGTGGTAATTTGTTACACCACAATCAAAAGCTAATGTAAAAATGAATAAAATAAATACACAAACCTATAATAGCCATCATTCATAATAGAGAGATATAAGAAACATTTCTTTTAAAGTCTAAAGCAGAGACATAACTTTTTCCCAACACTTTGCTGGAGCTCTTACCCAGTACAGTGAGTCAAGAAAAAAAAAAATCAATGAAGCTAAGACTTTAAAAGGAAAAATTTTGTCTTTTTTTGCAATTGTATACATGCAAACCGAAGAAATTCTATAAATGTACAATACTACTACAAAGTTCAGCAGAGTAGCTTACAATCAAGAGGCAGTTGTAAAAGTGGAACATGTTAAAATATAATGTTTAAAATCACAGCCAAGTCTATCATTTGCCTAGGGATGTATCTATATTACCTTTATGTAGAAAAAAAGATAGTAGTTTATTAAAAGGCATTAAAGAAGATCCATCAAAGTGAAGACATACATAATGCCTATGGACAAGATGGCACAATATTATATAAATATCCATTCTTTCCAAATTAGTCTAAAACTTAATCGTAATTCTGGACAGATTACGAATAGCCTTTTTTTAATGAAACTTGACAAAATATGTCTATGTGAAAAAGTATGAGGGCAAATATATCCAAGAACATTGTGAAGAAGAAAAAGTGTGTATACTGACTTATCAGATTTCAAAACATCTTATAAGTATTACGAAAAATAGCACAATCTAGTATTGAAACAGATGTAATAAATGGACTAACAGAATGAAACAGGGAACTTAGAAATTAACATATGCTCTTATGGAAACTTGGTATATTACAAACATGTCATTGCAGATAAATAGGCAAGAGCAGACAATTTAATAATTGAGGCAAGTGATTATCCACATGGAAAATAAACTTCCTTCTCTTCCACACCCCAGGATTAATTGTTTGTATTAACGATCTAAATGCAAAAAAAAAAAAAAAAAAAAAAAAAAAAAAAAAAGAGTTTTTCAAATACTTAAAATATATAGATGAATATATGTATGACTTTTGGGGAAGAAAGGACTTTTTAAAGCATGGCATAAAACATATCATTAAGAAAACCAAGAATTCAAAACAAAGCACAGCTTCTGTGAGTCAAAAGACACCATAATAGTCACAGACTAAAAGATGAAACTTGAAATACATGCAATTCCCAAGAGATTAATAGCCTGAATAAAATGATAAGAATACCCCCCCCAAACAATACAATTAAAATATACAAGCAAAAATTAATGCAAAATGAATTGTCCATGGTGGGGAAAATATAAATGGAAAACTGCTTCTTCAGTATATCATGGCTTCCTCATAAACAGTATCTTCCATAGAACTGGTATAATGTGGAAACTTTTACCACGAATTAGGAAGAACTACAAAGAACAATTTGCACAGCTGAATTTGATGTAAACTCCATCATCGCACACCAATGGTTGTGCAAGGAATTTTACCTTGTAAGCAAAACTACTGCTGGTAGTGCCAAAGAGAAAGAGAATTTCCTATCCTTTCGCCCTTGAGTCACTTTCTCCTAGTCTGTAATTATGGCCATCTAGACAGATGTGATGTCATGTGTCATTGTGGTTTTGCTTTGCATCTATCTGATGATTAGTAACATTGAACATTTCTTATATACTTCTGGGTTATTTGTATGTCTTCCTTGGAAAATATTCAGATCCTTTGACTGTTTTTGTTTTATTGAGTTATTAATTTGGGTTGGTGGGGTTACTATTGTGTTTTAGGAGTTGTTTATACGTTTTGAAGATTAACTTCTTATCAGCTGTCTGGTCTGTAAATACTTTCACCCATTCTATAGGCTGTATTTTCACTACTCATTGTTTTCATTGCTGTGTAGAAAAATTTAAATTTGAAGTAGTTTCGTTTATTTTCGGTTTTGTTGACTGTGCTCTTGGTGTTGTATCCAATAACCATTGCAAAAAAACAATGTCATAAACCTATTCCCCATTTGTGTTTTATATTTCAGATCTTAAGTTTAAGCCTTTAATTCATATTGGGTTTACTTCTAGTATGATATGAGTGTCCAATTTTATCCTTTTGCATGTGGATATCTAGTTTTCCAGCATCTTTTGTTGAAAAGAAAATCTTTTCTCTATTGTGTATTCTTGGCATGTATTTCAAAGGTCAGTTGACCATTTATGCATAGATTTATTTCTGGGCCCTCTATTCTTTTTGTCTATATATCTGTCTTTATATTAGCACCAAATTGTTTCGATTGCTTAGAATTGTAGTATATTTTGAAATCAGGAAATATGATGCCTTTAGCTTTGTTCTTCTTTGTCAAGATTGATTTGCTTATTTGCAGTCTTTTGTGGTTTTATGTGAGTGTTGTAATTGTTTTTCAAATTCTCTAAAAAAATGTCCTTGGGTCTCTAATGGAGTTGCCTAGAATACTTAGATTGCTTTGGGTAGTATTCACACTTTAACAATATTGTCTTCCAAATTGGTGAATATGAGATGTCTTTCCATTCGTTTGTGCCTTGTTTTATTTCTTTCACTGGAGTTTTATTGTTTTTAGTAAGCAAGTCTTTAACCTCCCAAATAAAGTTTATTCCTATTTTTATTCTTTTTGTGATAGTGTAAATGGGATAGTTTTCTTAATTTATTTTTCAAATAATTCATTGTTAGTGTAAGAAAACAGATTTTTTAAAGTCTTAAGGTTCTGTTTATTAAACCCAATATATCAAGAGATTTTATTTATTTAGCCCAATATATCAAATATACTACTATTTCAGCAGGTAGTCAGTACAAAATAACTACTAATGATATGTTTTACATTCCTTTTTTCTAGCAACTTTAAAATACATGTTATTGTATATATTTAAGATATACAACATCATGTTTGATATACATATAGACAGTTATTATATTGAAGCAAATTACCATGTTTTTCATCTCATGTAGTTACCCATTTTTGTTTGTTACAAAATACTTATTTATTTAAAAAAATGCTGAATGCAGTATAGTTAACTATAGTCCTCAGGTTGTACATTAAATCTAATATATTTTGACATGTTCATTCTACTTTCTGATTCATATATTAAAAAGTACTGTATATATCATATATAATATGTATGATATATATGATATATATGTACTGTATATAATATGTATATATCATATATATGATATATATATATGTATGATTTGTTCATTCTACTTTCTGCTACTTTGTCTTTTTCAGATTACATCTTCCCATGTCTTTCCCAGCACTACTCATGGTACCACTGTTTTAGTCTCTGTATTTTTATATTTGAATTTTTTATTTTTGATACACCACAAACTGATGAGATCATGCAATGCTTTCTTTCTGGCTTATTTCACTTAGCATAATATTATTTAGATTTATCCACATACTAAATAACAGGATCTCCACTTTTTAAATACTGAATAATATCCATATATGTATAGATATCACAGTTTCTTTATTCATTTATTGGTCAATAGACACATTGTTTCCATATGTTGGCTATTGAAAATAATGCTGAAATAAATACAGGAATGCTGATATCTTTATAAGGTGATTATTTAATTTCCCTTTGGAATAGACCCAACAGAGGGATTGCTGATTCATATTGTAGTTATATTTTAAATTTCTTTAGGAACCTCCATGCTGTTTTACATAATGGCTGTAACAGTCTGCATTCTCACCAACAGTGTACAAGTGTTCTCTTATCTCTTATCTTTTTCATAGTAGCTATCCCAACAAGCACGCAGTAATTATTTCATAATGGTTTTGACATGAATTTTCCTGATAATTAGTGATGTTGAGCATATTTTCATATACCTGTTGGCCATTTTTATGTCTTCTATGCATAAATGTTTATCAAGTCCTGTGCACCTTTTTAGATTGGGTTATGATTTTATGCTTTTGAGTTGTATGAGTTATTTCTAAATTTTTAATATTAAGCCCTCATCAGATATATTATTTACAGATAATTTTATAAATCCATAGGTTTCCTCTTCTCCTTAGAAAAGAAGATTGACCTAAGCAATGCTTTACAAATATCATGTGAAAAGCTTAGGTTACAAAAATAAAAATAAATAAATGAGACTACGTCAAACTAAAAGCTTCTGTACAGCAGATGCAACGGATTTTCATATGTTGATTTTGTATTCTGCATCTTTACTAATTTCATTAGCTCTAATAGGTTTTCAAAGAAAAATTTTAACAATATGATACTGTTACTGCTCAGAATACCTGTATACATCATATAATCTCTGTTATCATTAAAGTTAAAATATTAAAAAACAAATGGCCCAGTTAGCTTAATCATTGTTTATGTCTTAATAAAAGGGTCATTGTTTTCAACCGAAAAAAATATTTTACCTCTCTAAATTATTAAAATTACTGAATAGCACTATTGGAATTAATATTAAAAATTATCTGACTCTACCTTCTAAAAATAATCCTTTGAAATACACCTAAAAAAACAACTTCTACGTGTGTGTGTGTGACAGAGCTTACAATTCTTCAAATCAATCAATTCTGTGTTCCAGATTCTATGTTGAACTCAAATTTGCCTAATTTTCCAATCACCTACTCACCTTAGATCTTATTCCTTATTTATTGTAAGTAGATACAAAAACTTTCTATTAATACTATCTCTATTCTGTATTTTCTATTTCATTACTTATATTTGTGCTTCTGCCAGGAAACAGAAGCATATGAATTGGTGATGAGCTAGATTTATAATCAACAAAATCTTAAAGGTCATCATACAATCAGATCGACTGAAAAATAACATGAAAAGTCCAAGTGATAAATAAAAAATTTCATTAAAAAATAAAGGTCAAAACTCTTTGAAAGTAAGCTCCAATAACATATTTTTATTTTCTCTCCACGTGAACAGGGTTTATGACAGTAGAGAATGTTAAAGAGTATGATAATGAGCACGATTGAAACGTCAAATAATCTCATGTAAAATGAGCATAGTTCTTCAGAAAACATTAATATTTTAATGTGCTCTCAGAAAGCTAATATTTACCATATTCTTTACCTAGGGGATATCTAAATATAATAATCCTTAAACTGGATGATATTTTATATAATAATTATTTTGGCTCATTACAAAAGCTAAACATGCACATTGAAGAAAAGTTATAAAATAAGTACATATAAAAAGAAAATCAAAATGGTGCAAGATAGCAAATGGTAACGGAATGAATGAATGTCTTAATGAAGAGGCTTTGGAATATTACATTTCCAGGGCCTACCTTGTTTCTTCCCAAAAGCTGCTTTAAAATACAAGTTGTTTTTCTGTTCTTCTGATAGTTTGCTAAGAATGATGGTTTCCAGCTGCATCCATGTCCCTACAAAGGATGCAAACTCATCCTTTTTTATGGCTGCATAATATTCCATGGTGTATATGTGCCACATTTTCTTAATCCAGTCTGTCACAGATGGACATTTGGGTTGATTCCAAGTCTTTGCTATTGTGAATAGTGCCGCAATAAACAAACACCGCATGTTCTCACTCATAGGTGGGAACTGAACAATGACATCACTTGGACTTGGGAAGGGGAACATCACATATCGGGGCCTGTCATGGGGAGGGGGGAGGGGGGAGGGATTGCATTGGGAGTTATACCTGATATAAATGACGAATTGATGGGTGCTGACGAGTTGATGGGTGCAGCACTACCAACATGGCACAAGTATACATATGTAACAAACCTGCACGTTATGCACATGTACCCTAGAACTTAAAGTATAATAAAAAATAAATAAATAATAAAAAAATACAAGTTGTTTTCTTGTGATAATTGCCTTTAAAGCAGTTAAAGACTGAAGAACTGTGTACACACACACTCACTCAACACCTGTACACACATATATTAACCTTTTACTGTTGTAGCTTAGTTGCAATAAACCAGTTTGAATGTAGGAATCAAAGCTATGTTTTCTGTGTTATTACTTATGTTTTAAAACTTATTGTTACCTAGAGAGATTGTAATATCATACTTACAGGTGCCATCTTGACCCAGTTTTGACTTTATGGCCAAAAACTCTCAATTCTTCCCTTACCAGGATTGAACGCTCCTGAATTACAACATATATACCAAGCTGCCAGAAGTCCCAGAGGCCAAACATCTAGAGACAGGTGCTTCTTCCTTAGCTTATGGAATTATTCAAAATACCCAATCCATAAGAAGCCAGTTTGCTATATGGAAACTACCTCCTACAGCTCCACTTGCTTTTGTCCTTTCCTTGGAGCGATACCCTATGAGGCCCCGTGTGGAAGCCTTTTCTTCTCCAGACCTGTGAGTAATAAGTCGTTTGTCTTTTATTTATGCTGGGGCCATTCAGTTATGTCCTGCCACCATCAAAACCCCCTTCCCAAACCAAAAAAAAAAAAAAATAGAAACAGAGATACAGGCACTGATACTGTATTTATATGTACCTTACCCATCATCCTGTATAAGATTAAGGTGTGCACCCCCTAATGCCAAATGCCTTGATATTATGGAACGGGTCAGAGCACATTGAACTGATCCATTTAGTTCGTTTTCTCTGTGTTGGGGAAAGTGTGAGAATGGAATGAGGACACAGTGCTTTTCTCTTTTATCTGGATTGGCCATTACTTTCAATGGCAAAAGCCACAATTATTTTGGCACCAACCTAATATGAGGCCTGCTAGATGTCATAATGGACATGCCTGTTGTTTGTTTAACCAGAGTGATCATTGCCATTCTAGTGATACTTGTGTTACTTCAATAGCACCAATGCCTAATCCACTCATCTCAGCAATAGGTGACCACCAAAATCTGCTTGATAGAAAAGAATGAATATCTTAACTCTCGTCTTCGGCAAATGACACACCCCAAGTCTTCCCCACTTTTTCTCAGTGTACTTAAGGCAACATTAAAAACCACTTCTGATTTTTCAAACTCTGTCAGTCTGTGATTCTATGGAAATGTCTGTTCCATTCATCAAGGAAAGAACCACAAAAGCTATCCATCATTTCAGACTTTTGTATTGAACCACAAAAATTATCTTTAACTAGACATATACTTATATTCTTCATTCATTAATTTCATTCTAATGTATAGTTTAGTGCATAGTGACAAGTTAGGATTTTATTGCTATAGGGTGTTCAATGTTTTATTCCCAATGATAGGTGCAGCAAACCATCATGGCACTTGTATACCTATGTAGCAAACCTGCATGTTCTGCACATGTATCCTGGAACTTAAAGTAAAATTTGAAATAATTAATTAAAAAATTATGTTAACTTTTTTCATGTAAATAAATACTCTTCAAAAGCACACTTTCCAAGACTACCTAACATTCAATCATTCATTTAACAAATCCTGTATTGATTATTGACTAGTGGATTATACTTAAATTTTCATAAATTTTTCTTCTGTAGTAATACAATAAAACCATTACACTTAATTTGTACCTAAATTTTTTCTTTCAGATTATATTTCTAGAAGTAGATATCCTACAATAAGGAATATATTTTATAGTTTCTAGAACACTGTTTTTCAATTATATCCTACAAATATATACTCCCTTTACTGGACTATAATTATACTACCTTAGAGGTTCATTTTCAGCGCTAACATTCTTTTACTCTAAAGTAAATGCTTGTAAAGCTTAACAATAACTCTTTTTAAAGTAACAGGATGACTAGTGATGCTTAATATTAAAAAGAGAGAAAAAGTTAATAAATAAGTACTAAAGGCCATGTTACCATATATCTATAGGTGAAAAAATAAGCAATTTTTTATGAATAAGACACAGCATTTATAGTCAGACAAAAGTAAGAAAAAATTTATCTCTGCTACTCAGAGCTGTACAACATTAAATGATTTAACTAACTTTCTACCCTCAAGCTCTCATTTGTACAACTGATTATTCTAATCAATGTTGTGAAATAATTATCAAGATTAAATGAGAACAATTAGTGGCCCACAGTAAGCTCTAACTATAGGTGGCTCTACCACACATGACTACTGTGAATTATTCAAAATCAATACAGAAAGCAATCTATAAAATGTATCAACTTCTCTTGTGCAAAAAAAAAAAAAAAAAAAAAAAAAAAAAAAAAAAAAAAAAAAACCATAATTGATTTTTAAATGTTTCACTGGGTTGTAGAATAATAAAATCATATATTTCTAACCTGGTGAGTCTTTTTTCTTTTCTTTTTAAATCCAGCATAGAGGAGAAAGGGATAGAGCTACAAATGCTTTAGACATTATGACAGGAACTTTGCTCTCTTTTTCTTCATAACTCTCAGTAACTATGTTCAAAATCATTTCTAAAGTCAATGCGTTTGGGACAGAAGAATAGACTTTGATTCACGAAATAATCACTCAGTCTGAATAATTATCCTGTGAAGGAGAATTGCATGTAGTTTAGGCACCATTTAAAAATCAATGTTGTGTATAGATTTCAGGTGTCCTAATTTTTATCTCACTTGTCCCTGCTAATATCTGTTCAATTGTTTCTCAGGAATGTAACTTTATCATGCTAAAATCTTGCTAAAATTTGTACTGGAAGTGGAAATAAAAAAGATAACAACCTTTACTATCCACTAAGAAGAAATCACAATTTATTTTGGAGGTTGTGAGAAGATTTGTTTTTTTCTACTATGAACAAGGAACATATCTTTATTAAACAAGAATTTATTGGGGTTCTACTGTGTGGATACATTGAGAGTAGAGCTGTGAAGAATAATATAAGTTCCCCCACTTAAATTTCTCATATTCTCTCTTAAGAAACATAAATACTGAAAAATACAAAATACAAAATTAAAATAATAATTTCAAATTTTGATAAATGTCATGAAGGGAACAAACAATAATATGATAGAAAATAACTCATGGGTTGCTCTGAATTATGTTCTCTTGAGTCATACGTTTTGGGTAAGCCATGAAAGTAGAGAAGCAGTTCATCGAAGGAAACAAGAAGTGCAAAAGGTCACGAAGTAGGAGTAAATTTGTTTTGATCTAAGAAGAGAAATAAAATTTGTGCGACTGAATAATAGTAAGCAACAGGGCAATGGTAGAATGTAAATTTGGAACAAAACCAGGTTGACATTATGCAGGAATTTGCTGGCAAAAGTAAAAGTCTTTATTTTATTCTGGCTTCAAAGAAAAGTCATAGAATGTCTTCAATCAGGAGACTGATATAATCTGATTTATAATTTTAACAAACTACTCTCTCTACCCTGTAGTAGATGTCCACAAGGTCAGCAGGGATGGAAGCTGACAATAAGAGACAATAATGGGGTTGAGTAGGGTGGTGTCCATAATGATGGGGAGAAGGGGAGATTTAAGATGTCTTATACAATTCAGGGCAGAAAAACCATTGAGAAATGAATATCAATAATAATATTCACCCAGTACTTGTCATTAGTTATGATATTTTTTTAAATAGCAAAATTTATATGTACCAATTGGTAAATAATCAGTCTTTAGTTTCCCAAGTACCTCCCTCATCACATTGAGTTTTCTCCCGAGAACACTCCAGATATCTCAACACTTCATCAATGCAATATTAATGTCTTGATCATCAGAAACGTCAGCATAGTTTCTTATTATTGGGTGTCCCTGTTATTCTTGCTAATTATCTCTGGATATAAGAGAGAAAATAAAAGGGGAACTCAAATGTAATTCACAAATGTTAGCTTAAATATTGGGTGCATGAAGGCACTGTCTAGTGGAAAGGGAAAGGTTAGAAGAATCCTTTTAGGAAACTCGAATTTGGACATGTAGATATTGAGAAACATCTTAGCCAACAAGATGAAGATGTCAAGCAGTGAGTTTTGTATGGCTATTGAAGCTTATGGAAGAGGTTAGGGCTGCATACACAATACACAGACCAGAAAATATTTTAATCTCATGTTCATCTCTGCTTCTGTTTTATGTATTTTGAACCCTAAAGGAAAATGTACACATTGGTGATCGTATTACATTTTAGTATAAATAAAAAAGGTAAGATTCATCTATATTTAAGAGAGTACTTACTATTAATGAATTTTTTCACAAATATCTATATACAAATACAAATTTAAGATGCTTCTCAAGCTAAGAATGGTACACAAGACCCCAGATGATGCTGGTTATGGGGTGGAGGTGATCATTGGGATGACTCATATGTATACTCTTCTCTTTCCCTTTCCTCCTTGCTAAGTTCTGTGTTTTCACACATTCTACTACAGATCATCAATTAGTAAGGTGTAAAGAAGAATTTGAGTTTTCTAGGACCAAAATAAGGAAGATGTTTATATACACAAAGGAACAGATAGATAAAAGGGAAAAGATGAGATAGTACTATATCCCCGTAACCTCAAAGCAGAATATTTAAGGACAATTCAGTATCTACAACCCTTCTTTTTAGAGCATTTATATCTGATTAGGAATTCTTATTAAAATACAGTTTGTTAAAAAAGTCTAGTTCGATTTGCATTTCTCTGATGGCGAGTGATGATGAGCATTTTTTCATGTGTCTGTTGGCTGTATGAATGTCTTCTTTTGAGAAATGTCTGTTCATATCCTTTGCCCACTTTTTGATGGGGTTGTTTGTTTTTTCCTTGTAAATTTGTTTGAATTCTTTGTAGGTTCTGGATATTAGCCCTTTGTCAGATGAGTAGATTGCAAAAATTTTCTCCCATTCTGTAGGTTGCCTGTTCACTCTGATGGTAGTTTCTTTTGCTGTGCAGAAGCTCTTTAGTTTAATTAGATTCCATTTGCAAATTTTGGCTTTTGTTGCCATTGCTTTTGGTGTTTCAGTCATGAAGTCCTTGCCCATGCCTATGTCCTTAATGGTATTGCCTAGGTTTTCTTCTAGGGTTTTGATGGTATTAGGTCTAACATTTAAGTCTCTAATCCATCTTGAATTAATTTTCATATAAGGAGTAAGGAAAGGATCCAGTTTTAGCTTTCTACTTATGGCTAGCCAATTTTCCCAGCACCATTTATTAAATAGGGAATCCTTTCCCCATTTCTTGTTTCTCTCAGGTTTGTCAAAGATCAGATGGCTGTAGCACAATGACATACGATCTCACACCAGTTAGAATGGCAATCATTAAAAAGTCAGGAAACAACAGGTGCTGGAGAGGATGTGGAGAAATAGGAACACTTTTACACTGTTGGTGGGATTGTAAACTAGTTGAACCATTATGGAAAACAGTATGGCGATTCCTCAAGGATCTAGAACTAGATGTACCATATGACCCAGCCATCCCACTACTGGGTATATACCCAAAGGATTATAAATCATGCTGCTATAAAGACACATGCACACGTATGTTTATTGCGGCACTATTCACAATAGCAAAGACTTGGAATCAACCCAAATGTCCATCTGTGACAGACTGGATTAAGAAAATGTGGCACATATACACCATGGAATATTATGCAGCCATAAAAAAGGATGAGTTTGCATCCTTTGTAGGGACATGGATGCAGCTGGAAACCATCATTCTTAGCAAACTATCACAAGAACAGAAAACCAAACACCGCATGTTCTCACTCATAGGTGGGAACTGAACAATGAGATCACTTGGACTCGGGAAGGGGAACATCACACATTGGGGCCTATCATGGGGAGGGGGGAGGGGGAGGGATGGCATTGGGAGTTATACCTGATATAAATGACGAATTGATGGGTGCTGATGAGTTGATGGGTGCAGCACACCAACATGGCACAAGTATACATATGTAACAAACCTGCACGTTATGCACATGTACCCTAGAACTTAAAGTATATAAAAAAAAAAAAAATGTCGTTCAAGATACTAATACCTCCTTTTAAAATTCATTTGGTACAATTTTATTAAACCATCAGTCTATTTTATATTCAACTGATTAGGCATAAAAATTATGTTGAGAACACTGTAGCTTGTATTCCCTTGTTCCCTTGATACATGAAATCCAATAATATTAACTTGTTCAGAGTACATTATCAAAAATGTCTTATTACCTTTTTATAAATCATAAGTTAGAGTGCAGCCAAACAAGAGACAGAATTTTATGCTAGCCATCTTTGCATTGATAAGCACCTCATAAGAGACAGAATTATCAAAAGGGGTGACTGAGAGAATCAACACACAAATTAAAAATGGCAGATGATGTACAACAATAGAGCTCTGACTCACTACCTCTGTAGCCATTGACTGAAATGATGAGGAATTTATTAATGATTGCCAGCTTCTCTTTTGTATCGCACCTGTTTCCAACTTAAGGCCAACCAGAATATGCCAAATAGGATTACCAAATTAATTAAATAAGATCCACACTCTGGTTAGTCCACCCCTGGGTTCCCCATGCCAATAACCTCTAATCAAAGTATACTTAAAACCATCCCTTTTAAAAATTTCTCCTGTCCCATGATACGGTTTGGCTGTGTACCCACCCAAATCTCATCTTGAATTCTCATGTATTGTAAGAGGAACCTGGTGGGAGGTAATTGAATCATGGGGTAGGTCTTTCCCTTGTGGTTCTCATGATAATGAATAAGTCTCGTGAGATCTGATGATTTTAAAGGGGAAGTTTCCTGCAGATGCTCTCTTTTTGCTTGTTGCCATTCATGTAAGATGAGACTTGCTTCTCCTTGTCTTCCACCATGATTGTGAGGCCTCTCCAGCTGCAAAGAATTGTGAGTTCATTAAACCTCTTTTCCTTCCCAGTCTCAAGTATGTCTTTATCAACAGCATGAAAATGGACTAATACAGTAAATTGGTACTGAGAGTTGGGTGCTGCTGTAGATAATCAAAAATAGGGAAGTGACTTTGGACCTGGGTAACAGATAGGAGTTGGTACAGTTTGGAAAACTCAGAAGATAGGAAAATCTGGAAAGGTTTGGAACTCCCTAGAGATTTGTTGAATGTCCTTGACCTAAATGCTGATGATATGGACAATGAGATTCAGGCTGAGGTGTTCTCAGATGGAGATGAGGAACTTGTTGGGAACTGGAGCAAAGGTGACTCTTGTTATATTTTAGGAAAGAGACTGGCAGCATTTTGCCCTGCCCTAGGATTTTGTAGAACTTTGAACTTGAGAGAAATTATTTAGGGTATCTGGTGGAAAACATTTCTAAACAGCAAAACATTCAACAGGTGACTTAAGTATTGTTAAAGGCATTCGGCTTTAAAAGAGAAACAGAGCATAAAAGTTCAGAAAATCTGCTGCCTGACAATGGAATAGAAAAGAAAATACCATTTTCTGAGGAGAAATTCAAGTTAGATGCAGAAATTTGCCTAAGTAACAAGGAGGTGAATGGTGGTTAATTACCAAGACAATGGTGAAAATATCTGCAGGGCATGTCAGAGACTTTTGCAGCAGGCCTTCCTATCACAGGCTTGGAGGCCTAGGAGGAAAAAATTGGTGTCATGGGCTGGGCTCAGGGTCCCTCTGCTATGTGCAGTCTAGAGACTTGGTGTCCTGCATCCCAGTCACTCTAGCCATTACTAAAAGGGGCCAAGGTATAGCTTGGCAGTGGTTTCAGAGGGTGCAAGCCTCAAGCCTTGGCAGCTTCTATGTGGTGTTGAACCTTCGGGTGCACAGAAGTCAAGAATTGGGGTTTGGGAACCTCTGCCTAGATTTCAGAGGATGTATGGAAATGCCTGGATGTCCAGGCAGAAGTTTGTTGCAGGGACAGGTGCTCATGGAGAGCCTCTGCTAGGACAGTGCAGAAGGGAAATGTGGAGTGCACACCCACACACAGAGTCCCTGTTGGGGCACTGCCTAGTGGAGCTGTGAGAAGAGGACCACCATTTACAGAGCCTAGAACAGTGGATCCACTGATACCTTGCACCGTGTACCTGGAAAAGCGGCAGATATTCAATGCCAGCCCATGAAATCTGCTGGGGGCACAGCTGCTCAAGACCATGAAAACCCACCTCTGTATCAGCATGACCTGGATGTGAGACATGGAGTCAAAGGAGATCATTTTGGAACTTTAAGATTTGACTGTCCTGCTAGATTTCAGACTGGGGCCTGTAATCCCTTTGTTCTGGCCAGTTTCTCCCATTTAGGATGACTGTATTTACCCAATGTCTGTATCCCCATTGTACCTAGGAAGTAAGTAACTTGCTTCTGATTTTACAGGCTCATAGGCAGAAGGGACTTGCCTTGTCTCAGCTTTGGACTGTGAACTTTTGAGTTAAGGCTGAAATGAGTTAAGACTTTGGGGGACTGTTGGGAAGGCATGATTGGTTTTACAATGTGAGGATGTGAGATTTGAGAGGGGCAAGGGGCAGAATGATATAATTTGGCTGTGTTTCCACCAAATCTTATCTTGAATTCCCTCATGCTGTGGGAGGGACCCGGTGGGAGGTAATTGAATTATGGAAGCATGTCTTTCTCATGCTGTTCTCATGATGGTGAATAAGTCTCATGAGACCTGATGCTTTTTTTTTCAGGTGGAGTTTCCCTGCACAAGGTCTCTTTTTGCCTGCTGCCATCCATGTATGATGTGACTTGCTCCTCCTTGCCTTCTGCCATGATTGTGAGGTCTCCCCAGCCATGTGGAACTGTGAGTCCAATAAATCTCTTCTTCTCCCCAGTCTTGGGTATGTCTTTATCAGCAGTGTAAAAATGAACTAATACACCCCCTGCATGATTTTTAATCTCTTTCCTAATTCAAGGGACAGTGGCTGTAGCCAACTCTCTTGCTGTAACAAACTCTGAAAAAACAATTTCTTTTCTTTTTTTTTTTTTTTTTTTTTTTTGAGACGGAGTCTCGCTTTGTCGCCCAGGCTGGAGTGCAGTGGCTGGACCTCGGCTCACTGCAAGCTCCGCCCCCCGGGTTTACGCCATTCTCCTGCCTCAGCCTCCTGAGTAGCTGGGACTACAGGCGCCCGCTGCCACGGCTGGCTAGTTTTTTGTAGTTTTTAGTAGAGATGGGGTTTCACCGTATTAGCCAGGATGGTCTGGATCTCCTGACCTCGTGATCCGCCTGTCTCGGCCTCCCAAAGTGCTGGGATTGCAGGCTTGAGCCACCGTGCCCGGCCTGAAAAAACAATTTCTATTTGTCCTAATTTGAGTCTTCTTTTTTATTTTCATAACTCACACACACACAAATGTTTTTGATATAGCCCCATTTATATCCAGTGTTATTTGGAGGACTTAAAAAATATAGCTTTGGAGAATACATTCTGTGAAAATACAAATAAAATCTATTATTTAATATTTGTATTCTCATTGTCACCATAATTTTTGTTTAGTTTGGTTTGGTTTGTTTATTCTTGCTTCCCTTCATTCTAATAATAATATTTATTGCCTAAAAAGAAAAAAAAATTGGCAATAAAAGACATGATCATTGTACAAAATTTTAAAGCACATTTAAGAATAATGAGCAAAGTAAATATTACTTAAAATTTTACTGAACGCATGTAAATGCTAGTTATTTTTATGCATTTTTACAGACATTTCTTACAATGCAAAATGAGATCATATAGATACATTATTTTTATCTTGTTGTTTTTAGTTACTCAAATTATATTAGTAGCATGTGTCATGTTAGTAATCATACTATTAAATGTTGATTTTCAAGTATTTTATAGCATTTTATTATCTTGATGCATCACATCATTTTTTTTTAAATGGGATATGATGATATCTGAGTTATTCTTTGTTAATATCACTGGCAGGAAAGTATAAGATGCTTTACAATGAGGAGAAACTTGTGGAAGTGACACAATTATGAACTTAGGTAACACTTATAATCAATGAGTGTCTTATTTAGTAAAATATGTAGCACCCAAACTTATCCATATTTATTTTCTCATTGTTGTGTCATCTCAATTATTTTCTTACTGACAGAATTTGTTCACAATTTTGTTTCTCTTTATTTTCACTATACTATCAAAGGCAGATATGTTATAATTATAAATCATACACTTAGCAACATAAATGTGAATATTCTATTTTTGAGAACCTATTCAATGAATATTCAATAAAAAGAAACTGTTTATTTGATAACTAACAAAAATTAAGAACAATTATTCACAGTGTTATGAATCTAAAGTCTTCCTTACATGGATGTTTTGTGTGTCTTACTCTTACACCATTGTTGGTCCGATCAGTAAAATAAAGAAAAGGCAATGTGGCTAACTCTTAAATTTACATAAGAAAAAACTAGAGTTCCTTCAATAATTATTCTTAAGAAGCTGAGGGTAATGACTATAGGTGTGAGAAACAGAACCCGGAAAGAGAGAATTGGGTGAATGACATTGAGGACAGTCAAAGAAGAATATGGAACATTCAGGGGAAATTTGGAAAGAGGTAAATATATTCATAGCAAAATTGTTTGTAACAATTTTGTAACAAAAATGTAATGTTATACAGTTCAAGCCCTCCATCTACTATCTCCTATTGATCTATTGGATCTATTGATTCATGAGTAAACAGTTTTTTTAGAATTCGATGGAGTTTAAGATTTTTTTTTTTTGTATATTTCTTTTTTTTTTTTTGTACTTAATTGAATGTAATTTTTATTTTTTTATTATACTTTAAGTTCTGGGGTACATGTGCATAACGTGCAGGTTTGTTACATATGTATACTTATGCCATGTTGGTGTGCTGCACCCATCAACTCGTCAGCACCCATCAATTCATCATTTATATCATGTTTTTTGAATGTTTTACGATGCATAAAACAGCTTTGATTTTCTACTGTTTACATGTATTTTCAAAAGTCTCCTCTTGTAGAATTTTAAAAACAAAATAAAAACACTGACTTGCTGTTAATTTTGCCATTACTTCTGAGTTTACCAATGTTTTTCTCTGTGCCTGGCCCATTAGTAATTGCCAATTGTTGCTTATAGAAGCTGGGCTTCTGTCCTCCCACAGAAAGCTGGAGATAGCCTTGCTGATCACATTTCATAGGGATGATTCTCAAGCCCTTGAGAAAGACATTCCTGGGTTTTGAAACTGACCAGAAGCTAGAAGTAGATTTACATCACAAAGCAGAAAAGAAAAAAGTTACAGCTGAAAATTATCTAAAGTAAGTACCCTAAGAAAAGGGAGATAGAGGGCCTTATTCAGGAAAAGAACAATAAAGTTGAGTCATGCTCACAGAAATATTAGGCTGCCTTGGTGAAATGTCATGGGGCATCCTATATTCTCACACTGTTAACACACATTTTAAGTGTAATTTCATCACTTCAAACCTGACCCAAGGTCACTTATGCATGCCAAATTGCTTCTCTAAAGTGCATTCTTTGTAAAGGTGGCTTTAATGCCTATATATTAATATGTTTTTGTTTTGTTTTGTTTTTTTCTGTTTCTTGGATCTTCATGTTGCTTCCCAGAAACTAGGTGTCAAGCAGAGTTTCCTACATGCTTGACAGTGGTGACTATTTCTCACTGAACCTTAAATGGGTCATATTACACTAGAATTTCTTTTGACCATTTTTCAAGTTTTATAATTTAATTGTACCTAAATGTAAGTAATATTTGTTTGACTTCTCTAAGGAAAATGCAAACACATGCATGATTTTCACAATTTTGAAATCTTCTGAAGATGGGTAGAATGTATTCCTAATTTTTAAATTAATAATGCAATGATGTGTAACTGATGGTTTTCTAATGTCTATGAAAAGCATTGACAACCAACAAACAAAAAATAGCCATGTAGACAAGTATGTGTAAACTCTGCACTATAGTATAATACGCTACCTTGTCAGTTTCAACTATTGATTCTCCAAGAGATGATTAGAATAACCTATTGATCAAGCAAAACTGGGTTTCTTACCTCCTGCAATAAAGATGAGTATCAACTAAACAGAGCGTTTCAGTGACTCAGAAAGGGAACATCAATATGTACTACAGAGTTTGGGGTTCTGTGTAAGAGTGATTTCAGTCAACACTGGGCGTGGTGGCTCACATCTGCAATCCCAGCACTTTGGGAGGCTGAGGCAGGCGGATCACGAGGTCAGGAGATAGAGACCATCCTGGCTAACATGGTGAAACCCTGTCTCTACTAAAAAAATACAAAAAAATTATCTGGGCATGGTGGTGGGGCGCCTGTAGTCCCAGCTACTCGGGAGGCTGAGGCGGGAGAATGGCATGAACCTGTGAAAAGGCCCTTACAGTGAGTCAAGATCGTGCCCCTGCACTTTAGCCTGGGTGACAGATTGAGACTCCGTCTAAAAAAAAAAAAAAAAAAAAAAAAAAAAAAAGGGTGATTTTAGTCAAGTGTTCTAACTTGGGGATATGATTATGGTTGGCCAAAATTTCCTAGTAATGAGAGGTGACAATGTGCCTAATGTGCTAGCAGCCCTCACTCTTGGGGCCTCCTCGGCCTCCACGTCCATTCTGGCGGTGCTTGAGGAGCCCTTCAGCCTGCCATTGAACTGTGGGAGCCCCCCTCTGGGCTGGCTGAGGCTTAAGCCAGCTCCCTCTGCTTGCGGGGAGGTGTGGAAGGAGAGGCACCCGCCGGAACCATGACTGTGTGCAGCTCTCACAGGCCAGCACTAGTTCCAGCAGGCACAGGCGTGGGCACGGGCTTGGCAGGCCCTGCACTGGGAGTGGCCTGCCGGTGCTGCAGGCCCAGGGCAGTGAGGGGCTTAGCACCCAGGCCAGCAGCTGCGGTGGGTGCGCCAGGTCCTCTAGCAGTGCGGACCTGCCTGTGCTGTGCTGGAGTTCTCCTGGAGCCTCAGCTGCCTCCCTGCCCGGCAGGACTGAGGACCTGCAACCCACCATGTCTGAATCCCACCTGTGGAGGGCTCCCAGACCGCGGGAGCCTCCCGCCATGAGCACGGCTCCCTGCTCTGCAGCGCTGGATCCCATCAACTGCCCGAGGGCTGAGGAGTGTGGGCACACTGCAAGGGACTGGCAAGCAGCTCCACCCAACGCCCAGGTGTGCAATCTACTAGGTGAAGCTAGCTGGGCTCCTGAGTCTAGTAGGGACTTGGAGAACCTTTATGTCTAGCTAAGGGATTGTAAATGCACCAATCACCACTCTGTGTCTAGCTCAAGGTTTGTAAATACACCAATCAGTACTCTGTGTCTAGCTCAAGGTTTGTAAATACACCAGTCCCTACTCTGTATCTAGCTAACCTAGAGGGGACTTGGAGAAATTTTCTGTCTAGTACTGTGTCTAGCTAAAGGATTGTAAATGCACAAATCAGCACCCTGTGTCTAGCTCAAGGTTTGTAAATACACCAATCAGTACTCTGTATCTAGCTAACCTAGTGGGGACTTCCAGAACTTTTCTGTCTAGCACTCTGTATCTAGCTAAAGGATTGTAAACGCATCAATCAGCACTCTGTCAAAATGGACCAATCAGCTCTCTGTAAAATAGACCAATCAGCTCTCTGTAAAATGGACCAATCAGCAGGATGTGGGAGGGGTCAGATAAGAGAATAAAGCTAGGCTGCTTGAGACAGCGGTGGTACCCTGCTTTGGTGCCCTTCCAAACTGTGGAAGCTTTGTTTTTTCACTGTTTACAATGAATCTGGCTGCTGCTCACTCTGTGGGTCCATGCCACTTTTATGAGCTGTGATACTTTGAAGGTCTACAGCTTCAGCAAGATCACGAACCCACTGGAAAGAACGAACAACTCCAGAGGCACCGCCTTTGCCTTTAAGAGCTGTAACAGTCACTGGGAAGGTCTGCAGCTTCACTCCTGTCAGCGAGACCACGAACCCACGGGAAGGAAGAAGGTCTAGACCCATGTGAACCTCTGGAGGAGCAAACTCCGGACACACTATCTTTAAAAACTGTAACCCTCACTGCGAGGGTCTGCGGCGTCATTCTTGAAGTCAGCAAGACCAAGAACCCACCAATTCCGGACACAGTAAGAGTTTATGATGGGTGGACACAGTGCTGAGAAAAGCTTAAAGTGAATCTTGATATGTAAACTGGTTTTGATCAGTAAAAGGCTTGCCCAGTTAAAAGATCTGTTATTATGAGAAGTATACTGTTTATCCGCACCATCAATCTGTTGTCGTAAGCGTGTGGCTCTTTGAACAGTTTGATAAATTGATTTTTAAGAAGTTTCCAACACAAGCAATGAAGTTATTTACTGGTTTACAGTTTATTCTTCCTGAGCAAGAATTCCTGGAAAAATATAGTCATGTTTATAGAGACACCCTAAATTCACAGCACAATCAAAATGATAGGGGTGTGTTCCTTGGTGAATTAGTCTCATTAAACATATTTACAAATGTGAAGTCTTAAATAATTTCTACTAACTATTGTGTAAATCTTAGTATTGTTTTTATGTCTCAGTGCTTCCCAGTTACCATTATGTATACATTATGAATAACAAACCAGAATCTGCAAACACATATAATTTTTCCTTTTTTCAAGAGCTTCTCTGTCTCTTTCTCTTGTGCTCTCTTTCTTTGACACTGAAACAAGATACAAAATATCCCACATATGCACACATATATTTTAACTGTTGACTCTGCAAAGATCACAAAATGGTATAATCTTAAATCTCTTGAAGCATTTGTGAAGCTTCTCTTTTAAACAGATGTTATTTTTCCCTAAATACAGACTTCAGATGTTCATAAGTTACCTCAGTTCACATTTGCAAGTAAATGGTGGACATGCATATAAATGAAATGATTTCACTAAAATTGCTCAATGTCATAAGCAAATGCAAAGTGTGTGCACATAACACAAAACTGATATGACTGAAACATTAATAAAGTTGATTTTGAAATTTTGAATTAGTGCCTTTAATTTTAGGGTTATTGAAAACACATGTTTATGTTATTGTCCCAGCATTTTTTAATGACCTAAGGTCCTTATATTTTTAGTTTTCATAGTTGCTTTATTATTCTCCAAGTGTGCACACAGAAAGAAAATTTGTTTTGCAAACAGTTATTTCCCTTCTTCATATATTCACGGCACATTCAGTGCTTCCAAAGAGATTAAACTCAAAAGTCGCAAGTGTTCTACTTAGATGTCATTCATATGATTATTCTCTGTGGTTTTAAAACTCTTGGCCAAAGAGAGAAAAATGAAAATAATGTGAGTGCTCTATTTAAAAAATATTTACCCTAAAGATATGTTTTCTTTATGCTGATTTTGCTTTGATTTATTTTTGGGGGAATTGTGATTTGAGTATTCCATAAAGAGTGTTTTGCTATCCAGTGAAAACAATTTGAAAGCTACTGATTTATAGAAAACCAAAGGTCTATGCAAGGCAAAATGTCTGAGTGTGTTGGGTAGTGTATACACACAGCCAAATTTAAGAAAAAAAAAAAATCCAAAAAAAAAAAAGAAAGAAAAATGAAACATGTTGTTTTGCATTTGGACTACCCATCTAGATTTGTGGTTTTGGCATTAGAGAAAGTATTTTGGATTTCCTTGCATATCTTTGCTTAACTATTTGATATTTTGTAAAGTTCAGTTTACTCTCCACTTATATATTATTCCTCAAAATCTTATCCCATCATCTATTTGTTTTTCAATTTATACTCCTTTCCTGGATAGATAAGTATACTCTAAAGCCATATTAATAAAGTAGATCTCTTCCATTTTTCCATTTCAGATTCACCTTCTACCTGACCTCATTATTCTCTGTTCCTCAAGAGGCTGAACTCTATAAGCAATGTCAACACAGCTTCCTTGTTATGTAATATACAATTGGGTTCTCCTATCTGGAGGCATAGGCAAGGAATAGAAGAACAATGGAAAAAAGTTTCAGGATTTTATTCCCTTCACTCTTGTTCTGCCAGTTAATTTTGAAATACTTGCATAATTTCAGGCATTCCTTGCTAGAGGTATTCTTCCCAAATTTCTTAAATTATGCTTCCCTAACTTTTATCTTCTTATGCCAGGGTATCTCAAACTTGACATTATTGACAATTTTGAACAGTTAATTCTTTGCTCTGGGAGAAGTTGTTCTATGCATTGCAGGATGCTTAGCAACATCCTTGGCCATTACAGATTGTACTCCAATAGTACAATCCTTCCCACCAACTGTACATTAAAAAAATGTCTAGATGCTACGTGTCTCATGGGGGCAAATCTTCTCTTTTGAGAACTGTTCTAGGCCTAGGGATGGTAATACTGCCTCTCTGATAGTAACATTATTTTTCTGAACTTCTTTTTTTGGTGTCCTTAAAGATTTCCACAGCTATGTAAATTATCTCTTTCTTAAACTCTTTACATTTTCAATTTCAGTGTGTGCTTCTTTTCTGAAGGGGCCATGGTAATGCAAGAATTGACCTTGAAAAACATGTATTTGAAATGCAATTTACAAATTTTTGATTAACGTGGAAAAACTTCCTTGCCAGCTGTAAATAAAATTCCAGTAATCTGTGTCATTCAGTAATATCAAGATTCCTAAAACTGATTGTCTATGCTATTATATGATAAAATCCAGATAGAAGGCAGGGCCTCGATAGAAAAAAATGGTTCTACTATGTAGAGACAACATTAAAACAGATTTTATGAAGACTTTGTTTTCAGTTTGTTTCTTCTAATTGCCTTAGAAATAAAAGGAAGCACTGAAATCTGAATGCAGAAATCAGAGCATAAAAGAAAAATCAGAAAGCTTCCATGGCATTTTTTAAAAAGTGCATCCTGGCCAGGTGCAGTGGCTCCAGCCTGTGATACCAACACTTTGGGAGGCTGAGGTAGGCAGATCACTTGAGCTCAGATGTTTGAGACCTGCCTGGGCAACATGGCACGACTCCAACTCTACAAAAATACAAAAATTACCCTGCTGTGGTGGTGGACGCCTATTATCCCAGCTACCTGGGAGGCTGAAGTGGGAGGATTACTTGATCCTGGGAGGCTGAGGCTGCAATGAGCCAAGATCATGCCACTGTGCAGCAGAGAGAGACCCTGTCTACCCGCCCCCCCCCAAAAAAAAATAAAAAATGTAAACGTGCATCCATTTCTAATATTTACCAAAAAAAGTGAGTGATTGTAAAGTCTAAAACTTAATTTTGAGAATCACATAATTATAACCTAACCTTTCCAGGCAACATAGAGACAATAGCGGTAAAGAATAGAGTCCTCAAATGAGAGTCACATAATTGAGAAGTTTCAATCAACAAATATCACCAAACACCCTAGTGGGAAAGGAAGCTATTTTCTGTATATTATTTTAGTTTCAAATATCTCTGACATTAATTAAAACAAACATATTAATTGATTACTTACTTTTTAATTAAATTAATAAAATTATTTCAAAGATAATCCTAGGACAGATATCTTCAGAAGCTGATGCCAAATTTCTTCAAAATTCAACTTCACTCTTTCCCTTTGTGCTCAGACCTACTTATAACAAGAGTTAGATATTAGCACAGCTCAGTCAGGAAATTCTATGGCCTGCTCCAGGGGAAGATAGTCTCCATATCAAATAGTCCCATATGTTTGAGTAGCCTTACCTGTTTATATGTTGATTCACACAATATGTAAAATACTTCCCCTAACAGTAACTGGAAAAGTCTGGAATATCTATGTATGTGGGCAGAGTTGAAGGGTATAGCATCACAACAAATCAAATATAATGCTTCATTGGGCTATATTTACTGATATGGAAGCACTTCTTCAGGATTAAAGATTTAACATTTTGGTTTGAGGACCTAAGTGTGTTATTAGTGGTATTCAAATTTGTATAACAGTCTGAGTCACGGTGGTCTTTAGTTACTACTGTACAATAGTGGAACTACCTTGATGTGGCAGACACACTCTGATGGAGGACTGATGATCTCTCACTTGTGGTATTCAGCCCTTCTGTGATCCCCACTCCTTAGAATATGGCAGGATACACATAATTTTGTGTGTGTGTGTGTGTGTGTGTGTGTGTGTGTGATTATGTTACATGAGAAAGAATGTAATGTCTGTTTTACTGGAGAGTCTCTCTCTCTGTCTTACTTTCTCACTGTCTTGCTCTCTATCCCTTAGAGGCTTTACATAAGGGATGCTTGGGAACCTCCCTTAGCAAACAAAATGTGAGCAGCCTCTTGGAGCTGAGGACAGCTTCTGACCTGAGACAAGCAAGAAACCAAAGCTTCCAATTCTGTAATGGCAAGGCACTGAACTTTACCTGAATTTCCCAGAATTATCTTCAGTGAATATTTCCAAGACAAGTTTTCCATGAGATAAATTTCTGAAATTTGCAAGGCAGAACTGGAAAAGCAGTCACTTTATGCTCTAAAGGTAAGTGTTATGCCAAGTGCCTTTGACTTACACATTATCACTGATCTGCTAGCCATCCTTGTTGGTGTAGGGCGGCAGCTGGTCTGCAAATTCTCCTAAACTGCCAGATCTTCTTTGTCAGCATATCTGAACTCTGAGCCAGGCCTGTGCATGACTCCCTAATGATGGGCACCAGCTTATCCCTCTCAGAGGACAGAAGTTTGGTCAGTATATCTGACTGCACATTTTGCCTGGAAGGAAAGATGGCCAGAGGTATAGATCAATTGATTGGCAATGACTTAGAGAGAATACATGCTAAAAAGACAATCTGGCAAAAGAGGTATGGGCACAGACCATTCAGAATGGGTGCAGACTATCCAGATATTTGTGTTCCATGTAAATACTTAGGAAAGAATGACTTCAGCAGAGAAGGAAGAACAAATAAACAAGATAAATCACCCTGGGGATGACAATCAGACTTTCCAGTCCTCTCTTTTATTGCCTAATTGGTTCAGAAACAAAATAGCCATGCTGTCAGAGGTAAATTTTATATATGGACTGAGCAAGATGCCTTATAATCTTCAAGGCCTACCTAGCTAAAACTACTGATCTGTGCTCAGCTTGTCAATATCAGGAAATAACCCTGACTGAGCCCATGTCATACTGTTCTCAAGTGGGGTCAGCCAGCTAGCTTCCTCTTGGCAGGTTGATCCTGGTAGAGCAGCTCTATCACAGAAGGGAAAGAAGATCATTCTCTCTGGAATAGGCAATTATTCTGCTTTTGGGGGTGCCTCTCTGACCCAAACTTTCTGTAAAAACCAGTTATTGGACTTACAAAACACCTCATTCAATCTCTTAGTATTACACAGAGCAAAATTTCTGATAAAAGAATTAATATCCCAGCAGGTGAAGTGTGACAATAAACTGGATAATGATGTTGTTCACTGGTCTTATAATGTTCCCATTACCATAAAGTAACTGTCCCAGTAAAATGGTGGACTGCCAGTTTTCATATTAATTATACACAAGAAGGGTGGATAAAACTGGTTGAAATGAGCTAATGCCCTCTAGGATGGCATTAGTACCAAATTAGTACCAATATAAGTACTGTTTATCCTAGAGCCAAGGTTAAAGTGTCCACGTATCAAGAGTAGAAATTTGAGTACTTTCTTTTAGCATTGGCCTTATTGATCTCACCTCAAGTCTGTCACTCTAAAGATCTAAGTTTCAAAAAGGAAATGATCCCATCAGTGGGTTCAGCAAGGGTTCCATTAAACTTGAAGTCAAGACACAATATCTGGCCACTTTTGCCTGTTCATTCCAATGCATCAACAGGCAAAATGATTACCTCAGCATAGACAGAGTGACTTATCCTGACTGAAGTGAAAACTGGGTTGTGACTGCTCAATGGAGATAAAGAGGACTAGGTCTGGCATTCAGAAGATCCATTCAGTATTTCTTTTTTTTTTTGTTTTGTTTTTGTTTTTTGAGACAGAGTCTCGCTCTATCACCCAGGCTGATTGGCGTTGATTTCAGCTCACCGCAACCTCTGCCTGACGGGTTCAAACGCTTCACGATTTTTCTGCCTCAGCCTCTTGAGTAGCCAGGACTACAGGCTGCCACCACCATTCCCAGCTAAAATTTGTATTTTTAGTAGAGACAGGGTTTCACCATATAGGCCAGTCTGGTCTCAACCTCCTTACCTTGTGATTTGCCCTGTTGCTAGTGCAAAAGTAATTGCAAAAACCGGTCTGGTATGTTGACTCATGCCTGTAATCCCAGCACTTCAGGAAGTCGAAGCGGGTGGATCACCTGAGATCTGGAGCTTGAGACCAGCCTGGACAACTTGGGTAAACCCCATCTCCACTAAAAATACAAAAATTAGTCGGGTGTGGTGGCATGCGCTTGCAGTTCTAGCTACTTGGGAGCCTGAGACATGAGAATCTCTTGAACCCTGGAGGCAGAGGTTGCAGTGAGCCGAAATTGTGCCACTGCATTCCAGCCTGGGTGACAGAGTGAGACTCTGCCCCCCTCCTCACCAAAAATAAAAAGTAATTGTGAAAACCACAATCAGTTTTGTACCAAACTAATAAATACTGCCATGTCCTGTGATTAGAGAAAGTGGAAATCTACAACAACCCAAAGTTAAGAGTGCAGAGAATGACCCAGGTTCTTTAGGACTGAAGCTTTGGGCAAGCTCACCAAGCAAGCATCCATGACCACCTGAATTACTTGCTAAAGGGAAAGAAATGTGTATTGAGTAATTAATAACAGACACCATTAAAAATATCAACTGTGGCAATGTGTCCAGTTGAAGAAATGAGGAATGAAATTGCTATGAATATTTCTTCCTTATTTTGATCAGAATGTGTTTGTATAAATACTAACATACTACTTTCTCTTTTACTTTTGTTTCATTCTACCAGTTAATCAATCTAAATTTTACGTAATTTTATATCTACGATTTAAGTTATAAGCTATTACAAGAGAGAGAGTAATTCAGTTAGCAGAAGAATGAACATTTTATTATCATATAGGGAAAAAATAGGAATTTGTATCATTCTTGGGAGAGGGTTTTTGTATTTGTGGTTATATGTGGGTGAGTAGCATCATGTTAAACATAAATGTTATTCTTCCTTATATGGCTCTACATTAGAATTGATCAAACAGTAGTTTACATAAGATTGGGAAGGCGGAAGTGAAGTAGTGCATTTTTACATTCTGAAGGTTAGCGAAAGCCAAGTGCTATTGCAGTTCCCATGCATTGTCACTCATCTGCTGAGTGACTTGCTGTGGAGTAGCAGCCATGTTCACCACTCTATAACTCACACCAGATCTCCTTCTTCAGCTGTTCTAAAATCATGGGCCAAACACATGGGCAACTCCTTGCTGAAGAGTGCCAACTTAATTCATGGTTCAACTATGCCACTGAAGGTGAAGATGGTGATAGATGAATATTTTAGTTTGTTCTTTTAAGTTTCAGATTGTCATCGTTAGGGCCAGTGAGTCCTTATTACTCAGCTTCTTATGTTCAACTTCTCAGCTGTTTGTCCTGCTTGTTTCAGAACCAACAACAGACCAAAAAGCAACATCTCAATACAGACTACTTGAACAGACCCTACAACGATATAGGGTATCATACCTCCAGTAGATTTCATATTCCTTATCATTTTAAGTGGTTCTGATTATCTAATCACACTTCATCTAATGTCTTGAATTTTAAGCTTTCTCACTAATTTTCTATAGTACCTCATTCCTGAATTTTATGATCATGTATCCCTGCCAGTGTTGAGGCAAGGTGGAAGACACACAGATTCATTCTGCTCTAGCTGTTGTGAGGAAAAATAATTTCCAGGTTTAATTTATATCATTCATAGACAGGCATTGGGTACTACTACTAAAATGATACTGCACATTTATCTGGCTGTAGCATCTTAGGTTTTTACTATTCACTCATTCTATATGCACTGTTATTAGGTAACATTTAAAATATGGCACTCAAATACAAATTGGTACATCAGTTATGTTTCAAATAAGAAATAATCATTAAAAAACTGGATAAATTTGTAACTCCTTTAATTAACGTTAACATATGATTTCAATGAAAAGGCTTTGAGCCCTTTAATAGTGAAACCAAAAAATATATTTCAGTATATTTTTGCCTTAAAAATATGTTTGACCAAGACCATCCTGGCTAACATGGTGAAACCCCATCTCTACTAAAAACGTAAAAATTTAGCCCGGCGTGGTGGCGGGCTCCTGTAGTCCCAGCTACTCAGGAGGCTGAGGCAGGAGAATGGCATGAACCAGAGAGGCGGAGCTTGCAGTGAGCAGAGATGGCACCACTGCACTCCAGCCTAGCGACACAGCATGACTCCATCTAAAAAAAAAAAAAAAAAGAACTGTACATTATTTGGTCTCATCTCCTAACATTTTGATTTAGTAGATTTTAGATTTAGTAGGGGCCCCAGGAAGCTATATTACAGCAAACACCCAGGTGATGCTGCTGCATACAATCTGTTGAGTCTACCAAGTCAAATTGATCATTGAATCCAATTGAGTAAACTCCATTGAATCTCTGCTCAAATTTGTCTATGGAAATATGCAAAACTTCTGCAAATTCTGCATCTAAAACTGAAATTAAAGGAGCTCAATGATTGTGGTTGTTTCTCTGAAACTTGCCCTGAATTTGATGAATAGTTTTAGTGAGGAATAGAAATCAGAGGTAGCCAGAATACAATGTAAAGTCACAACTTTTCAGGATGAAGGGAAATGTAACAAAGACTGAAAAATGCCCTTTACCTAATACCAATAACAGTGCCTTATATTGTCACAGTGCTTTATAGTTTTCAAAGCACTTTCAGATATTATTTCACTTTATTCTCACAATTGAATACGGTTGGAAATTGGATTTGTATTGCTCTTTTTATGCCCCATGAGTGAAAAAGTGAAGTAACAACACAAATGTACTTCATGTCGCCTTTTGGTTAGGACCCAAGCTGGTCAAATGCTGCAGGGGATCTCCAGGGACATTTGTACCAAAACAGAGAGATGTAAACTTTTTTTATTAGGTAGAAAACTTTGAAAGTCAGAGGCAGTCAGTTAAAATGTGCCTCCTTTGCAGAAATGTACTAAAAATCAGTAAACTAATCCACCAATTTATACAGATCTAACTGGGGGGATTTATCTTTTAGGAGTAACGATGACAAAACAAAATTTGTTTTGATAGAAGTTTGTGTAATTCATCATTGTATTACTAAAAACAATGAAATACTAACAATAAATACATTATATGTTGCATAAGTTAGTGAGATATAGTGCTAATTGTAATATTTTGCGAATCTACTTATTCTGAGACTATCTTGGTAATTTCCTATTTCTACTTATTTTAAAGTCAGTATTAATGAGTTGTAAAGTGTAGTGAGAAAATAGCTGGCATAAATTTAAGTGATGAAGATTAAAATATGCATAATATAAGTGATGACTGGGAGACAAAACATTCTATTCTATAGATTTTCAAACATAAAAAATGTAATTTTTAATATAACATTTTTGAAATAAAATATAGATTTTACAGGTGCATAATATATATAAATGTAGAAAGTTTTTCAATACAAAGTGACTCCATAAAAGGATATTTCTAGGACATAAATTAGAAATATAAAATTAGTAGAAGTATATTATAATTTAATTATTTAATAGTATATTATCATATAAATTTTAAATGAATTTATTTGCATTAATATTTAAGCTCCCAAAAACTAATAAAAATGTTGTTACAGTATTATGGCATTGACATAAAACCAAGTATAATCTTTAATATTAATAATATGAAAAGAATATTTAAAAAAGACCTAACATTCAATGTCCAAAACTACAATATTTGTGCTGTCATAAAACAAGCTCTATTGATTTTCTTGTGCAATTTCAAACCATAGAGATTAAAATTAATGCTTCTCCAAAACTTTTGAAACCATAAATGTCATGCGTGATGCAATTAAAGGTAGTGGACATTTCTGGATAATATTTACAATGCCCTCAGAGATTCTGTGAACAGGTAAATCTACCTACTTGGGATAATGTATAGCTTTGTTAACCACATACTGCTAAGATTCCAATTACTGAATTAAGAAAATCAAAACTCGTGGACTGCTTCATCTGTCAGTCAGCTCTCTGGGCTGAGTTAATCAGGAAATAATAAATAAACACACCAGAATTTAAAGTGTAGATTTTTGAACCCAGTTCAGCCTGTTTTCCAGTATATTCCTGCAGTTAACAGAGAGATGTTTATTCTATCAATAAGGTGGTACTGAAATTTCAGAAACAAAACTCAGGATGAGTTTTCCAGTATCACCTTCCCCATTCCTCTAATTATGTGCTACTTTCACTTGCAATATTGTTATTGTATACTAATTATCACTTGATACTGCAGTTGCTTATGTGTCATTTTTCCTATTAATATATATTTATTTGCTGTAGGTTATGTTTCCTTTACCCTTGTCACATAGATTGTTCTGTCCTTTCTGGAATGCAGTAGAAGATCAATAAACATTTGTGGAATTAATGAGTGAATAGAACTATAGAAGCAATACAACGTATTTGGCAGAGAGATTACATACTTGACAATCCACGTGATTTAATTACTAGCAAAATTTGACTTTCTAGTTATAGAACGCATCTGCCCCACCCCATCATTGTGACTTTTAATCGCATGAATCCGGTCAACAGAGTGCCCTTTCCTCTACCCCAACCCCAGTCATTGCTTGTAAATCAAATCTGCAAGATCAGTCTTAAATTGTCTTTTCTCTATGAACCTCTTCTGGATTTCCCTACAAAATGCTGTAATTTTTATTCCATAAATGCTCAAAGTAATGTGGGTTTCATTAAAAAAGCCTATTCGTAGCCTAGCTTAAAAGAATTAATGAACATAATATATACCTGTGAATTTTCCCTGTGTGTGTGTGTACAGGCGCGCGCGCACACACACACACACACACACACACTTTTTAAACTCCTTAATAGCAGTTGTCCGTTACTCATTTTTATATTATTTGCACATCTAGCATATTACCTGACTTTAATTATGGAGTAACCCGCAAATTATTATAATAGAAATTTACATGAGATGAAACATTTAAAACGTTCTCTCTTATTTAAACAAGATAAATATAAAACTTTTATTTTAAAGTAAGTTTTAAAGATCTCTGGGTAAAACTGAATGGGTTTTATAAAGAGAAATAATTACTATTAAAAACACAATGTATTTAATACATTGATGTATATTTTGCAATATACATAAAAAACAGCTGTATAAACAACTTACAGCTTTAACTTACTGGTGCTACATTTTTAGAACGTTGTTTTTATGTATCCATAGGTATCTGCCAGACTTCACTGTTCTCGTCCTATATAGTATCTGCATTCTTTTAGGGGGTATGTGATTCTCCAGTTTTTTCCTTGCAATCTTTATGCGCTTTCTGATCGTGAAAATAAAATAATATATATTTAAAATCTCATAGCATTAATTTGAGGTTCTTTTATGTCTTTACTTATGAATAATTTGGTTAAAATGTTTTTACTTATGAAATTATTGTTTTCAGAAAATATAAAAACATTCTCTTTGTCACTTGCACTTACATTACCTTATTTATTTAAAGAATTGTGCATTCATTCTTCAAAATGTAGACTTAAAAACACTTTTCTTGGAAGCCTTCCTTTATCGAATGCAGAATAATATATATTAGTCTGCCATGTGCTCCCTTAGGGTTTTGTACATGTCACTATCACTGTCCCTATAACATTCCATGGAATGTCCTTGTAACAGTCCATGGAAGAATCCATTGGACTGTAAGCCCCATGAAAATAAGCTCCATTCTCTCTCTGTTTTCAGGGGAATACTGGCAATTCCTTTTATTGTTCCTCTTCCTTTCATTAAACATTCATTAAGGATGTATCTTTAGTCGTATTTTCTTTCTATGCTTCTTCATTAGGTGAGTGAACTGAGTCTTCTGGTTTTAAACACTATAAATGTCTACCCATCCCATATACTCCAAAGCAATTTCAAACAATGAAGCCTGGTCATGATTGAACTTCAGGTTCCTCCTTACAATTGTCTACTTGACATATTCCCTTGAATGGGTAATAATCTTTGACCTAAGAAGCCTACAAAGAAACTTATCATATGCTTCCACCTTTTCTATTATAAAAAATGACAATTATATTCTACAAGTGAGTCAGGCAAGAATATTTCGATAAGACAATTATAGATTGATCTCTCTCATAAATATCTATGTGAATGTCTTGAAAACAGTCAACCAACTGAATCAAACATTGTGTAGGAAGGAAGATACCTCTTAGCCAAATTACATTTTTGCTTAAAAAAACTGTATTTGTTTTAGCATTTTATAAGTATTATATAGAATTTGCCACATTAAATGAGGTAGGAAAATAATGTGATGTTATCAATATACTAAGGTATTTGAAAAGCTCAATGCCCATTTAGAAGGCAATGGAAATTAATTCAGTAAGATTTGCTTCCACTCTCTACAGAATTGTGGAATGCTGAAATTGCAAACAAGAAAAGTCAATTACCAGTTCTAGTCATCATGGTGTTAGAGGATCTAGCCCACAATATCAGTCTAGAAAAGGAAATAAAATAAATAATGGTTAGAAAGACATATGTGCTATTATTTCTAGAGATATGATTGTGTATACAGAAAATACAAAGGAATCTACAAATAATTATTATTAATTATTGCTAAATTCAATTATTTATCAGAATAAGTCAATAAGTGGGTTATTTGTCTTTTTTTTTTTTTTTTTTTTTTTTCCCCCAGACAGAGTCTCGCTCTGTCGCCAGGCTGGAGTGCAGTGGCGCCATCTCGGCTCATTGCAATATCTACCTCCCCGGTTCAAGCGATTCTTCTGCCTCAGCCTCTGGAGTACGCTGGGACTACAGGCGCGCACCACCACCACTGACTAATTTTTTTGTATTTTAGTAGAGATGTGGTTTCACCATGTTGACTAGGATGGTCTCAATCTCCTGACTTCGTGATCTGTCTGCCCCACCCTCCCAAAGTGCTGGGATTACCGGCATGAGCCACCGCTCCTGGCCTATTTTTTTTTTTTATTTATTATTATTGAGTTGTAAGAATATTTTATATAGTCTAGATATAAGTGACTTATCATATATATGATTTACAAATCATTTCACCCATCCTGTGGGTTGTTTTTCACTTTATTGATTTAGTACATAAAATATATTAAACTCAATTGTTCAATGAATATTCAAATGGATAAATAAAATGCAGTATATCCATACAATGGAATATTACTGGCAATAAAAATGTTGAAATACCGATACATGCAATAAAATGGATAAACCTTGAAAGTGTGTGCCAAGTAAAAGAAAAGAGTCACCAAATACCACATGTTGTGTGATATATTTATAGGAAATATTCAGAATTGGCAAATAAACAGTGACTTCTAATTAAGCACATGGTTTCATTTGGGAGCAATAACAATTTTCCAAAAATAGATTGTGTTGGGAATTGCACAACTTTGTGACTCTACTAAGGACCATAGAATTTTACACATTAGATGTCTGAATTCTATGGTAGCTGAAGTATCTCTCAATAGAATGATGTTTTTAAAAGGACAAGAGAAGTCTGATAAAATACAAAATGTATTTACATCTATTGCAGAGTTGCAATGAATATAGATAAGTAATTCCTTATGGTTGAGGTGGGCAAGATTGGGGCAGAAAAGATGAGTGAGTGTGAAGATACACAGGATTTTTTGGGTTGTGTTGAAAATGTTCAAATATTGGTTGTGGTGAAGATGGCACAACTCTATGAATATGCTAAAAGCCATTAAATTTTACACTTTAACTAGGTGAATTGGGTGCTGTGTGGATTAAATCTCAAGTTGTTTGAAAAGGTAATACATAAAAATAATTTCTATTTCCTGGTGATTATTTCTGTATATATATTAATTTGTTTATATCTCAGTTGGCTATTGCTATAATATATCACAACAAAATAAAAACAAAACTCTATAGCCTAAAAATTAATCAGCAATTATTTATGTTGCTCACACATATTTTGTTTGGCTTGTGTTTGGGTAATATAGATGATTCTCAGTGTTGATTTACATCTACTCCTTATGATTTTCATTCTGAATGTAGAAGTGGTGTATTAAGCTGTTTCATTCTCATGGCAAGAGCAGGAAGATACAACAAAAACCTGCCAGAAAATATGCTTGTTCCAGTTTTGCTAATATATCAATGGACAAACACATTACCTCAGTGGGTTCAAAGTCAAGTGGTAGGAAGTAAATCCAGTCTGTAGTGGAAGGAACTCCAGGATCACATCACATGGTGTAGGACATAGGTATGCTAAATTGTGAAGATTTAGGGTGGTAATCCTATGACAACTATCTACGACAGTGAAGTTCTCTTTCTCTCTCTTTCTTGCTCTGTTACACACACACGTTCTGTTTTACAAAGCAAAGTCGATCATAAGCTTCAAAGAGGCAATAATATTTAAAAGATTTAAAGAGAGTCTGAGCCTTTTGTGTAGTCTCATGCTTTCTTCAGTATTTGTGATAAACGCTGTAGTTTACACAGCTGTCAGAAAATATGAATGGAATGACTTTCTGTTGCCACAAATAACCAGATCCCCAGATGGTTTTTAATTTTTGTGCCAATTAGTTACTAGTTTATTATCAGAAAGAAAAATTATATTCCTCTTCTTTTTGTGAAATGCTATGAGAGTTACTAATATAAACTGTTTGCTTTTTTTTTTTTTCTCCAGTTAACAAAATACATCTCCTTTATGGCTATTCAGAAGATTTTTTGTTGATCAATAATACTTAGCAAAGACATATATTATTGAAAAATATTAATAAATCCTTAGACTTTTATAAATGTGAATCCAATATTTTATATACAAACATACTGCTTTGTAAAATTTTAAGATAATTCTGACATTACAATATGATTTTAATTACTTATTTTTCCTTTATAAATTACCCAGTTTCAGGTATGTCTTTATTAGCAGTGTGAGAATGACCTAATAGAATTGTCCAGCCACAGCAATTTGGCAAGAAATGGGGCATAAAGATTGAGAAAGGAAGACATAAAAGATACTTTAGAATCAGCTAGTCAATTTCAATGAAATAAAGTGCTAGAGTTTGATTAGATTTCATTGAATATGTAGACCAATCTGGGGGCCACTTGACATCTTTACAATATTGAATCTTCCCATTCATTAACATGGTATTTCTCTTCATTTAAGTCTTTTGTTAAGTTTCTTATAACTCTTTTTGTGGTTTTCAGCAAAGTGTTCTTGCACATCTTTCATTAGATTTATTCTTAGGTGCTTTTTGTATTTGATTTTTGCTAATATATAGAGGTTATGTTGCTACAAAAGTATGTCGACTTTGTTTTCTAGTGAGTGGCCTTGTTTAATTCATTTAAATTATGATAGTTCAAAGATGATGTGATTTTAATTACTTTTAACTACCTAGTATTTGATTTTGAATATTATTACACTGATAATGATTTTGAATATTATTACACTGATGTTGTATAACAAATTGCATTAAGTATTGTCTTAGTTTATACTTAAGCCCCATTTAATGTAGCAGTTTATTACAACCAATTGCATTAAAACAAACAAACAAAAAATTGTTATCTGCTAGGTGTAAGTCTATGAACTCCATTCCCAATACCTTTCCAGCTATTCCTGGGTAGTTTGCTTTTATTTCTACAAATAAAACTGTATGTTATTGTAACCTTAAAAATGGAAAAAAATGACTTCATATTCTAGCTAACGTTGCTGTCACATAAATTGCTTAGTGTTATGCATTTTCTTCCCCTGTCAGAAAAGGTTCTTGTCACTGCAATACAGTATTTTAAATGCCACGTCTAAAGGAAAATCATAATTGTGCCACAGTGACCTCTTAGGTGTTATGTTCTTTGATCCTTTGATCATTCTGATATCTCTGGTTTATAGGGAGAGGTAAAAAAAACTCCCAGTCAAAATGATCTTATATGTGACAAGAATTATAAATAAATACGTTCATGATTTCAGCATGGTTCATAGTACCAAATGCTGGTATATGAACACAGAAAGGCACACACAATTATTATATGCACTAGATCAATGTTTCTCTTTGTTTTTGTATGTTTAATAGATATCAGAATTATATAATACAGAACTTTATCCAAATGAGTAAACCACTATGTGCCATGGGCAAATTTTAATACAGATACAAATATTTTTGAAGTAATGGAGTCTTTTGTTTCTATATGCATTTGTAATATATATGACACATCAAGTATCTAAATTGTAAAATGTGGAGAGTTTTGATAAATTCATAACTGGCATTCATCTTAAATGTATTTAGAACTGTCATTTTGATACTGGCTATATTAAAATGTCGAACTGTTGCCATTCTAAACCAAATATGATTTTTCTCATCTTTAGAGATCTAGCATAAATGTTCATCTTCTAGATCAAAATTCATATAATCTGAATGAATACCTTCTTCAGGTTCTCTCAGTGATTTATTTTTTTCTGTATTTGAATCTCTCAAATCATATTACTTAAACTTAGAGCACATGAATGTTAGTTTGTATATTCACATTTTTCCAGTACATAGTACAGTGTCTGGTAGAACATACAAGTGGATATTTTGATCAATTTGAATTATCAACACGCTTTTGAAGCAAGGATTATCATTTAGAATGTCATCATAATGAACACAACTTTTACTTATGAGTGAAGACAACCAGAAACATATTTGTAAATGTGATCAACTACGATATTTACTGTATTTCCTACAGCATTGAAGTAATATTTAATAATTCCTCTCATCAATTGAACATCTACTGTGTACTATCTATATCATATTAATTTTATAGCATGCCAGTACTCTGTTCAGGAAGTACTAATATTAGCATTTTGCAAATAAGGAGCGTTGCCTTGAAAATTTATAGCAATCAACTACAGATTTATAAAAATTTACAGCAATCAACTAGGAACAAAAATTGTCAAGTGAGTTGAGGTTTGTTGGCAGGGTTGTCAGAATCTAAGGCCATGTACTTTCACTGACTAAGTTATGGCGCTTTTGAGAATCACATGCTCAGAAAAGGATCAGATCGTGGCTCCAGTGGCGCAATCGGTTAGCGCGCGGTACTTATAAGAAAAGGATCAGATCTTCACATATTTACACACATATACAGACACATTCACTTTGAACAGTAGGAGCTTACTCTCTATTGCAACATACACAATACTTTTTTCATTTTTCCAAAACATATATTCTCTGTTTCAGTATTGATCTTCACTTTGGTTTATACAACTTTAGACAGATAAAGACACATAGTTTATACAAATAGGGTCCCTATTTCTTTCTGAAACTTGTAGACAGGTAGAAGTCACCCAAAAGTACTCATAATGAAACTGTAAGAAAACATATGCCATTTCTAACTAGTTTTCACTCATCGTTAATCACTGGCACATTTGAGAATGTAAAAAGATATATTTTTAAGTATATTTATGATAATAGATAAAATTGTAAACTCTTCTGAAAAACGAGTTTATATGATCCTCAAGCACAGTCAGCTAAAACGGCTTCCTTCTTGGTCACACATAAGAATTCTCAAGATTTAGAGACACAGGTATGAACTATTAATAACATAATTTGAAGTTTATAAGCATCACATTTTAAAAGACATCTTAACTAACAAAGTTCTATTAAACATATTTACACTTTTTGTCCTCTACCATAATCTTACTTATTCCAGTGGAGAACCTTTGTTCTGTCAATCTTTGTTAATTAATCATTGAGGCTTGCTCTTTCACAAGAATTTCTTAGGTGAAATATGTCCTCGTTTCCTTTCCTTTATCTGATTTACCAATTAGAACTATCATTCATTCTAATCTTGACCTGAGCTGGCAGTTAATCTCATTGTGTTAATTTGCACTAAAGAGCCAGGAAATAAATTAACCCACATATAAAAAGTTAATTTTTTTTGAAAATAAATTTTCATTGTAAGAAAGTATAAAGAACGTTTTCGGTTTCAACATTTTAATGATTTCTCCAGAAATCTTCCTACTCACATACTCAAGCAAGAAAGAAAATTCCAGGGAAAGGAGTCGAGGAGATGAATAATAATCTGGTTACTAGTTAGACTGTCCTATACAGTATTGGAGAGAAGCCAAAAGTTATATGTGATAGTTGCCAAGGATAAGTTGATGATGAAATGGGTAATACAGAGTAGATTGCAGAAGACTCCCCAGATATGTGTTAATGACAGGTCAATCAAAGTTTGCTATTCTTTGAGAAAAATGCTGAATAATCAAGAAAATGTAACGTTCACAATGTAATTAACTTATATTGTGATTATAATATAAAATAGGCATTGTAAAGTCTTGAGAGCACATTTTTATTCTTACTCTCCATGCAAATTCTGTTAAGTGAAAGTGACATTTTTATCATCAATATATTTAGGAGCTCATTTGATCATAAACTATTCATCCTTGAAATGTAATTAGATTGAGTAGAGTGTGCTTTTGCTCATAGTTTTTTTTTTTTTTTATATATATACAGGTATTGGAACAATGCATTAACAATATGATACTGTATAATCCTATACTTGTAGAAAAATCAATCAACTAAGTTATTGAATTAAAGTCCTAAAGACAATATTAAATTTGGATAAGTACTTGTGTGATTTGAATATTGAAAAGCTATCATTTCAGTTAGATAGGAAACACATTTAGAAGTAAGACTTTGTTAGGAAACTAATGAATACATTGAGGCAAAAGGCAAATCTAATGAGGAGAATGAAATCAAGGAGCATTGTCAAAATGAGTTCAGAGATTTGACATGGAATAAGAAAGTTGATGAGGGGGACCAACTACTAAGACTACTCAAAATTGCAGAACTCCTGATTGACTAATTTTAATGATTATGTTTTGAGCCCATTTTCTAATCATTACAGCATCATATTTTAGTGATATTTGTAATGAAATTCAGAGTCAAGAATGAAATTAGATTTCTCAGCTAAGAAAACTCAAATGTCACCATAAAATGGTGCTGTCTGTTTACCAGTTATAGAAAAGAAAACCACTAGACTACTGCTAGTTTATTTCAAAGGCCCAAAGAAGTTAGAAGTAGACAACAGCAGTGATCACACACACACAGACTCGGAGAAGGGGAAAACCTATTACCTAACCAAGCGATGAAGAAGAAAGTTGCTTGTGTTTAGAAAAATCGATAAAGAGGACTGATGACAAGATTTTCTAAAAATTGAAATGCTCTAGAAATAAACATTTCCCTGATATAAGAGAAAATTTTTCTGATGTAATAGGATGAGTATCTGTAAAATAACAAATTTTATTTATTTTATTTAAAATTTTATTTGAAATGTATAAAATAGAAAACAATACTTAGCTAATGATTACAGGATTTATTACATTTTAAAAACAGAATTATAAGTATGAAAGTATTTGGGATAAAGTTCAAGCTTTCAATTGAAAAACACATACTGCAATAAGGCAGTACTTTAATATTTTCTGACAATATTGAGGTGATTGCTCTAAATGTAGTTGAGGATATTATAAAATAAAATTAACACTTTATAAGCAAAATTAATGGTAAATCAGACAACTCTTTTGATGATCAATTTAGTGAATCACCTTAATCACTTTGAATTTTTTTCTCAAATTTTGACCTAGTGATTTATCTGCTAAGAAACTATCATTATTATAAAAGGACGATTTACGGAATCTAACCAAAAGTCTCAATATGTGAAACAGTATAAATAAATTGTTAGACTGCAGTCGAACAATGACTTGAAGCCACACAAGGAAACAGTTTTTATGTATTTTAAAAATACAAAGTTTTATATTTGCAACATTCAAAATAAAATGTTATAGGTGAAGCCTTTCCAACTTCCTATTTAAAATTGCATCTACTAGATGAATATAGTGGTGTGTGCTTGTAGCCCTAGCTATTGGGGAGACCAAAAGGGTGAGATCCCATTCCAAAAAAAAAAAAAAAAAAAAAGAAAAGAAAAGAAAAGAAAAGAAAAAAATTATGATTTTTTTTTTTGAAAAATGCAACAACTTACTCTCAACATCACACACACATTTTACTTATTAGCTTTATGCATCGTTGAGCTTATTTCAGCCATGGGAGCAGGGTCTCTTTAGTTCCCTACTAGATCTCCAGTCCCTTCTATGATGCCTGGATAATCACTGTTGCTCAATAAATTATCATTGATTTGATATATGAAAGAGTAGAAATTAAACACATGAAAGAACACTTTCTACAGGATAGACAGGTAGGCCTATGTATACAAATACTATTTGATTTGGCATGCTTTTACAAATAAAAGTCATTAAATTTTTAAAAATATGGTATATTTTTGTCATAGTTCAAAATCCTTAAGTTTTTTATGTGAATTTATTCAGATGTATTCAAAATAATTCAGACGTATTTTTAAAGCTGTTTTCTTTAAACAGAATTTGATTAGAAATTGGTTTGACCAATTCTTTAATTCAGAAACCAGGATTATATCCATGCATTTCCTAGTTCTTCCTGTTCAATTGGATCATAAGAATGAGGTATAATGAATTTTAGAGAATAATTAGCATTCAATTATTTTTTAATCACAATAACATACTAAAAACATCCAAAATATTATAGCTAATGCTAATTTAACATGTACAGATTCTATTATATGTGTTCTATTTTCTTTTAATGTCTTCATAGTTTGTTAATTTTGAAATACGTGGTATCATCTTGTGGTATTGAAAGCAGTGTAGGCCAGGCGTGGCGAGTTAACGCCTGTAATCCCAGCATTTTGGGAGGCCGAGGTGGGTGGATCACGAGGTCAGGAGATCCAGACCACACTGGCTAACATGGTGAAACTCCGTCTCTACTAAAAATACAAAAAAAAAAAAAAAAAAATTATCCGGGCGTGGTGGCGGGTGCCTGTAGTCCCGGCTACTCGGGAGGCTGAGGCAGGAGAATGGCATGAACCCGGGAGACGGAACTTACAGTGAGCCAAAATCGTGCCACCGCACTCCAACCTGGGTGACAGAGTAAGACTGTGTCTCAAAAAAAAAAAAAAAAAAAAAAAAAAAAAAAAAAAAAAAGGAAAAAGAAAAGAAAGAAAGAGAAAGGCAGTGTAAAACAGCAAGTGGCAGTATAAAACATTTGTCATCAAGATGCACTCTGAGGCCTAATTTGCCTTGGGCAACTTACTTAACTTTTATGCCTTAAGGGAAAAATGGGTACCAATTCTACAAAATCAAGAGTATAGTAGATTATCAACAAATGTTGGCTACTTTTGCTACTGAAGAAAAATATTGGTGCTGTGTGTGTGTGTGTATGTGTGTGTGTGTGTGTGTATGAACTTGTATGTTACAGATTTTTAAAAATACATTTAATGTATGTACAATTTAGTTGACTAGTGAAGAATGCACCACGTATATGTTTTCTCTTTGTCCAAAATAGAGATACTTGTTGCCCATTCTTTGTTTTAACCTTTGATTAGTTTGGGAATCTTTCTTTCAGATCTTTTTTAAAAAGTAGATTTAGAGAGTACACATGCAGTTTTGTTACATGAATATATTGAAGAGGGGTAAAGTCTGGACTTGTAGTGTTACCACCACCCAAATAGTGTACATTGTACCCAATAGATAATTTCTCATCTCTATTCTCCCTCTCACCTTCCTTTTGGAGATCTTTTTAAAGGGACTCAAGAACTTTCTTTTTTTTACTTTAGAAATGTTAGCAACCTTTAAATTTATAAATATAAGATTGCTTTCTTTTTCTCACATTCTCAAAATGTATTCAGGACTTTGTGTGGGAAGGGTGAGCAGAGTGCAAATTTAGTCACAAAATTAGGTATAAAATACATTTTTTAAACTCAAATTGTGTATATATATATTATATATTATATATATATATATATATTTGAGTCACCTTCCTACTAGAATACTGACGCAGAACATTTTTCATAGAAATATTGAATATTTAACACTAGGTATGTTGCATTACTACATATTACTTCATCCAAAAGAACAAGAAATAAAAGGTTAGCTAAATCAGTTCAGAGTACCTTTGAGTTGTTGACTTGAATGCCAAATGTCATATAAGCAAACAAACACTTTTAATTGTATTTTAATTTATCCCTCAACCAAGGGCAAAATATATTGAAGTTATGGTTACACACCAGTAGGATTTATGTGTTTTGTCCCTATGCACATTGATATTTGCAATATCTGGTAAACTTCCCAGTTCTTTAACCTTGATTTGACGGTTTACTGTTCAGTAACTTTAGTAACTGTAGCATTTATCTATATTCCCATTTTTAAAGGAGATTAAGCTATTCAGTTGCAAGAGATAAAATAGAAAGAAATATTTTAAAATATCTGTTTAAGTCACTTAATTTTTAAATTGACATATGTTGTTTTCATTGAATATAGGCCACGCATAATACTATATCACATTTTACGAACCAAATCTTATGAAAATGAAATTAATATTAAATCTATTTTCTAGTCTATCATTTTGCTCACTCAAAAGTAATTCAAGTCAAAGGAAATATACTTTAGACAATACTATAGGAAATGTATTTTCTACTATCTTTATGTTATTCCATAATATACTTATAAGACTTTTAATTCCTTTTTAATGTTTATTTATATATTTGAAGTTTGCAACATGATGTTATAAGATACATATTGATAGTAAAAACATTACAATATTGAATCAGGTTAACGTATCTATCATCTCATATAGCTACTTTTCTATGAAAAGAGCAGCTAAAATCTTAATGAAAATTTATAATACAATATTATTTTATTAATTTCAGTCTTCACCTTGTGCATTGTATCTCTAGACCTGTTCTTCCAATATATCTGCTATTTTGTATCCTTTAACCTATATTCCTTATTTTTTTCTTCCCTTTCCTCATTTGTGGTAACCACTAGTATTAGTCCACTTTCATGCTGCTGATAAAGATAAACCTGATACTGGGAAGTGAAAGAGGTTTAATGGACTCACAGTTCCACATGGCAAGGAGAAGCAAGACACATTTTACACGGATAGTAGCAAGCAAAAAATAAAAGAGAGTTTGTGCACAAAGGCTCACATTTTTAAAACCGTCAGTTCTCATGAGACTTATTCACTATCATGAGAACAGCATGGAAAAGACTTGCCTTTATGATTCAGTTACCTCCCACCAGGTCCCTCTGGCAACTTCAAAATGAGATTTGGGTGGGGCCGCAGCCAAACCACATCACCACTATTTCATTCTCTATCTCCGTGTATTTGAATTCTTCTTAAAAATATATATCCACATATAAGTGAGATAATGCAATATTTTTTTTTTCTATATCTGGCTTATTTCACTTAGCCTAATGTCCTCTACTTCTATCCATGTAGTGGCAAATGGTAGGACCTCATTTTTTAAGAATGAACAATTATTATAGTCTTTGCTGAAGTCCTTCTCCACTTCCACTGCCTCTTCCTCCTGCTCATTACAATCACAACTACTCCTTATTAAAGTGTATCCTATAAGGATAGGTCCTGCATCTCCTGACCTATATTCTTTTTCTGTATATCCAGTCAGATTCAGGAAATATTAGGTACCTAAAAAGTGCCTGACACCGAACAATACAAAGATGGGTACTCAAAATAATGAACATGCAACAATATATAGTAAATTGTAAGCAGCTCTCCAAATTCCCTTGGCTTCCTGGAACAGAAAAGAATTTAGTCTACCTAACTCATATCTGCTCATCCTGCAAAACTCAGCTCAAGAGTCGACATTCTTTGGCAACCTAGGATGATCATTTCTCATACCTTCCTAAACACTCAGATGAGGTGTTCTTTCTCTGAGGCCCCATAACACTCTGGGCATACTTCAGAAGAAGCACTTATCTTATAAAAAAGAACCATTGATAACTCTTTTTTATTCCCATTTGGCACATAATATAAAATTTTGAAAGTACAAAAAGATATACAGTAAAAATTAAGTCCTTCTTAACCTGCAGCCATCATTTCCCTTTCTCAGATGTAGAAACTGTTTCCAATTTTGGGGTCTCCCTCTAATGGGTATTTTATAAGAATGTATATTCACAAATTTAAGAAATTTATACACTCCATATATATATACACACAAATATACATATATATGGACATATTTAGGACATTTTTTGTTTTTATGCAAGTCATATTTTATATACACCTCAATACTTTACTTTTTTCATAATCTAATGACATATTTTGTTGATCATTCCAAACCAGTACATAAAGAGATTTCTTATTGTTTATAATAGCTACACTGTACTCCATTGTGAACTTTGGATAGTTACAATTTGTTTAACCAGTCTCCTGTTGTTGGACGGGTAGGTTATTTTCAATATTTTTCTACTATAAACAACATGACCATGAAAATCTTGCAATAACATCATTTTATACATGTTTAAGGATATATCTAAGATTAAATTCCTAGTAGAATTGCAGTTTACCAACTATTTGCATTTTAAATTTTCATAGATAATGCCAAGTTGTACTGATTGATATTTCTACCAGTGTTAAGGTTCCTGTTTCTTCATATCCCTCTCAATATAGTGAATTATCAAACTTTTAATATATCCAATGTGTTTGGAAAATAATAACATCCTATTGAAGTTTTTAATTTACATTTATCATATTATCAATGAGATTAGCATGTTTTAATGTTTTTAGGGCCCACTAATATTTTCTTATATGTAAATTTTCTATTCAAATATTTGCTCATTCATCTTTCACCTTCTTGGATGTTTTTTCTTGCTGATTTGTAGGCACTCTTGCTTACTATGTTACTGTAGCTAGTTTTTTGCTTTTTGAGATACAATAGATTTTCTTCCTAGTTTGTCATATGCCTTTCATATTATTTTGCTTTTCTCTTTCTTGAATATTCTTAACGTTATTGAATTATTATCTCTCTTGTAATGGCTTTTTAGGTTTTAATTTGAACTTTAAAAATCCCTTTGTCCTACAAACTTGTTAAATAAATTTATCCCACAGGCTGGGGATACATTCATTTGTTGGGGACCATGAAGCAGCAGGATAAAGACGATGAGTAGAGGAGACTGTGAGAAAAGGTCTGAAGAAAAGGGGGTTTCATATAGGATGAGCTCACTATGTGGGATCATAATGGTAAACTCAAGAGAAAGGCAGGAAAACAAAAAACATCTTGTTGCTTCTCTTTCCCAAGTAGTTCCACCAGCCACAACAAATTACTCCCAAAACCCATGTCAACTTAGACTGAAAGTGAATTATCACACTGCATATGGGGAAGGTATACACCTTCTCTGAGCAGAGGAATTGTTAAGAGAATTTTCTTACCAGCTGGTTATGAAGTTGCCCATTTTAGTAGATGACATCCATTACCAGAGAGTCTGCCTCATCTATCATGTGTTCAGTGGAATTAGTTGTTTCTGCTTATTGCAGTTGCCTAGAAAGGCCTCCTGAAATGCGGCTGTTTGTCAGCTTGGTGAGGAAGAAGAGGCCTCTCTTTTCTTTCTTTTTTTTTTAAAATTATGCTTTTAGTTCTAGGGTACATGTGCACAACGTGCAGATTTGTTACATATGTATACATGTGCCATGTTGGTGTGCTGCACCCATTAACTTGTCATTTACATTAGGTATATCTCCTAATGCTATCCCTCCCCACTCCCCCCACCCCACAACAGGCCCCAGTGTGTGACGTTCTCCACCCTGTGTCCAAATGGGAATTGTTCAATTCCCACCTATGAGTGAGAGCATGCAGTGTTTGATTTTCTGTTCTTGCCCTAGTTTGCTCAGAATGATGGTTTCCAGCTTCATCCATGTCCCCACAAAGGACATGAATTCATCCTTTTTTATGGCTGCATAGTATTCCACGGTGTATATGTGCCACATTTTCTTAATCCAGTCTATCATTGATGGACATTTGGTTTGGTTCCAAGTCTTTGCTATTGTGAATAGTGCTGCAATAAACATATATGTGTATGTGTCTTTATAGCAGCATGATTTATAAACCTTTGGGTATATACCCAGTAATGGAATGGCTGGGTCAAATGGTATTTCTAGTTCTAGATCCTTGAGGAAACGCCACACTGTCTTACACAATGGTTGAACTAGTTTACAGTCCCACCAACAGTGTACAAGTGTTCCTATTTCTCCACATCCTCTCCAGCACCTGTTGTTTCCTGACTTTTTAATGATCACCATTCTAACTGGTGTGAGATGGTATCTCATTGTGGCTTTGATTTGCACTTCTCTGATGGCCAGTGATGATGAGCATTTTTTCGTGTGTCTGTTGGTTGCATAAATGCCTTCTGTTGAGAAGCGTCTGTTCATATCCTTCGCCCATTTTTTGGTGGGGTTGTTTGATTTTTTTCTTGTAAATTTGTTTAAGTTCTTTATAGGTTCTGGATATTAGTCCTTTGTCAGATGAGTAGATTGTAAAAATTTTCTCCCATTCTGTAGGTTGCCTGTTCACTCTGATGGTAGTTTCTTTTGCTGTGCAGAAGCTCTTTAGTTTAATTAGATCCCATTTGTCAATTTTGGCTTTTGTTGCCATTGCTTTTGGTGTTTCAGTCATGAAGTCCTTGCCCATGCCTATTTCCTTAATGGTATTGCCTAGGTTTTCTTCTAGGGTTTTCATGGTTTTAGGTTTAACTTTTAAGACCTCTCTTTTCACATATGCATGGCTCTTTGGCAAATCCAAAGCATAGTCTTGCATTTTTATGAAAAGTTTCCATGCTTGCAGCCATCTAGCAATAAGTTATGAAAGTAATTCTTATGCTAACTATTTAATCACAGTACAATGATGAGATTACTATATTTTTCTCTAAAGTTAAAATGATCATTATAACCCACTGTCAAAAAAAGAAAAATAAATGAAAGAAAACACATCATGAAATTTATACTGAATATATTTTAACCTTTTACTTTTTTTGCATTATACCCCTTTTACATGTTGCCTCCAATAAACCCACTCACAGATTCATGAACACATTTTGATTAAAACCAAATTGATTAAAAATGATTTTGTAAAAGTGACAATAGACCATGTACAAACTGGTGCACTCTGAGCAGATCTTTGAGGGGGAAGGCATTGTGATTAATTAGAGTGGGGACACAGACCCTGGGCTGAAACGAGAGGTCACTGAGAACCCTGCACTGAGCTATAATGTACCAGGACTCACTCTTGGTCCTCAAGGTCTCCTGGGGAAGGAAAACAAAGCCAATCAACTGAACCCACCTTATAATACAACCAAAACCATATGGGCATCAAAGAAAGAACAAGGAAAAACTATGAATTCAAACAACAGATATACCAAAGATTGAAGGAATGTCAGCCTACACAGATGAGAAAGACTTAGCACAAAAACTCTGACAGCACAAAAAGCCAGAGTGTCTTTTTATCTCGAAAAGACTGAAATTATTCCCCAGCAATTATTATTAATCAATCTGAAATGGCTAAAATAGCAGAAACAGAGTTCAGAATATGGATAGAAACAAAGATCATTAAGATTCAGGCGAAAGTCAAAACTGAATCCAAGGATTCTAAGAAATACAATAAAATGCTAAAGGAGATGAAACATGAAAGGATCATTTTAAGAAAGAAGGGAACTGATCTCAGCAAAATAACTCACTTAAAGAATTTCAGAATACAATCACGAGTACTAACAGCAGAATCAATCAAATGGAGGAAGGAATCTCAGAGCTAAACTTGTTTTCCAAAATAACTCAGTCATACAAAAATAAAGAAAAAAAGATTAAAGAACTAGCACAACTTCTGAGAGATATGGGATTATATAAAGAGAATAAATTTATGTTTCATTGGCATTCCTAAAAGAGAAGAGAAAGAAGACAACTTGGAAAACATATGTCAGCATGTCATCCATGAAAATTTCTCCAGCCTACCTAGAGAAGTCAACATTCAAATTCAGGATATGCAGAGAATGTCTCCAAGATGCTATACAAGAGAAGCAACCCCAAAACACATAATCATCAGATTTTCCAAGGTTGATTTGAAATAAAAAATGTGGAAGGCAGCTAGAGAGAAGGGGAAGGTCACCTGCAAAGGGAATACCATTAGGTTAACAGTGAATATTTCATCAGAAACCCTGCAAGACAGACAAAGTTGGGTGTCAATATTCAACATTCTGGAAAAAAAAAAAAAATTCTGATCAAGAATTTCACATCCAGCCAAACTAAGCTTTATGAGCAAAGGAGAAATAAGATCCATTACAGACAAGTAAATGATACAGGAATTCATTACTAGCAGACCTCCCTTATAAAAGGTTCTACGTGGAGTGCTAAATATACAGAGGAAACACCATTACCAACCTCCACAAAATCACACTTAGGTACATAGACCATTGACACTATTAAGTAACCACACAAAGAAATCTGCATAATAACCAGCTAACAACATGATGACAGGATCAAATCAGCACATATCAACATTAACCTTGTATGTAAATGAGCTAAATTCACAAATTAAAAGTCACAGAGTTTCAATGTGGATAAAAAAGCAGGACTCAGTGGTATGCTCTCTGCAAGAGACCCATCATACATGCAGTGACACACATAGGCTCAAAGTATAGGGATGCAGAAAAATCTTCCAACCAAATGGAAAGCAGACAAAAGCGGGGTTTTTAAAATTCTAATTTTAGACGAAATAGACTAAATGATCAAGGATCAAAACAGACAAAAAAGGGCATTACATAATGGTAAAGGGTTCAATTCAACAAGAAGATCTAACTATCCTAAATATATGTGCACCCAGACCAGGAACACTCATATTCATAAAGCAAGTTATCACAGAACTATGAAGAGGCTTCAATAACCACACTATAATAGTGTGAGATATCAAAACCCCACTGACAGTATCTGACAGATCATCAAGGCGTAAAGCTAACAAAGATTTTTGAGACTTTAATTATACACTTGATCAAACGGACCTAATAGAAATCTCCAGAACTCTTCACCCAAAAACAACAGAATATACATTCTTCTCATCTGCACATAAGGCATGCTCTAAAAACATCTACATAATCAGTCCTAAAGCAATCCTCAGTCTATTAAAAAAAAAAAAATCTAAATCACACCACATTCACTCTTGGATCACAGTGCTGTAACAATGGAAATTAATACTAAGAAAAATCACTTAAAAACCATACAATTATGTGGAAATTAAACAACCAACTCCGGAATAATCTCTGGGTAAACAATGAAATTAGTTATTTAAAAAAAAAAAAAGATATTTTTGAAAACTGCTCATGCAAAAAAAAAATATATATATATATACAACATACCAACATTTCTATACAGCTAAAGCAGTAAGAGGGCAATTATAGTACTAAACTCCAACATCAAAAAGTTAGAAATATCTTAAATTAACAACCTAACATCACACCTAGAGGAACTAGAGAAACAAGAGTAAACTAACTCCATAGTCTAGGAGAAGACAGGAAATAACAAAAATAAAAGTTGAACACTGAAGGAAATTGAGACACTAAAATCCATATGAAAGATGAAAAAGTCTAGGAGTTGTTTTTTTCAAACAACAAATAAGATTGATAGACTCCTAGCTAGATTAATAAAGAAAAAAATGCAGAAGATGCAGAACAACACCATCAGAAATGACAAAGAGAACATTACCATTGACTCCACAGAAATTTTAAAAACCCTCAGAAACAACTATGTATACCTCTATGCATATAAGCCAGAAAACCTAAAAGAAGTGAATAAATTCCTGGAAAAGCACAAATTTCCAAGATTAAACCAGGAAGATATTGAATCCTTCAACAGACCAATAAAGAGTTCTGAAATAGAATCAGAATTTAAAAACTACCAACCAGAAAAAGCCCATGACCAGATAGATTCACAGGCAATATTTACCAGATGTATAAATAAGAGCTGGTAACATTCCTACTGAAACCACTCCAACTACTCCAAAAACTGAGGAAGAGAAACTCCTCCTTAACTCATTCTATGAGGCTAGCAGCTTTCTGATACCAAAACCTGGCAGAGACACAATAGCAACAAAAAACACTTTCAGGCCAATACACTTGGTAAACATGATACAAAAATTCTCAACAAAATATTAGCAAACCAAATCCAGCAGCACATTACAAAGCTAATCCACCATGATGAAGTAAGCTTTATCCCTGGGATGCAAGGTTGGCTCAACATATGCATATTAATAAATGTGATTCATCACATAAACACAAGTAAAAAAAAACTACGTGATCATCTCAACAGATGCAGAAAAGGCTTTTGATAGAATTCAACATCTCTTTCTGTTAAAAATCCTCAACAAAGTAGGCATTGAAGGAATGTACTTCAAAATAAAAACAGCCATCTATGAAAAACCCACAGCCAGCATCATACTGAATGGGCAAAAGCTAGAAGCATTTCCCTTGAAAACAGCAACAAGACAAGAATGATGTTTCTCACCACTCCTATTCAACATAGTACTGGAAGTCCTAGCCAGAGCAATCAGCAATAAAAAGAAGAATAATAATAAAAGACATCTAAACAGTAAGCGAGGAAGTCAAACTATCCCTGTTTACAGAAAATGTAATTCTAGACTAGAAAGCTGAAGGCATCACATTACCTGGCTTCAAACTATACTACAATGCTACAGTATACAGTAATAGAAACAGCATGGTACTTGCTTTTGTACAAAAACCAACACATCGGTGAATGGAATAAAAAAGAGAACGCAGAAATAAAGCCACAGACTTACAACTATCTAAACTTCAACAAAGTAAAAAAGATAATAACAACAATGGAGAAACGGTTCCTTATTTAAATAATGGTGCTGGCATAACTGGTTAGCCACATGCATAAGATTGAAATGGGGCCCCTTTCTCATACCATATACAAACATCAAATCAAGATGGATTAAGTACTTTAATGTTAAACCTAAAGCTATAAAAACCTTGGAAAATAACTAGGAAATATCATTCTGGACTTGGGTTCTGGCAAAAATTTCATGACAAAGACACCAAAAGCAATTGCAAAAAAACCCAAAATTGACAATTGAGACCTAAATAAATTAAACAGCTTCTACACCCTACACAGCAAAATAAACTATCAATGGAGTAAACAGACAGCTACAGAAAAGGAGGAAATATTTGAAAACTACACATCTGTCAAAGATCTAATATCCAAACAATCACATTGAAAAGTAGGCAAAGGACATCAACAAATACTTTTCAAAAAAGACAGACATGCAGCCAATAAACATATGAAAAAGTACTCAACATGACTAATCATTATTGAAACGCAAGTCAAAACCGCAGTGAGATACTATCTCACACCAGTCAGAAAAAAGAAAAAAAGTAACAGATGCTGGTGAGGCTTCAGAGAAAAGGGAATGCTTATACACTGCTGGTAAGAATATAAATTAATTTACCTATTGTGAAAAGTAGTTCGATAATTTCTCAAATAACTTAAAACAGTACTACCCTTTGACCCAGTAATCCCATTATTGGCCATATACCCAAAGGAATATAAATTATTCTGCCATAAAAATACACACATGCATATATTCATTGCAGTACTATCACAATAGCAAAGACATGGAATCAACTTAAGTGCCCATCAACAGTAGACTAGATAAAGAAAATTTGACACATATACACCAAGGAATACTATGAAATCATGAAATGAATGAGATCCTGTCCTTTGCAGCAACATGGATAGATCTGGAGGCCAATATACTAAGCCAACTATCACAGGATCAGAAAGCCAAATATCACATATTCTTACCTATAAGTGGGAGTTAAACACTGAATACATGTGGATATAAAGAAGGGAACAACAGACACTGATCCCTACTTGAGGGAGAAGAGTGAGAGGGGGGTGAGGATGGAAAAATACCTATTGCTTATAAGCACTATGCTTATTAACTGGGTGATAAAATAATCTCTACCCTAGACACTTGTGACATACAATTTACCTATATAATAAACCTGCACAGATGCCTCTGAACCTAAAATAAAAGTTTTTTAAAGAAAAGGAAAAGAAAGAGAAATACAAAACTAACCTACTGCATGATGTCAGTCACTTCATCAATAGGCATACTGTACAGATGCTACCTAGGAAACACCTGTTATCATTATAGACTAATTAGTTTTATTTGTTTGTTTTCTCTAGGTAAATAGTGTTTCTTAACTTATAGTTTTACCAGAAACACAGACTATCACTGCTTGGCTTAGGAGATATCTGGTTCTTGGTGTATCTTCTAGACATTATTGGTGGAGTTTAATATGAAAAGAGCATTGAGAAATTGCAAAAGTGAAAATGTTTAGCAAAGTTGTTAATAAGATCTAAAATTGTTCTATATTATGAAAATATTATGGTGCACATTCTAAGTGAGCATTCTAGTGTATATTTTTGTCTAAAATGTTATAGTTTGGACAATACCCTGAATGAACTTTTTATTCAAGATCCAAATATACTACTTTATATCCTAGAACTTGGAGAGGAAATGAAAAGATCAGCTGCTTCTATATCAGAAAAAAAAAAAATATGTGGTGTTTCTTCTGTAGGACCCTAAGCAATAGACTATCTGAGGGAGCTGACAGAAGGAAATTCAAAGATAAATCAAAATCAAAGCATAAACTTGGCTGCAAATAAGGAAACAACAGGGACATTCACAATACCTGAAAACAGTGAATTGTAAGCACAGTATAGTAAGTTTAAACTGTCTATATGCTGTGTATTCCAGTTAAGCATCCAAAACTTGAAGAGAAACTGTTCAAAGCAGACTGACTTCTAAGGAAATAGTGACAATGGGAGCCATCATCAAGATCCCTGTATCAGGTTGTTCATCAGATTGCATAGTCTTCTATTAGCATATTCTTTCATAAACCACTTTATTCAAATGTAATTCAGTGATCATTTTGCATTCTGCCACAACAACTATATTGACAACTAAAGGAGTCACATCATATCAAGTTTCTAATTTCCCAGATCGATTCTTTGAGCATTTAGGACATTGCTCCCTTGTGGATCATGATGTATGAAACATATTCAGTCAACTTACGTTTAGTTTCCACCGAATCTGTTTTTCTTACTATTTCCGTTTTTCACTGAAGCATATTAATGTACAAGAAATGTTGACATTTTAAAAGTGCCATTTCATGAGTTTTGACAAATGTATGTGCTCATGTATATGCTCATGTAACAAAGACCCAAATGAATCAGGATATAGAAGAGTTCCAAGTTACCAGAAAGTTTTCTTGTCGCTTGAGTCATTCTCTATGCCTCATAAGAAAATAGCCCTTGTTTGTGAAAGTCATTTTTATTTTGCTCCTTTAAAGATTGCACCCTGTCATTGTCTTTAAGAGTTTAATTATAATTAGTGAAGGCATGATTCTCTCTGTATTTATTCTACTTGGAGTATGTTCAGTTCCTTGGATGTAAACATCAACACTTTCATCTCATTTGGAAAGTTTCTGGTCATTTTATCTTCAAATATTTTTTCTTCCTCTTTTTCTCCCCTTTTCTTCTGATATCACATTATGTAAATGTTGGTGTGCTCCATGGTGTCCCATGGGTTTCCGAGTCTCTATTTAAATATAATGCTTTTTCTTCATGTATTTTCTTTAGACTGGATAATATTTATTGATCTATCTTTCCATTTCCTGATTCTTTATTCTCCCAGCTAATATCTGCTGTTGAGCCACTCCAGTGATTTTTAAAAAGTATTTCAATTATTGTATTTTTGACTCTACAATTTGTATTATTTAAAATATAATTACTATTATTTATAATGTCATTACTGTCATATTTTCCTTTAATTCTTTAAACACAGCTTTCTATAGTTGTTTTTAACACATACTTATTATTCCTGAAAAGTCTGTGTTAAGTCCAATATCCAGACCCTTTCAGAAGCAGTATCTATTGAAGTTTTTTTCTTAATTTTAAAATCAAAAAGGTCCTTAAGAGGTCATCTATTCTTTTTTTTTTTTTTTCCAGACAGGCTTTTGCTTTGTCACTCAGGCTGGAGTGTAGTGTTGCGATCTCAGCTAGTTGCAACCTCCACCTCCTGGGCTCAAGAGATTCTCCCACCTCAGTCTCCTGTGTAGCTGGAAGTACAGGCATCCACCAGCAACCGGCTAATTTTTGTAATTTTGTAGAGATGGGGTTTCTCCACGTTGCCCAGGCTGCTCTGAAACTCTTGAACTCAAGCAATATGTCTACCTCAGTCCTCCATGGTCCTGGAATTACAGACATGAGCCACTGTGCCCTGATAATTTTTTTTCTTTTGTATAGATAATACTTTTCTGTATCTTAGCGTATCTCATAATTATTTATTATAACCTGACATTTTTCATTTTATATTGTGTTGATTCTGGATACTGACTCCCTTCCCCCAGGAGTTATTATTGCCCCTTTTTTGTTTATGTATTTGTTTAGTTAACTGACTAGAAAAATTCTGTATGGTTTTTCTCCCTGATGATATCCCACACTAGCAGTGTATGGCCAGTTGTATCTATGCATATTTTCTTGTTGCAGTTTTGTTCGTGGTGTTTAAGCTTGAGTCACTTTGAGTCACCATAGTTTAGTGTCTGCCAATAAGTAGTCAGAAGTTGCACTTAAACATCTTGACCCTGCAAGACTTCAGCTGTTTGTCACTGGGTCTGTAAGTAGGTTGAGCACATTCAGTATGTCAGTTTACATGTTGGCCCAACTTTTACTTTCTCCCTTTGCAAGGCCTTACGCTAAGCTAGTATTGGTAGTTCAGCCCTTTCTAGTCTCCCCTGAGTGTACTTACCTCCTTGGCCATAAGTGTAGCCTTACAGATTATTAAAGAAATATACTAAAGCTCATTGTGACTATCTTTTTCCCTGGTTCTTCCTGTTCAATTCTGGTTTGTGTATTGCTTGTCTCAGTCTATATTACAATGCTAAACCCACTGTAATATTGGCCTTCCTTAGTTGTTCTTAATGAGAAATATATTGTTTTAGACAACATACATGGTCATGATGTTTTTCTTTTTTCTGTCAACTCTATTCACATCAAGTCATCCATTTGGACACTGAAGCTGTACTCTTCCTGGCTTTCACTGATGTGATAGAACTCATGCATGGAGGTATTAGGAATAGGAGTCATATCAGCCCCAGCCTAAAATGTCAAACTCCCATTGTTCTTACTAAGGTTGAGTTGTTTTTTCTTAAATAAAATTTTGTGTGTGCCTTTGGTCAATTTCCAGACTTCTGAATTGTTGTTTTTAATAATTTTGATCCATCTTATCACTGCATAGAGAAAAAGGTTTTGGTAAGCTTCTTAGTTAGCCATTCTGGAAATCGCATTCTTGGTCACTTCTGCTTTTGTAGAAATTTCTCTCTGAAGGCCTCCTCATTGTATGTTGTGGATCTTTTAGCAGCAGAAACCATGAATCCTGAAAATATATGACTATTTTACCATAGACAAACAGCCTAAATTTAAGCATTTATACCTTGCTTTTTTTAAATATTAAGAAATAAAATATTTTTTTGTGTGTGTGGGAGGGTCTGTGTATGTGCATATGATGATAAATACATTGTCTAAACTTAAGAATAGTGATTTTGGGGCATTTAAAATCAGAAAATTGGCATTAGGAAGTTCTCATTGTAATTCTGTGAGTAAATGAAGGCAAATTTTCTAGTCCTTTTGACAGACTGATCACTGTATGCAAAAAAGGATTTAACGTGAGTACACTACTGACTGTGATAGAAAGTTTTGCTTACTTATTTTGTTTTCTATAATTTAACTTTTATTTTAGATTTGGGGATACAAATGCAGGTTTGTTGAATGTATATACTACATTATGCTGAGGCTTGGGATATGAATCATCCTGTCATCCAGGTACCGAGGATAATACCAACAGGTAGTTTTTCAGCAGCTTCCCCCTTCTCTACTCCTTCCCTCTAACAGTCTCCACTGTCTATTGTTGACATCTTTATGGCCATGAGTAGCCAATGTTCAGCCCCTTCTTATAAGTGAGAAGAAACAATATTTGATTTTCTGTTTTTGCATTAATTCCTAGAGGATAATGTCTCCCAGCTGCATCCATGTTGGTGAAAAGGACCTGTTATCATTCTTTTTATGAGTGGATTCTTTTTATTGATGGTCACCTAGGATGACTCTGTACCTTTGCTATTGTGAATAGTGCAGTGATCAACATATAAGTGCATGTGTCTTTTTGGTAGAATGATTTATTTTCTTTTGGATATATACCTAGCAATGGGTTGCTGGGTCAAATGTTAGTTCAGTTTTAAGTTCTGTAAGAAATCTCCAAACTGCTTCCTACAGTGGCTAAATAAATTACATTTCCTCCAACAGTGTAGAAGCATTTCCTTTTCTCCACAGCCTCACCAGGATCTGTTGTTTTTTGACATATTAGTAATGACCATGTGACTTTTGTAAAATGGTATCTCATTGCAGATGTGATTTGTTTTTCTCTGATTTATGACGTTGAGCACTTGTTCGTGTTTTTTTTTTTTTTTTTTTTTTTTTTTTTTTTTTTTTTTTTTTTGAGATGGAGTCTCATTCTGTAGCCCAGGCTGGAGTGCAGTGGTGCGATCTCGGCTCACTGCAATCTCCACCTCCCGGGTTCACACCATTCTCTTGCCTCAGTTTCCCCAGTAGTTGGGACTACAGGCGCCCGCCACCACACCGGGCTAATTTGTTGTATTTTTAGTAGAGATGGGGTTTCATCGCGTTAGCCAGGGTGGTCTCGATCTCCTGACCTTGTGATCCGCCCGCCTCGGCCTCCCAAAGTGCTGGGATCACAGGCATCAGCCACCGCGCCCAGCCACTTCTTCATGTTTTTTGGCCTCTTGTATGTCTTCTTTCTAGGCATGCCTGTTCACCTTTCTTGCCCACTGTTCAATGGAGTTATTTGCTTTCAGTTTGTTGAATTATTTAGGTTCTTTATAGATTCTGGATATTCAATTTTTTTCAGATGCATAGTTTGCAAATAATTTCTCTCATTCTGTGGGTTATTCATTTACTCCATTGATAGTTTCCTTTGTTGTGCAGAAGCTTTTAGTTTAATTAGATCCTACTTGTCAATTTTTGTTCTTGTTGCTATTGCGGACTTAATCATTCTATGATCATCTGATAATTATATTTTTCAACGAAAATATCTGTACAAATTTTGACTATGTTGAACGTAAATGTTTCTACTCCCAGTGTAGTTATCTATATTTTTTTGTTGATTAGTATGTTGGTGCCTGTGTTATCAGCCAATATTTGGTTACATGCTTAATATGAGCCTGTGTCTTTTAAAATACGTTGTCAACTGTTAAAACCAAGCTAAAGAGTCTACAATATATAGGTTTTTGTGATTATGCACCTAGTGTACCAATCCACTTAAAAGGAATCTATAATTTTAAGGTTCTAACAGGAAAATTCATGCATTTATTTATCATCTTGAATGGAAATGACCCTTTCTGTCCAGGAAACTTCATTATTTTCTTAGGACTGCCTTGACAAATTACCACAAACTTGTGGCTCAAAACAACAAAAATTATCTCTGGAGGTTAGGTGTCTAAAATGAAGAATTGCTATTTCCATGGTCTCAGGAGGCTCTAGGTGACCATCATTTCCCTGCCTTTTTCTAAGCTTTAGGCTTGGCTGGCAGTCCTTGATCTTTGGCTTGTAGATTCATCACTTCAATTTCTACCTATGTTGTCAGGTGGCATTTCTGCTGTGTGTGCAACTGTCCCTTTCTCTTTGACTCTTCTCTTAAAGAAAGTAGTCATATTAGATCAAGGATCTGCTTATTCCTGTATGAACTCATTATAATGTACATGTACATCTCAATTATATCCACAAAGATTATTACCTAGTAAGTTCTTATTCACAGTGGCAGAGGTTAGGATCTCCACATAATCTTTCTTTTCTTTTTTTTTTTTTTTTTGAGACGGATTCTCGGTCTGTCGCCCAGGCTGGAGTGCAGTGGCCAGATCTCAGCTCACTGCAAGCTCCGCCCCCCGGGTTTACGCCATTCTCCTGCCTCAGCCTCCCAAGTAGCTGGGACTACAGGCGCCCGCCACCTCGCCCGGCTAGTTTTTTGTATTTTTTAGTAGAGACGGGGTTTCACCGTATTAGCCAGGATGGTCTCGATCTCCTGACCTTGTGATCCGCCCGTCTCGGCCTCCCAAAGTGCTGGGATTACAGGCTTGAGCCACTGCGCCCAGCCTCTCCACATCATCTTTCTAGAGAGCTCAGTTCAACCCATAACGTAAGCCATTATCTATCATTAAGCACATAAAGCACTGACAATGGAAAAAAGAAACTGAGAAATCCTTGACAAATTTTAGTAATTAATTAAATGACAAAAGACTCTGTGTAATATTCTTACACTCAAAGACTATTTGTGAAACCCCCTAAAAATGTCACAAAGATTCTCTATCATCTGTTGAGCTTCAGATTTGACAAAGCTATACCAACTCCAAATAAAATGTCATATTTTTTGGAAAATGTTATGTTTTCCATTCTTTGTTATGCCAAGTGGATATTTATGTGAATTATTTAAATAAATAAACTTTAGATAAAAAAAATATTGTGTTATTTGTTAAACAATTAAATTCTCCACAAGCTTTTATAAGTAAAAGAAGAAGCATTCAGAAAAGGGGTGGGATGCCATGTCATATGAGGATTTATAGCCATTGTTTAGATATTTTTGGCATTTATTTAAGTTACGCAGGAATAAAGTAATGGGATGGAATCATGTTATTTTTATTTGAAAAGAATGGTTGTGTCTCCAATATTAAGAGCAAACTTTATGAGATAAAGCAGGAAACTATTCATTCTAGCAATCCAAGTTAGAGATTATGGCAGTCAATGAAAGGCCTTTAATTCTGGATATGTTATTAAGGTAGAACCAATAGTTTTTCCATGGTGCAGTGGGTATAGATTTTAGGGTATGGAATAAAAGTTAAGAATAGTCCTGGAATAATCCAAGATTTTTGGCCTGATAGAGTTACCACCAACAGAGAGAATGGATGAGACTGAGAGAAACTAAGACAAAATCAGGAATTTAATTTTGAACACATTACATTTGATATCTTGATTATTCACATACACATTTTGGATATGTTTGCGTGTAATTATTATTTAAAGCTCTTAGGTGGGAAGAAATAACCACACAAATCAGTGTAAACAAGAAGAGAAAAAGAATAAGAACTGAGCTGTGATGCATTTCAACATTAGCGCTGGTCATGGATAAGAGGAGGAAGAGGCAAAAATATAAGATGCAAAAACCCAAGTGAAGGAACAACATCAAGAAGGAAGGAGTAATGCACTATTTCAAATGAAAAAAAAAATAACTTAGAGTAACTTGTATTTGGTTGGATTAACTTGTATTTGGATTGGAGTGCTTTCCTCTCATGTGATAATTTAGCTAGATGGTGTCTGTACAGGTAAAGTTAATCTACTGTACCCAGAGGCAGTGGATTTTCTGAATTCTTAAATCTGAGCCTTTTTCGAAAAAATTGTATCCTCTTAAAACTGTAATTTTGTTTATTCTTCATATTCTCAAAAACAAAATTTGAATAATAACTAATATTTTGGGATAGGCATAAGACTTAGTTTCAAAATGTATATTGAAAGAAAGAGAGAGATAATTTTATTTCCTACAGTGAAAGTGATGCCTAAAATTCTTCTCAACTGTGAATAAATGACTCGGTCATAAGCATGGTGCTATGATTTGGTTCTCTGTTCCCACCCAAATTTCATGTTGAATGGTAATCCCAAATGTTGGAGGTGGGGCCTCATGGGAGGTGATTGGATCATGGGTATGATTTCTAATGTTTTAGCCCTACTGTCTCATGATAGAGTTCAAAAGTGTGTAGCACCTCCCCTAGCTCTCTCTCTTCTTCCTGCTCCTGCCATGTATGAAGTGCTGGCTCCTGCATTGCCTTTCACCATATTGTAAGTTTCCTGAGGCCTCCCCAGCCATGTACAGTCTGCAGAATTGTGAGTCAATTAAACCTCTTTTCTTTATAAATTACCCAGTCTCGAGTAGTTCTTTATAGCAGTGTGAGAGTGAACTAATACACTTGGTTAGTTTAACAAACACTCTGCTGGGCTAGGAAATATCTTATGTGCTGACTATAAATTGATGAGCAAAATTAACAATCCTTCACCTCAGAAGCACATTAATGGAGAAGGTAGATATTAAGCAAATAATGACACAAAGATACTCTTAGACATGTGATGCGTCATAGATGCTTACAATGATTGGAATACAAGGAACTATGGAGATAAAACTTTGGTATCATTAAAATAATCCATCCAAAAATATTGACTATAAAATGTAAACTTCAAGATCATGGATAATTAGCCTTGAGATTACGGACAGACTTCAAATGACGTTAGTCTGAAATTTCATGCAAAATCTTGCAAGTGTGTGAATAAGCAATTTTCCCCAGGCAATTAGACTGATAGCTATCATCTATTGCCAAACAGTCCTTTGACCCTGAAAGTTTATAAAAAATACTCCAGAAGAATACTAAAATGTTATTTCTAACACCCTGCAGTTTCAAAACAACCAGATGTTTGGAAGCATGAGAACACATATACGGATGATTGACTAAGTTTCAGTTTCATATGGATATTCTGACAGCAAGTTCTTGTTGTAAAAAATGCAAATTAGCTCATTAGTGTGGAGATAAAGCAATTAATGCTGGAATATGACCAGACATTAAGATTCATAGGATGAAATGAGGATTAAAATTCTCCTTACTTGAAGGTAGATAGATTTTTCTTAAGATTTTGTGAGAGAAGAGAATAAGCTGAGAGAATAAAAACTTTAGAAGGATTTAATAAAATATCCACTTCACTCAAACGTTGTTAAATTTTAAAATCAGCGCACAAATGGGTATTAATGCATTGGTCAATGCACTTTATTTTTAGCTGTGGAAAACTATAATAATTTATAGAATGTTATAGAGAGTAATGGAACAGAAAATACTTGAGGCTCCATTTTGTTCTTTTTCTTCTTCCTACACACCTATCAATGAGGAAACAGGGTCTCTGCATTACATTAATTATCCAGAAATATTTGTTTACTTGTGTGCTATATACATGTCACTGTGCTAGAGGAAAGAACAAAACCAAAGAGAGGTAACCTGTAGTTACAGATTCCATTCTAATCTTAGTAGCTGGAGATTACCTTTAATGTTATAATTTCTGTAAGGCTTTTGTTTTCTGAGATGAATGGCAGAGAATGTCTTAAGCCTGTTCAGTATATCTTCTTCATTGAACATCTCAGAAACATTTTCTGAACCCAAATATCTATTCCTTGCTCAGAAGTATAAAAATATTTCTCCTAAATTTAAAATGCTGTAACTGTCTAGTTCCTACCCAAATTTAGCCTTTAAATTTTTTTGAATGGGATTTCTGTATAACCACTTTGCTATTTTTGGTAGTTTGGATTCTTCAGGATATTAATTTTCAGAATGAGTCACATCCGGGGCATTGTCATAAAAGTTGGCACACCAGAACTAATGGAATTGGATATTAGAAACTTAGGAGATTGGACTGTTAATCTTTCTTCAAAATCGTTTATTTGTTCTGTATAAAATACAAATGCTTCATTGGTTACATTTTTAAAGACGTATTTTATCTCTTATAAAATATGGTCTTTATTCAATGTAAAAACAAACAAAAAAAATGTACACAGAACATTGGTTTAGAGGGTTGCTTTTGGGGGGCAGCCCTGTTTGTGTCTTCTCTCTTGATCGGACATAAGACTTTATTCAGTTGTTCTGAAGATCACATTCCACAAAAATTCCCACATAGAAATTCATTAACTTAAAAATAAACTTCACAGTTTATTTTTGAAAACACAGTTTATTTCAGAATAGAAAATTCTGAAAAATTAGCAATTTTTAAATGTATTACTGTGAAGGCTATTTGAGATAATTTGTAAGAAAACCAAGCTAGTCAAGATTAAGAAAACATTTAGCATACAATACCTAGTACTATAATACAGACCTTGTGTTACAATATCCAAAGATCTAGTTACTATAGCCAGTTCAGGCAAACATTTATTTCTGAATATTTTTCTCTGTAAGACAGATCAAAATGTTATATATTACCAGTTTTATGTCTGACCTAAGACAATTCAATTCAATTATCTAAAATGTAGGTACATTTTTAAAAATTTCAGATCAGAACTTCATTTAATAAAATAATAAATACTTATGTCTTCATTATTTCAAACATTTCAATCATGTTGTCATTGCATTAATAGGAATTTCAGTATAGCTATGCTTAATACTTTAAGAATAAGCAAATCTTGAATGCCTGTTTATGCAACACTGAATGCTCCAGAAATTCAGACATAAGCTCATTAGAGAAATAGATGGAAACACACAGGGTGAGGAAAGCATTTTCTAAAAGATTCATAGCAAACAGCCTGGCTATGGGCTACTGTATTTTTCTTGTTTATAAATCTCTAAACATTTTGAGTTTGTTTGTCACTTCACAGTTTGATGAGGAGATAACTTTATTGGTATTTTAATGATAAATGATGTTAAAAGAAAAATTTCAAAAATATAAAAATAATCCTCCACATTTTGGTGACTGACAACATAGATCGATTTAAATTTTATTATTTCTGTGTTCTATTTTGCAAAATGAAATACTTGTAACCCTATAGCAAATTGCTTTCAGCAGCATATTCATAACATTATGTTGAACATAACATCATGTGGATCTCTCTTATGGAGAAAAGCTTGTAAAGAATAATCAGTACTAAGAACTCTTTAGCTCTGTATATACAAGGTTTAAAATCATCTTTATACAATATTCATATCACATTCAGTCATTTCTGGAGGTTCTAGTTAGCCAGAATATTGTGGAGAGAAAATGAATATTGTGGAGAGAAAAATGTATATATATTTTTTGCAATTGCAAACTTAGAACAAAAAAAGACTAGTGAAAAAGTTTTATAAATTAGCAATATATAAATATTTTAATTTATATTTATTAACATGATTATAAAATATGTTAATAATTAGGACATTTTTTGAGTAAAATGTTAATACCTTCTTTGAAGAAAAAAGTAAAATATAATAATACATGTAAGTTTGTATTGTCAGCATGTCAATTTTTGGATGCCTTACTCTAGCACTATTTCCAAGAGTGATAATAGAGGAAGAATAATAAGAGTCGGGGAGCTAAAATTTCCTTTCATTTTCAGAAGAAACATTGGCCACTATAATTTTGCCTCTATTTGGAGATAGTAAAAGTTTATTGTTGTTTTAAAAGGATTAGTAGTTCTTCCCTTCTACCCTTTATGATTGGGGATTCATAACATACCAAAAAATGATATTAAATATCAACTTAATATAATTAAAATTTGCTTAACCTTAAAGTCTCATCCTGTACTTGTGGATTTCTTATATTTAGTGGAGGCATCATACACATAGCAAAATATCATTTAAAGGTGAGTAAATCAAAGAAATATTGCCTTCGGGGGTATAGTGGTAACATAAAGGAGATACACCTCTGGATTGGCTAGATTGTACATTAGAGACAGGCTCCATCTGACCCCTTTACTGTGTAAGAACTGGCTAGACCCAGGAGGGGCAGTCTCCCCAGCCAGAAAAGTTCATTTTTTTAATCTAAGTAATAATTTCTTTTCAATCTTTATTAAAATATTTATCATTGTGCATCCATGGTCTACATTTTCAAAAATCTGTGATGTGAATTAACATTGGACCTAGATCTTCCACTTTGTTTTCATTATAGTTTGTCAAAATTAAAAAAAAAAAAAAGTCACTTGGAAGCATGTTTATTTAACTGGTCAAGTAGTTTTTAATTCGAAGGAAATTCATAATGAAAGAAATATAGTTTTCTTTATTTTTATGAACAATTAACTCACCGTTGTTGGAAAAAGACTGAACTATTATCAAACAAAAAGAAAAAGAAAGTAAACACCATCAAAAACAAACTACAGCATTTCCTCCTCTAATTAATAAATTACGAGATTTAAAGGAAAACAAAATATGCAATTTTCATATTAACTTTCATTCAACTCCTTGAAAGACGACAGCTTCCTTAGAATAGTTGGAAAACCTTTTTTATATACTAGGCTTGTAATTCTTCTTATCATTATGTCATGTATCCTCATTTTTGTTATCTAATAGATGTAAATTGACAAAATCTAGTTTAACTTAAAAGTATATAGCTATATATGATATAACAGGGGAACAGGAATTATGAAGTGTTGGAAGAGTCCTTAGATAGAGCCAAATTACTGAGAAGAACCATTATTTTGCTGATCGGGATTCAGTTATAATCATAGAAATGAACCATTCTTTAACTCCCATATATCTTTCCTCATAATGTTAATTTATTGGGTTGCCGTACATAGGGTTTAGTTCAGCACCTCTTCTCATAACTATGAACTTCCATGGCAATGGAATTCATTGCTAAACATTACATTTGAAATTCTTGATTACTCTGATATGCTTTCCATAATACAAATTTAAGGTGCAGGTTAGTGTAAAAATATAAGAGAAGACAGAAATAGTACAGACCTCTAATCATAGTCCAAATAAATCTTACTTTCAAATAGAGGGTAGTGAGTCTATGAAATTGAATGCATTGAATGAGAAAGACTAATGGTTTTTATTTTTGAAAATTTTCTTTTACTTTTAATTAACAATTGTATATATTTATGAGGTACAATTTGATATTTTGAGGTTTACTTTGTGGAATGAATCAAACTAATAAACATATCTATTATATCACATACTTATTAACTTTTGTGGTGAAGACATTTTAAATTTCATTTTTAAACAATTTTAACACAATGCATTATTATTATTGACACTATCCTGTGCAATACATCACTACCGTTTATGCTTCCCGTCTAGGTGAAACTCTGTACTCTTTGATTAATATTTTCTTTTTCCCTTCCCTCCCATCCCAAGGTCTCTGGTAACTACTGTTACACCGTCTAGAATTATGAATTTGATTTACTTAGATTCCACATATAAGTGAGATCTTACAGTATTTGTCTTTCTGTGTCTAGCTCATTTTACTTAGCATACTGCCCTCCAGGTTCATCCATGTTTTGGTAAATGACAGAATTTATTCTTTTATAAGGACTGAATACTTTTCTGTTGTATGTACATACACTCCACATTTTTATTCTATTCATCATCGATGGGCACTCAGGTAGTTTCCAAATCTTAAATATTATAAATAATGCTGCAATGAACATGGAAGTACAAATATCTCTTCCACCTGCTGATTTTTTATCATTTGGATGTATACCCAGTAGTGGGATTGCTGGATCACATGGTAGTTCTATTTTTTTTTTTTTCCTTTTTTAAGGAACCTCCATATTGTCTTTCATAATGTCTATACTAATTTACATTTCTACCAATAATATGCAAGTCTCCTCTTTTCTTCACATCTTCTACAACTGTTATCTTTCATCTTTTTGATGATAGCCCTTCTTACAAGGGCTTATCAGTCTGAGGTGATATCTCATTGTGGTTTTAGTTTTCATTTCCTTGATGATTAGTGATGTTGAGTATATTTCACATATCTGTTGGTCATTTGTATGTCTTCTTTTGAGAAATGTCTTTTCAAGTCCTTTGCTCAGTTTTCAGTCTGATTGTTTTCTTTCTATAGAGTTGACTTACTTACATATTTTATATATTAGCTCCTTAACAAGTGTATGCTTTTCAAATATTTTCTCCCAGTTTGTGAGTTGTCACTTCATTTTATTAATTTCTTCTGTTTAATATTTAATCAAAGTAGTTATACTTAAAATAGAAGAGGTTTCAGATAAAAAGCAAAAATCAAATAAGCAAATACAGTTGTCCCTCGGTATCCATGAGGCATTGATTGGTTCCAAGATTCCCTGCAGATATCAAAATTCATGCATACTCAATCTCTTATATAAAATGGTGTAGTATTTGTCTATAATACTATGCATATACTCCCATCTGCCTTAAGTCATCATTATATTACATGTAATACTTAATACAGCAGCCGGGCTCGGTGTCTCACGCCTGCAATCCAAGCACTTTGGGAGCCTGAGGCGGGTGGATCAGGAGGTCAGGGGTTTGAGACCAGCCTGACCAACATGGTTAAACCCCGTCTCTACTAAAAATACAGAAATTAGCCGGGTGTGCTGGCACAAACCTGTGATCCCAGCTACTCGGGAGACTGAGGCAGAAGAATGACTTGAGCCTGGGAGGCAGAGGTTGCAGTGAGCCGAGATTGCGCCACTGCACTCCAGCCTGGGCAACAGAGTGAGACTCTGTCTCAAAAAAAAAAAAAAAAAAAAAAAAAGGCATAAAAGTTAAGAAAATAGTTGTTACACTGTATTGTTTTAGGAATAATGACAAGGAAATAATATCTGTACATGTTCAGTACAGACACAACTTTTTGCTAAGTATTTTTGATCCAGTTGTGGAATCCATGGATGCAGAACACATATATATGTAGAGTCTACTGTATTAACTATGTAATTCCTGTAGTAACAACATCAAATATGTAAAACAAATGGTAAGAGGATACTGATTTTTATTTGTTTATTTATTGATTTATTTTCCATGAAAGTTACTAAGTAAATTTTAATCTTATTTAAAAAATGAGATTTATAAACTAAAATGCAAATTATTAGGTTTTCTGTAATGGACAAAAAGCTTTAGGGCTCCTGGGTAAGTTTCAGTGGTCCTATGTTGCAGTAAATGTTTTAATTCAAATGTTGACTATTTCTACTTTGCTCATTTACAATGATTTCAAAATGTCAAAAATACAAAGGTCAGTCCTTAGTTGACCTCTAATATTATTAAGATTGTTTTCAAGTGGTAAACCTAAGGCATAGCATCCTATTTCTATACAGCCACAACTATACAGGTCCATGAACACCAAACACCATTTAAAAGTACACATACAGAGGTACATCTACATATATACACACACACAAATTTGTAGAGTGGCAGCAAAATCTGCTGTCCGTAATTATGGATTTCAATAATAATAGCAAACCATTTCAAGATTGACTTTATGCTGATTTTAATTTTATTTGTTATTTATCAATGTGGCAATGGTATTAAAGAAAAATATGTGTTTCCAAAGAAAATTCAGTACATTAAGGCAAACAATAGTATTATTTATAAACCAAACAAAAATAAACCAGATAAATGAAGCTTTGTTGAAAATGCATACCCTTAAATGTAAAATTGATAAGAGAATATGTTAAGATCATAAAATGCTTAAATAGAGTTGTTGTTTTATTCAAAATAATCAATACAGGTCCAAAGTCCCTATGCATAACTTATCAAGCTGTATCAAACCCACTTACCCAATTATGTAACACTTTCTCTATTTTGTATTTTGTTTTTACAGTAATTTTTATTTTACAAAGTAAAGAATAAAAAGAAAAAGATGTGTATTCCTTTTGTGAATCTAATCTTTTGTGCATTATTTTTTTTCTTTAAATGTGATCTACACAATTACTGAATTCAGAGGTCCTGCCAAAAGTATTGTGGTTTATATTTTTGGCTTTCTCTCCATAGCTACTCGTTTATTATATTAAATAGAAAACAAATTTTCTTTTGATCACTAATTGCCAATTGTTAATTAAATGTGAAATACCATACTAATATTTCCTCTATATTTGTAAATTCAATAATTGAATAGAAGGGATATAACTTTGCTTCTTTTTATTAAATCTGTATCAGAAATGTCTCCTATTTTAGATTAAGAATAGTTATATATAACATATATTGTTAATGCATAATGACTTTAACATTAATTTATAATTAGAATTTAGAATTCATATCTTAAAACTTCAATTGAGATTTCTTCCTATTTCCAGACAATTCTGTTATATATGGGTGAGGCATTTTATTGATGAAAATGCAAATGCTTGCTCTGTATTGTGCATGAAAGGTCAAAGCAATTTTATATCTGCTTCTACAAAATATTTTACTTCAAATAAATCTCTGGATTAATACTTTATTGGGATAGATTTATTTCCTAAATTTTATTTTTTAGAACTTTGCCCTTTCAATGTTAACTCGTACTGAGAAATTACATTCTGCCTCTTCTCCTGAAATAGGAAAATGTCAGGGAAGGGAGGTGACTGTCAACACAATAATAAAACCTGAGAATTCTAGTGCACTTCACATAAGCATCCAGGCTTGCTTGTGTTTATCAGGTTTGAATTAAATATTCAATATTTCATCAATTAGTAGCACAAAAGCCATTGTATTTTGATGTGCTGTACTAAGGTGATTACGATATATTAGATGTACCCTTAAAACTTAAAGAAGTAGAAAAAAATTGATTTTTGATGAACATACTTGATATGACACATTTTAAATAAAATGAAGTAAATTTTACTACACATTTGTAATATATTTATGATTTAAAAATGTAAGTAAATGGTTATAGTGGTCCCGTTTCTGGTTGAGGAGCTATATATTTGGGATCAAAGTGCATCAACTGTTCAAAGAAACAAGTTAAATAACTAGAATAAAGAGCAGAAAATGACTGACAAATACTAAATGTTCACTATAGAAGTCCAGTAGTCTCCTCTTACACAGTTTTATTTTCATAGTTTCAGTTATTTGTGGTCAATCAAAGACTGAAAAGTACAGTATAAGATATTTTGAAAGAGAAAAAGAAAGGTTAAGAGGCAGGGGCATCACATTCAAATAAATTTTATTATATTGCTATATTTGTTCTATTTTATTAGTAGTTGTTATTGCTAAGTATTACTGTTAATCTCTTACTGTGCCTAATTTATAAATTAAACTTCATTAAAGATGTGTGTGTGGGCATAGGAAAAAACAGCAGTTTCAGGTATCTACTGGGGGTCTTGGAATGTATCCTCCACAGATAAAACGGGACTACTACTGTATCATTATTTCTATTTTAAAAATGATTCAGTTGAGATTTACACAGGGTAAGTATTCGCAAAGAGTAAAAACTTCATCTGAATTAAAGTTCTTTGCAATAATGATAAGTATTGTGGTGATGATGATAATTGTCATCATGGAAATGGTGATAATGCTAATTACTATTTATCAAGACATTATGTCTGACAGAAAGTGCTGAGAAATTTATGCACAGTATGTCATACATCTTCCAAGAAACCTGGGAAGTTGATATAATCTGTATTAGATACTCATTTTATAACCTGTAGGGTATGGTCAAATTAATACACTGTTTTAAACTGACTCAAAATTCCATGGTCTTAACCGTGGTTAAGTAGTGTACTGCTGAACATGACATATAAGATAAAAAGATACATGTTTCTAAAAAGTATTCTATGTGTTTAAGAAGATAAAATAATTTAAGACTAATAAATGTATGGTAACTCTTTGTCAAGTAGATGCCTTTAGAATACAGAAATGATTAAGATAAAATTCAAATGACACCAAGAAAACATTTAAATTGTGTGTGATTTAAACTTCTGTATATAAAAAATGACTAGATAGTGTATATTAAGCTTCTCTATGCATTAAACACAACTATGCAAAATGCATAAAACACAAAATGAACCATTTAAAACATTGGACATAAACCAAATAAGCTATGATATAGTGTGTCAAGATCCCAACTAAAAGGCAAGTTCAATGAAATAAAACTGGTACTGAGACCCGTGTTTTCTGGTTACAACATTAGCTGTGGTGTGACAGAGGCATGGAGGACTGAGAGAAAGCTGTATCTTACAGCATATGGCTTCGCTAAATAAACATTAAATACTTTCTGCAGGATATCCTAAGACTGTACCATCTATCATATGTAATGACTGGCAGATCATTAAAAATTACCTAGAGTACTAGGAGAGAGTATCAAATAGCATAAAAATCAAAATAAAAAACAGGTAACACAGCCAACTCATAACTGATACTGATAAGGGTGTTATCAAGCATGATCATTAAAATGACTATGATTAATATCTTAAAGATAGTAGACAAAAAAGAAGAATTTTGCTAGAAAACTTGAATTCACTAAGCAAGAACATGTAGAACTGAAAAACAACATAACTAAGCTAAAGTATTTATGTATGTATATATCAGTTAATATAAACATACATTAAGTATTGTATAAATGGTGTTAAATAGTAGAGTAGACCCAGCAGAAGAGAAGATTAGTAAAGTGGAATTTAGTTATCTCAGTAGAAAATACCCAGATTAAAACAAAAGAGGAAATTTATGGAACATAGTGAAAAATATAATGCATATATAATTTAAGTTATAGGAGAAGAGTAAGTTTAGTAGTTTTCTAAATCTGTTGAAACGTATTAATTTACAGATTCTAAAGATTCTATGAAGTCCAAGCACGAAAAACACAAAACAAAAACAAAAACAAAACAAAACAGAACAAAAAAAACATGAGCATATCCTGGCAATCTGCTGAAAATTAGGCAAACAAAAATATTAACAAGTGTAATCAGAAAAAAAAAAAATACACTTTCCTTTCACAGGAGCAGTTAAAACTGACTGCTGGATTCTCAAAAGAAACCTTGTAAGTATGAAAGCAAAGAAATGATACCTTTTGGTGCTGAAATAAAATTCCTTAATTCTACAGCTACTGAAAATGTATTTTTTAAAATTCTGACAAATATAAAGACATTTTTCTGACAGCAATTCTGAACTAAAAGAAATAATAAAATAAACTAACATAAACGATTTTAAAGGAATTAAACCAATGTATAAGAAGAAATGAAAAGCATCACTAAATAGCCTTTGGAGATTAAAATAGATGCAAATTTGTAATTTATAGAAACAATGGAAAGAATGTGGAATGCGGTTAAGTGGAAGTTGTGTAAGCTCCTTGCATTTTCCTGTTAATGATGAAAGTACACATTTAAAGTTGACTGCAAGTAGGAAATCCAATTTAATCAGGAAGCAAGCCCTGAGAAATATAAATAACCACTAATAAGTTAAAGGAAAACGTCTCAACAAAAATAATTGATCTTAAAGCAGATAAAAATTAAGAAAGATACAAACAAAACAGAAAAGACATAAAAAAGAGGGAAATACAGAAACGATTATGTTCAGTGTAAATTAATTCCATAAAAATGGCTTTTAAAAAGTGATCGTAAAAAGGTAAAAATAAGAGCAACAGCAGATTAAACTCAAATTGGGCCACTGACAAGAGGCGTTCTTTAAATAGAAGAATATTGAAAAGCAGAAAGTAAACAAGTGATTTTATATGTAGAAAAACACACATTCAAACACATGACTAAGACAAAAACGCTAAATAAAAAAGATGTGTGTTTATTAATATGGAAGAGTAAATGTTAAGGCAAGATGCATTATTAGGGATAAAGCTTTTTTCAGTGGGTCAGTTCAGAAAGAAGATACATTAACACAATAGCACGTCCTAAGTATGTATAAAGTCTCAAAAAGTTGACAGAAACAATAGTAAAAATTTTTAAATGAACAATATAAACAAGCACATTTGGGTTTTTAAAACCAAGAACTAAGAAAAAATTACATCACAATATAAAATATTTGAAACATGTTAAAAATAAACAGACAGTAAATAATTTAAAAAATGAATTTGACAGCAAATTAGACATAGTAGTAAAAAGGATGAGTACATTAGAGGTTAGTTCAGTAGGATAACTAGATTTAATAAAAGGAAGGAAAAAAATTTAAAATGCAGGAAAATGCATATGAATTTTATTGAAATGGTAGAAGCATTTAATATGTTGATAGTATATAATATATAACAATTAACCCTTAATAATTATAATACATATGTAATATGTAACACATGTATACTGTATATCATGATATAAATATCTAAATAATTGGTTTATATATGCTACACTTGAGCTTAGCCAAAAGTGCAAGAAACAATAAAATGATTTACTTACAATATTATTTACATGATAAATCTATATATAATTAGAAAAATAAGTGTTCTAAAACATAAGAACTACAAAATATTTAAATATAGTACATATAATATTGCACTTAATATATTATACATGATATAGAATATATTATATACTATATTGTATATTGTGTCATATTTTACATTATATATTGCCCAATATGTATATGTTATATGCAATATATTATATATAAAATATATTTTAAAATAGAGTCCACCAGAAAACTCATTAGAACTGACAAATTCAGTAAAGTTGAAATCTTTCAAATGACACAAAATCAACATACAGAAATAAGTAACATTTCTATTTGCCAACAGTGAATATTCTGAAAAAAAAAAAAAAAAGACAGGAAAACTATCCCAGTTATGATAGTTACAAGGAATATAAAACACCTGGGACTAAAATTAAACAAAGAAGTGAAATATCTCCACAATGAAAACTATAAGAGGAAAAAAGAAATTGAACAGGACACACACAAAAAATGGAAATATATTTCATATTAATGAATTCGAAGAATCAATGTTATTTAAATGTCCATACTACCCAAAACAATGTACAGATTGAATGCAATTTCTATCAAAACACCAATGTCATTCTTCACAGAAATAGAAAAATACCTTAAAATTTATATAGAACCACAAAAAAGAGCATGAATAGCCAAATGATCCTGAACAAAAAGAACAAAGCTGGAAACATCTACCTGACTTCAAAATATACCATAAAACTTGAGTTATTTTGAACAAAATGTACAAAATTTATAATCAATTACCCTGGGGCAACCAAAAGAACGATAATTAAGTGCAGTAACATTGACGGTTATCACTAATATGATCTTAACAGATAGGAGGAAGCAATACATTTTAAAAAGTATATAAAAATTATTTATATAAATTTCTAAAAGAAGAAAATCAATTTATGATGTCAGAGGTCAAAATAGAGGTTTACTCTGAGGAGATAATGACTGGACAAAAGCATTAGACAGATTTCTACACTATTGTTATTACCTTTACCCCACTATGATAATTTCATAGGGCTATTAAAGTTGTAAAATTTTATCATGTCAAGATTCATCACTTTAAAAACTCATTATCACTTAAGTAATTTAAAAAATGTCACTTAAGGTCTGGAGTATGTTAACAGAAAAAGATAAAACAAAAAATGCACTTGCAATATATTTTTATTTTTGAATTTGGCTAAAATTTAATAAGAAAGAAAAGATTAGGCAGATTATTTCAGTTGACCAAATCTATTAAGAATAAAAATAATGGTAGGCACTGAAGAGTTAAGTGTAGTTTGTTTATTTATGTATTTGCTTATTTATTTATTCCTTCCTAAATCACTTAACAAATATGTTACAGTCAGTACTCTAGACATTGGAATAAATCAATGAAATTTTTTCTTATCAGAAGAACTATTTTTAATAGGGAAATAAATCTTAAAAATTATATAATACAACCTTAGAAAGTAAAAATAGTGGGAAAATTAAAATAAATAAAGTATTGATATTTTTATTAGGTGACAAGTACGTGAGGTAGAAATGGAAATTAGGAAGGTTTAGGTATCCATTGTTTAAAAGGTGACATTTGAGCAGCAACTTTAAGGAAATACAAGTGACTCATGTGTTTACTCTTATTTCATGCAACTGGTTAGGAATTGAGGGAAAACCATCTTGAATTCAAGGAATCCTAATTAGTGATGTAATGACTATATCCAAGAACAATGAGAAAGTGGGCAATGATTAGTCAAGGATGAATTCAAAATGTTTGGCCTGAACAAATTAAGAAATGGAGTCCAGGTAATGAAGAGTCATGTGGACATAGTAAGTTTCAGAAAAAAATCAGATCAGTTGAGTTTGTGATGCTTTAAAATATACAAGAAGAAATATATGATAGGAATTTGGATATACACTATCAATTACAGGGAAGAGACTGGGGTTGGAGATATAAACTTGTGAGTGATGAGTATCTACATCCTATTTTCAATGACCATAGATAGAAGAGACCCAATGATTGAGAGCTCTGGGTCCTCCAAGTTTAAAAGTTTAAGGGAAGACCAGAATAAGGAAAGGAGAGAAGGAGCAACCAGTAATGGAAAAGAAAGGTTTCTCCAACAAGTCAAATGGGAAAAGTATGTTAGGGAGGAAGAAAAGATCAACTATCTCAAAAACTACTGATGAATCATGTCAAATGAGTTGAGAAAGTCACTGAATACAGCAATGTATTCATTGCTGTGTCCAGGAACAGTGAGAAATGGGCATTGATTTGTTGTTTTGTTCTCAGTAATTACAATTTCTGAAATGAAAGATTCATAGAATGTCTTATTGTGGCAAATATGCTTCATATATCAGAATGAGCATCCACTTATTTTCTCCTAGATTAAATGAAATCCAATTAAAGACTACACTAAACAAGGAGAGCAAGAAGAACAATATAGAGTACATGGAAATACATTTTCAGTCTCATCAGCATTGTACATTAGTTCCATGGGCCTTATGAGTGTCTGAAAAAGACAGCTCACGTCACAGTTCACGATCTTCAACAACTGAATTCACAGCAGAGAAATGAATTATCTCCTCCATTTAAAATGTGACTCCAAGAGGATGGTTACAGAAGTCTTTAAAACATCAGGTTTGATCATGTTTCAAGAAAGATCTTGGCACCTAGTGTCCATACAAATAGCCTTCACTGTGTGAGACGCTACTTCTACCAGTATCCGTTCATCCCTTGATTATTGGAAAGCAGAGTTCTCTATGAGCCTTGTCTTCAGGTTGGTAACATAATGGCCAATTAATACCACATTTGAATACTAAATCACACACACTACAAAAATTCTTTTAACTTTCTTTTAGGTCAATTTAACAAAAAAACAACAAACAAGAACACAAATATAAGCAGGACAAAAATCAAGTACATAAATACTATCAGTGAATGAGAATATTACTTTTCATATTTAACTCATGGGTTTTCTTTAGTGGAACTGGAAAAACAACGCATGGGGTAATTTTTACAATACAGTATGACAGCATTACTCTAACACAAAATTATTCACCCTAGTGACCCTTTACATAGCTCTTTTGCTTTGGTGTCATGCTGCTGCTAATAACAGATATGAAATTAATTTTAACAATTATGTTCCTATTCTTGGTACCTTTAAAGATGACATAATTTCTTTGGCACCTGTCAGAGTAACTTGCATAATCATAGTTAAACATACATAATTTTATTTATAATTATAATACTTTCTTTTCCATTAATATGTCTTTCAAATGAACAGAAATCGAGCACATGATTAGTAAATGACTATGTTTCCTTATCTCCTTTTACCAAATCCAATAGAAACAACTGAAAGCATATAAATTTAGAATATTTCCACAGTATGATGCAAATCAGGAAATGCGTTATTAGTGGAACAGGGCAATGACAAATGAATCTAAGTCACAGAGTTGGGGAAATTAAATTAATATAAAAGGAAAAAATGTTGAACATCTTTTGAAGAAATAAAGGTGAAAATAAGAATGACAGAAATTACAAATTCCACAGGAGAATGCTTGAATTTGGATTTTTTTTATTATTTTATTTTATTTTAGATTCAGAGAGTACATGAGTGGGCTTGTTTCATGGGTATATTGTGCAACCGTGGAGATTGGGTTTCTAGTGTTCCCATTACCCAAATAGTGAACATTGTACTCTATAGGTAATATTTCAATATTTGCCCCTCCCCATGCTCCCCCATTTTGCAGTCCCCAGTGTCTATTATTTTTCTCTTTATGTCCATGTGTACCCATTGTTTAGCTCCCATTTGTAAGTGACATGTGATATTTGATATTCTGTTTCTAAGTTAGTTCACTTAGGATAATAGCCTCCAACTCCACTCATGTTGCTGTAAAAGACAGGATTTCATTCTTTTTTATGGCTGCATAATATTCCATGGTATGTATACAGCACATTTTCTTTATCCAGTCTACCATTTGTGGGGAACTGGGTTGATTCTATGTCTTTGCTGTTGTAAATAGTGCAGTGATAACCATACACATGCAGGTATTTTTTTTGTATAATCATTTGTAATACTTTGGGGAAATACCCAGTAGTGGGACACTGAGCCAAATGTTAGTGCCATTTTCAGTTTTTTTGAGAAATCTCCACACTGTTTGCCATGGAGGTTGAGCTAATTTACATTCCCAAAATCAGTATATAACCATTCCTTTTTCTTCACATGCCTGCCAACATCTATCGTTTTTTTTTTTTTTCACTTTTTAATAAGAATCATTCTGACTGGTATAACGTTAAATATCAGTGTGGTTTTAATTTGCATTTCTATGATGATTAGTGATGTTGAACATTTTTTCGTGTGTTTGTTGGTTATCTGTATTTCTTCTTTTGAGAAATGTCTATGTCTTTTGCCCTGTTTTCTGCTGGGTAGATTTTTTTTTTTTTTTTTTTTTTTTCTTATTGAATTGTGTTCCTTGTAGATTCTGGATATTAGTCCTTTGTTGTGGGCATAATTTGTAAATTCTATAGGTTGTATGTTTACTCTATTGATTATTTCTTTTGCTTTACAGAAACTCTGTAGTTGAATTAGGTCCCATTTGTCTATTTTTATTTTTGTTGCATTTGCTTTTGATGTCTTTATCATAAATTATTTGCCTAGGCCAACATAACAAAGAGTTTTGCTTTTTTTTTTTATTTCTGGATTTTTATAGTTTTAAATGTTATATTTAAGTCTTTAATCCATCTTGAGTTAATTTTTGCGTATGGTGACAGATGAAGGTCTAGTTTCAGTCTTATGCATATGGCTAGCTAGTTATCCCAGCCCCATTTATTGAATAGGATGTTTTTGTTCCAATGTTTATTTTTATCAACTTTGTCACAAATCAGTTGGTTTTAGGTATTTGGCTTTATTTCTGGGTTCTCTATTCCATTGCTCCATGTTTCTATTTTTTGTACAAGCAATGATACAGGAGTTAAGAAGCAATTACTTAGGCAGATAACGAGGGTACAGAAGTCCTCTATAAGGTTTTCCTTTTAATGAAAAACAGCTCTAAATCAGTTTCTAACAGAGAGCAGCCTGTAAAATTGAGCTGCAGACATAGATGCTAGCAGTTGTGCCAATCGTGTTCAACATGGCGGCTCCACCTTCCCTTCTCTTTGTCAGCCAGGGGTCCAGTTAGGAGAAGACAAGATGGCACCCACCAAGGAGAAAGTTTTTTTGCATAATATGATTAGGGTAGGACAACCAGCCTTCCCTGTGCACTATATAAACCTCATACTTGATTGAACCAATCTGTGATTCCTACGTAAATCAGACACCACCTCCTCAAGCAGAACTATAAAATCCAGCACACCCACTGACAGCTGGCCTTTTCCTCTCAGAAGTCCCCTCTTTCTCACTAGAGAGAGAGAGCTGTTTTCCCTCCTCTTTCTTTCTCTTTCTTTTGCCTATTAAACCTCCCTTCCTAAACTCCTCCTGTGTGTTCCTGTGCTAAATTTTCTTGGCACGAGACAACAAACCCTAGGTATTTACCCAAGACAACATAGCCACTTCAGTACTGTGCTGTTTTCATTACTTTAGGCTTCTGGTATAATTTGAAGTCAGGCAATGTGATGTTTACAGACTTGTTCTTTTTGGTTAGAATTGCTTTGCCTCTTCAGATTATCTTTTGGTTCCATGTGAACTTTGTGATTGTTTTTTCTTAATCTGTAAAAAATAGGCTGAGTGTGGTGGTTCACGCCTATATTCCCACCATTTTGGGAGGTTAAGTGGGAAGATTTCTTAAGCCCAGACTGGGCAATATAGCAAGACCTTGTTTCTACTAAAAATTTTAAAAATTATCCAGGCATGGTCGCACGTGCTTATAGTCCTAGCTACTCACGAGGCTAATATGGGACAATTGCTTGAGCTCAGAAGATCTAGATTTCAGTAAACAGAGATAGCACCATTGCAATCCAGCGTGGGTGACAGAGCCAGACTCTATCTCAGAAAACAAATAAACAATAAATAAATACATGTTTTAAAATGACTGTGAATTTGATAGGGGTTCTGTTGAATCTGCAGATTGCTTTGAGCAATATGGTCATTTCAATGATGTTAATTCTTCCACTCTATGAACATGGGATGCTTTTCAATCTGTTTATGCCATCTATGATTCCTTTCCTCAGTGTTTTGTGGTTCTACTTGAAGAGATCGTTCACCTCTTTGGCTAAATGTATTTCTAGATATTTTAATTTTTGGTAGTCACTGTAAATGGGATTGAGGTCATGAATATTAGCTCTTGGCTTGAATGGTACTGATGTATAGAAATGCTACTGATTTTGTATGTTGATTTTGTACCCTGAAGCTTTAGTGAAGTTGTCTGTCAAGTCTAAGTGTCTATTGGAGGAGTTTTCGGGGTTTTATAGGTATATGATTATGTCATTAATTTACAGATGATTTGACTCCCTCTTCCAATTCGGATGTCTTCTATTTCTTTCCCTTGACTGATTGCTCTGGCTCAGACTTACTGTACTATGTTGAATAAGAGTGCAGAGAGTGGATATTATTCCCCCTAAGAACTGCAATAAGATAGTTCTTAAGAGGAATGTTTTCAACTTTCCCCCACTATTTATGATGTTGGCTGTGAGTTTTTCATATTGGCCTTTTATTATTTTAAAGTATGTTCCTGTCTGTTTGTTGAGAATTTTTATCACAATGTGGTGTTGGATTTTATTGAATGCCTTTTCTACGCCTACTGAGATGACCATATGATGTTCAGTTTTAGTTCTGTTTATGTGCTGACTCATATTTATTGATTTGTGTATGTTGAAATATCCTTGCATTCCTGGAAAAAAATGCTACTCCATCATGATGTATTATCTTTTTGATATGCTATTGGATCCAGTTTGCCAGCATTTTGTGAATATCACTGGTCCTAGGTGTCCTTTTTCTTTTTGGTTACTGATTCAATTTCATTACTCATTATTGGTCTGTTTAGATTCCTATTTCTTCCTGGTTCAATTTTAGGAAGGTGTATGTTTTCAGGAATTTATTTATTTCCTCTAGAATTTTAGCTTGTGTGCTTAGAGGTTCACAGTAGATGCTGATGATCTTTTGTATTTCTGTGGTATCTGTTGTAATGTCACCTTTGTCATTTCTGATTATATGTATTTGAATCTTCTCTCTTTTTTTCTTTGTTAATCTACCTAGAAGTCTGTCGATTTTGTTTATCTTTTCTAGGAGCCAATTTTTTGTTTCATTGATCCTTCTCATACTTTTTGTTCATCTCACTCTCATTTAGTTCTTCTCCCCTCTTTGTTATTTTCTTCTGCTATCTTAGGGTTTGGATTATTCTTGATATTCTAGTTCCTTCAGGTATGACATTAGGTTGTTCACTTAAGATATTCCTATCTTTTTAAATATAGGCATTTAATTCTATATATTTTTTTCTCTTAGAACTTGCTTTTGCTGTAACCCAGAGGGTTGGATATATTGTGTCTCTGTTTTCATTTGTCTTGTAAATTGTTTTTATTTCCACCTTAATTTCATTGCTTGCACAAGGTCCTTATTTAATAATTTGTTTAGTTTCCATGTATTTGGGTAGTTTTTTTGTTTCCTCTTGCTATTAATTTCTAATTTTATTTCACTGTGGTTCAAGAAGATAATTGGTATGATTTTAATTTTTTTTTAAATTTATTGAGACTTGCTTTATGGCCAAACATATGAAGAATGTTCCATGCAGAAAAGGGAAGAATGTATAATCTGTAGTTGTTGGATTAAATGGTCTATTAATGTATATTCTATTAGATCCATTTGGTCTATAGTTCAGTTTAAGTCCAAAGTTTCTGTATTGATTTTCTACCTTGATGATCTGTCTAGTGATGTCAGTGGAGGTGCTAAAGTCTCTCACTATTATTGTATCAGTATAAATATGTTTCATAGATCTAGTAAAATTTGTTTTACATGATGTGCACCTGTAATCCCAGCTACTTAGGAGGCTGAGGCAAGAGAATTGCTGGACCCTGGGAGGCGGAGGTTGCAGTGAACTGAGATCATGCCATTGCACCCCAGCCTGGGCAACAGAGAGAGACTCCGTCTCAACAAAAACAAATAAACAAGCAAAAATAAATAAAATAAAATAAAAAAGAATTTGTTTTGTAAAACTGGGTGCTGGAGTTTTGGATGCCAATGTATTTAAGATAGTTATATATGTTTTATTGAATGAGTATCCTTATATAATGTCCTTCTTTGCCTTTTTTTTTTGTTTTTTTACTGTTGTTCTCTTGACATCAGTTTCATCTGCTATGAGGATATCTACTCCTACTCTTTTTTTTGTTGTTGTTTTCTTTTTTTGTAATTTGCATGATGTGTATTTTCCCACACCTTTACTTTCATTCTGCAGTTGTTTTTGGCCAGTAGGTAGGTTTCTTGTTGGCAGCAGATAGTTTCAGCCTTGAGTTTTCATCCAATTTACCACTCTGTACCTTTATAAAATTATTATTTCAATAGGTTTTTGGGGAACAGGTGGTGTTTGGTTACATGAACTTATTTACAGGTTATTTCCGAGATTTTTGTGTACCCATCACCCAAACAGTGTACACTGTACTCAATGTGTAGTCTTTTATCCCTCACCCACCTTCAGCCCTTTCCCCTGAGTTCCCAAAGTCCAGTGTGTAATTCTTATGCCTTTGTGTCCTCATAGCTTTTCTCCCATTTATGAGTGAGAACATGCAATGTTTGGTTTTCCAATCCTGAGTTACTTCACTTAGAATAATGGTCTCCAATTCCATCCAGGTTGTTTGAATACCATTATTTTGTTCCTTTTTACGACTGAGTAGTATTCCATGGTGTGTGTGTGCGTGTGTGTGTGTGTATTTTATATATATATATAACGTTTTATTTATCCACTTGTTGATTGATGAGCATTTGGGCTGGTTCCATATTTCTGAAATTGCAAATGGTGTTGCTATAAACATCCATGTGTAAGTATAAGTGGGGCATTTAGGTCATTTACAATAAATGTTAAGTATTGATATGTGAGGTTTTGCTAGTGTCATAGTGTTGTTAGCTAGTTGCCTTGGAGTTTCAATTGTGTAATTACAGGATCTGTGAGCTTTGCACTGTTTCCTGATGGTAAGTTTCATACTTTTGTTCCCATGTTTAGAACACATGGGAGCATTTCCTGTAGGTGCAGTCTAGGGGTGACCAATAATAACATTCAGGTTAAGAGATATATTGAATTAAAAACAATTATATACTAATTTTTTCCAATGAATAATGATTTTAAAGTGAATAAAATTATATTATTGATGTTTACATCAATTTAGTTAAATTAAATACATTGATCTGCACTTGTTTTACACACACACACACTCATACATATATATTAGCAATTTAGTAATTTCTGAATAAAAGTAACTATATTACATCACACATGGAGCTATTTAAGAATGGAGAGGGTCTTTCTCACAGTTTATCAGATTCAAGGAAACCCAGGTGCCTGTCAAAATAAAACAATAAGGGAAAAATATCTTTCTCAAGGTACATGACCTAGTGAAAGTTTTAGAGGAACTAATTATGGTGATTGAAAGCCATCAATGCTCACTAAAATATTCACTTTTCATGAGGATTGGATCACCAACTGTTGGTAAAATTATTCTGAGGGAATTTCATAAGTCTCTTTTGCACATGAAATATCTCAGTTACTGAATGTTACTGACATTTGCTTTTTAGAAACTGTGTGTTTCATTTGTGACGATGAAAAATAAAATAAGACTTGGGGACTACTTTCCATCCAGAGAAAGAAATACTATGATGAATCAAATTATTCCTAAACTGTTGCTTGAATAGTTATTATAGTGTTTTAGTGCAGAATATTCAATTAAGTTAATCATACTACCCAGTTCTTGGTCTGTACATGAAGAATATATTTATAAAATAGCAATTGTAATATATTAAACAAATTTGATGCCTCATTATTTACCCATTTATAATGTTCCTATAGAAATGCATTTTTAAAATCTTTGGAGAAGTTGTGGAAAGATTTGAGCTTCGTCACAAATCATTATGTTTTAAAATGTACCTATCATGAAAAATTATTTTACACTCATAAGCAAATTTTGTTTTATTAAAAGTGAGGACATTAATGGAAAAAAGAAGAACTTGACTTTTAGTATGTGACAATTAAAATGTAAGGTTATATTTGAGTAATTGTAATTAGAATATCATCATCATAGTCTACACACACACACGCACACACACACGTACACGGCAGCTCTTCTGCACTTTAACAAAACAGAAGAACCTATTGAAAACATATGCATTTTGCTAACCTAGCAGAAGAAAAATATGCAGAATACATTACAACTCCAAACAGATATTTATTTATTTACTTATGTAGCAGTTCTTTCCCTTTCATGTTAGGTAAATTAAAATTTGAGTACGTGATAACTTTATGGCCATTTAGGATTAATTCCATTTTGTTTTTTTTTTTAACTATTATTCGAAAATAATTTTAGACTTGCAAGAAGTTGTATAGTAGCACAGAAAATTCCCATGTATCCTCCATGTAGCTTCCTCTATTGAAAACTACTGAAGTAAGGATTCAAATGAATGACTTTGTTCTTTTCGGGGGAAGAGGAAGGGGCTTATGAATGAATTAATGAAATACTATCAAAACGTTGTTTTCCGTAGATTCTGGGATGAACACTGTGTGAGATTATACCAAAGTATAGAGAATCAGTTGGAAATTATAGCATTAAATTATAATTTCAGGAGCTTTTGTGTAATGCTTATCTAGTTATTTTGACCCCTTTCAAGAGGTTTAGTTTTAACCTAGTTGTATACTTACTGTATTTTTCTTGTCTAAAATAATTCCCAAAGTAGTTATTAGGTGCTAGCTGTTTGCCACCTGAAATGGCTGCTGCCCATTCCCTTTCCCATGAAGGAGTCTGGCTGAATGCCTTCTAGAAGAGATGAGAAAAATTCAATATGATAGTTTTTAGATCAAGTAGTATTATAGTTATTTATAAACCCCAAGTCTTTGTTACTTTTTTTTTTTTTTTTGAGACGGAGTCTTGCTCCAGTCACCCAGGCTGGAGTGCGGTGGCGCGATTTCCACTCACTGCAAACTCCGCCTCCTGGGTTCACGCCATTCTCCTGCCTCAGCCTCCCGTGTAGCTGGGACTATAGGCACCCGCCACCGCGCCCGGCTAACTTTTGCATTTTTAGTAGAGACAGGGTTTCACCTTAGTCAGGATGGTCTCGATCTCCTGACCTCGTGATCCACCCGTCTCGGCCTCCCAAAGTGCTGGGATTACAGGCTTGAGCCACCGCGCCCGGCCAAGTCTTTGTTACCTTGCAAAATTTAATTTTTGCTTGTGTGGAGTAAAATATTAGTTTGTACACAGTCATTCTGACAGTACTATTGAAGAATGATCATTTTTATCTAAGTGTTCCTTCAACAAAAATAAATTTTAAAAATATATTTCTCAATAACTTGTATAGTATCAATTATCTTTTAACCCTATCAAAGAATTCATCATTAACTGGTTATATTTTTTGCTCACTTTAATGTTAATTAATTTTTTCCAATTTTAACTTTAATTTATTCAACAAAAAAAATTTTAAAAATATGTTTCTCGATAACTTGTATAGTATCAATTATCTTTTAACCCTATCAAAGAATTCATCATTAACTGGTTATATTTTTTGCTCACTTTAATGTTAATTAATTTTTTCCAATTTTAACTTTAATTTATTCAACAAAAAAAATTTTAAAAATATGTTTCTCAATAACTTCATAGTATCAATTATCTTTTAACCCTATCAAAGAATTCATCATTAACTGGTTATATTGTTTGCTCACTTTAATGTTAACTAATTTTTTCCAATTTTAACTTTAATTTAAAATCATTAATGGCACATCACATACTTTGTAGAATGTGTGCTACCTTTGAAAGTGCAAAGCTAAATAAGACAATGATTTTACCAATTAGGAACCTATAATTTAATCAAATGATTAGACCTATGGATGTATGTTCCATCATTAATGGAAACTACACTGAAATATGCAAAATAATTGAAAATATATTTCAAATATTTTCAAATTATGCAAAATAATTGAAAAACAGGAAAATCATACTGCCTTCCTAGGGTAAAAATTGTAAACTCAACACATCACTAATAAGAATGAGGATGTTGCAAAGTTACCTTACCTCAGTCATTCTGGTTAAATGTATTACCATAGATCAAATACAAAATGGAAGAATCTAATCAAGGATCATCAAACATGACAACACATAGAAAACAGGGACATTCACTTTGCAAACTTTGTCAGTGTTAATTCTGTGCTTACTTAGAGGCGACTATACCCCAGGCCAAAGGTTGTTCAAAATAGTGTTACTGCCGTAAAAATGCCCTGTGCTTCACTTACTTGTTAGTTCTTCCTCCCCTGCCCCCAAACACTAACTGTTTACTGTCTCTATAGATTTGCATTTCCCAAAATATCATATAGTTGGAATCAAACAGAATCTAGCATTTTTAGATAGGCTTCTTTCACTCATCATTAATCATTTAAAATTTCTCCAGGTATTTTTGTGTCTTGATACATTATTTTTTGTCACTAAATAATATTCCTCTGTATGGATTACCACAGTTTCCTTGTTTATTCACCTTTTGAGGTGCCTCTTTGTTGCTTTCAGTTTTTGGCAATTATGTATAAAATTGCTGTAAACATTTGTGTGCAGGTTTTTGTGTGGCCATAACTTATTTCAGTAAATTCCAAGGAGTGGGTTTGCTAGACCATATGGTAAGACTATGTTTAACTTTGAAAGAAGCTGCCAGATTGTCTTCCAAAGTAGTGATACATTTTGCATTCAAGCCAGTATTGGATGAGAATTCCTGTTTATTGAACATCCTTGTCAGAATATATCATTATCAATTCAGAACTTTAGCCATTCTAATAGGTGTATGGTGGTAGCTTGTTTTAATTTGCAATTCTCTAATGACATATGATGATGAGCATATTTTCATATGATTACACTCCATCTTTGTATCTCCTTTGGTGAGGTGTCTGTTCAGATTTTTTGCTCATTTTTAAATTGGGTGGATTGTTTTTCTGTTGTTGACTTTGAAGTTTTTTTTTTTTTTTTTTTTTTTTTTTTTTAATATTTCGGATAGTCTTTTATCAGACACGTATTTTGCAAACATTTCTTCCCAATCTGTGGCTTGTCTTTTCGTTCTCTTAATACTGTCTTTCACACAGCAGAACCTTTTAATTTTAATGAAGTTTGACTTGTTAATTATTCTTTCATGAATCATACTTTTCATATTTATCTAAACTCATTAACAAAACTAAGGTCACCTAATTTTTCTTCCATGCTATCTTCTCAAAATTTCAGTTTACATTTTTGGACTATGATATATTTTTATTTTATTTTTGTGAAAAGCGTAATCTCTTTCTAAATTGACCTTTTCACCATGTAGAATTCCAGCTACTTCATCATCATTTGTTGAAAAGACTGTCCTTTCTCCACTAAATTTTCTTTTCTTCTTTGTCAAAGATCAGTTGAATATACTCGTGAGTCCATTTCTGATAACTCTATTCTGTTTTATTGATTTTTTTCTATTATTTAGTCAATATCATTGTCTCTTGATAACTGTAGCTTTATAGAAAGTCTTGGAATAGGGTAGTTTCAGTTCTTCAACTTGTTCTTCAGTATTGTGTTGCCTATTCTAGTTTTTGTCCAAATAAAATTTATCAACAGTTTGTTGATATTCACACAAAATCTAGCAATATCTAGCAGAGATTTTAATTGAGATATTTAATCTATGCATGAAAAACAGATGGAGATAAACGATACTTAACAATGTTTAATTTTCTTACTGTGAATATAAAATATCTATTTACCTCCTTTTGAATTCTTTTATCAGAGGTCATAGTTTTTCTCATATAGATCTGATACATATTTTCTTAGGTTACTAAATATTTAAACTTTTTGTTTAAATATAAAACGTCTTGTGTTTTCCCTAGCACTTTGGGAGGCCGATGAGGGCGGATCACGAGGTCAGGAGATCGAGACCATCCTGGCTAACTCGGTGAAACCCTGACTCTACTAAAAGAAAAAAAAAAAAAAAATTAGCTGGGCATGGCGTGAACCCGGGAGGCGGAGTTTGCAGTGAGTCGAGATAGCGCCACTGCACTCCAGCCTGGGCAATAGAGAGTGAGACTCTATCTCAAAAAAAACAAAAAAGGTATTGTGTTTTTAACTTAAAACTCTAATTATTCATGCTGTGATATAAGCAAACAATTGATTTTTTTATATTAACATTAGAAGTGGCCACTTTGCTTTAGTCACTAATTCATTCCAGGAGATTCTTGACAATTTGTTTTATGATTTTCTACATAAACAATCATATTATTGGTGAAAAAAAGTTTTATTTTGCCTTTCCCAATCTGTATATCTTTTATTTCCTTTTATATTCTTATTGATTTCTAGGACTTACAGTATCATGTTGATTATAGTTAATGCAAAAGCATATCTTTAAAACTGAAAAATATCACAGTTCTCATCATTGTGATGTTAGCTGAATGTATACTGCATATATTCTTTATCAATTCTATAAATTCTCCTCTTCCTAGTTACTGAGTGTTTTTGATTATTTGTTTGTTTTACCATGAATAGGTATTGAATTTTATCAGTTTTTTTTTTTTTGCATCTATGTATATGATCAGATGATTTTCCACTTAGTCTGTAAAGGTGATTAATGATATTTATTGTTTTTGAAATGTTGAACTAATCTTGCATGGATGGAATCAATATATCCCACTTGGTTGTGATATATAATGTTGTATATTTGATTTGCTAATAATTTGTTGAGAATATTTGTAGCTATATTCAGAAGAGATACTGTTCTATAGCTTTTCTTTCTTGCAATGCTTCTACCTAGTTTTGGTATGAGGTTAATGTTGGTTCCATAGAGGAGTTAGGAAGTATTCCCTTTACTATCCGTTATCTGAAAGAAATGGTAGGGAATTGATTTTCACTATTTCCTTAGTGATTTTCTGCTTGTTGGATCTGACAATTACTAATAGAGCAATGTTTTTAAAAGTTCATTTTTTAAAAAATAAATCTATTTAAAAACTTAAAATAAAAACTGTACTGGTTGCCCTAATGTTTGCAGTGTAGATTTACAATTGATTCAGGTCTACTCTTATGAAAACCATACTGCTTCATGGGTAGTACAGATATCATAAAACACAGTGTCCAAATACCTCCCTCCTACCACTTATAAAATTGTCACTCGTTTTTCTTATTCATAACTTGTAATGATGTAACATATTGCTGGTATTGTTATTTGGGAAAAACTGTTATCTGTTAGATCAATAAAGAATGGGAAAACAAAATATTTTATTTTATCTTCATTTAATATCTGGTGCAGACACTCACATTAGGTAGATCTGAGACTCTGGCTTTTATGATTTCTTTCTCTCTGAATAATTGTTCAACATTTCTCAAGTCCAGTGGTTACAAATTTAATCAATTTTTCATTTGTTTGAGGATGTTTTTATTTCTCCTTCATTTTGAAGGATAATTTTCTAGATACTTTATACACAATTTCAATTTTGTTTTTATTTTTCATTCAGGACCTTAAATATTTCACTCCATTTTATTATTGCTTTCATGGTTTCTCAAGAGAATCTGATATAATTCTTACCTTTGTTTCCCTATAGGTAAGAGATGTTCTTTTCAGCAATATTTTGGTATTATCTGAGTAAGAGTATACTCTGAGGTGGGCTCAAACTAAGCTTAGATCTATGGTTATTTAGGTATGACTAATTTAGTTAAATGTAAAATGTTAGTAAGAATAAGAGAATAGAAGGGATAAAGTAAGTAGAAGAACTGCAGCATCTAAATGTTAAAATAAAATGTATAGAAAAATGAAGGGAGATGTTAATGAATACAAAATTTAAAGGATTGAAATCAGAGAAAATAAAAGAAATAAAGTTTTTAATTCACTGTATTTCTATACTTGTAAGTATAACTTTATGCATTGGTTTTTAATGTAGAGTACGTATTCAAAACAAAAATGTATTTACTTAAGCCTGAGGGTTTGGGAAGTTTTGTTTTGCCAAGTAGAGGTATCGTATTTAAATGGCTCTCTCCATTAATTTTACTATCAGTGACTACTATGAACTGAATTTTGTCTTCTCAAAATTTTTATGTTGAAGCCTTAACTCCCCATGTGGCTGTATTTAGACAGGCCCATAGGAGGCAAGTAATGTTAAATGAGGTCATAAGGATAGGGTCCTGATCAGATAGGATTCATGACTTTATTTTAAAAAGAAGAGAAAACAGATAGATCTCTCTTTGTCTCTCTTTCTCTCTCTCTTTCCCCTGCATACAGGAAAGGCATCGAAAGGCATTGTGATGATATAATGAGAAAGTATCCACTTCCAAGCCAGGAAGAATGCCCTCACCAGACTGAATCCTGCTGGACCTTAAATTGGGACTTTCTGTTTCTAAGAGGGTGACAAATAAATTTCTGTTGTTTGAGATGCATGGTTAATGGAAGTTTGTTATGACAGCACTAGCAGATTAATACAGTAACAATCCCTCAATAAATACATCTAAAATAAGCATACATACCAACTAAAATAGTAATGGTTTCTTAGAAATCTGCTTAATTGAGTATGCTAGCTATGACAGGGTATCACGTGTTAATATTTTTATCTTCTTAACTAGCTTTTCCTGGGTAAAAGTTAAAATATCGTTTTCCAAAATTTGTACTCTACACTCTGCTAGTGTTGAGTATTATTTCATACCATTTCTATAATGCATAATATGGGCCTTGACTTTAGAATTATGTGTGGTAGAAGAAATACTGTAGGATTGTAAATCAATAGCTTTAAGTTTTAACTCTAGATATGACATTACTAATTGTGTGAGTTTAGACCAACTTTGAAAATTCGACTTTTTAAGTGTGTGTGTATATACATACATACATATATATATATATATATAGTCTTGTTTAAAATCAATAGATTGGCTTTGATATATCAGATCACTTCCAAATCTAAAATTATATAATTATGCATGTCTCCTTGAACACTTCTAATTAGGAAATTTTCATTATATTTTTGCCAATATAACATTCTGTTCTATTTTTTTTTCAGCTTCCACAGTCAAGTTTCAGTTATATTTTAGTTACACATAGACATTACACAGCATATGGCAATCCAACAGTTGAATGTCACTACTAAGTAATGTTAAATCATGGAATGGATTTAATATATGCTCTACATGAAATGCGATTACAATGTTTTGTGCGTGCTTCCTGCCTCTGATCCTGGTTGAATCCCCTTTTTCTTAACCTAATTACATTAAAGCAGTTAGGTTGTAAGTAGTCTGGCTCCTGGTTAAAAATCCATGACTGATTTTACAAGCCCAAGCACAGGCAATTTACAAAGGCGTTACCTGGCAGGATTCACAGGGCAAAGCTGTCTTCCCTACACCAGACATGTTGCACAGTCTGTGCACTGCATTCTTTGGAAGGAGTTACAGTCAAGGACTCAGACAATCTGACAGATCATGATTTTCCCATAGCTGTATTCCTAGCCTATTGGTTTTCTTTTCTAGCTCTCTTTATTTGAGATTTGGCAGAGGTCTTCTTCAGGCTTCTCTGCTGAAGCCTTCTTACAGGGTAGGAGGGAGTAGGTAGAAGGGAAAACCTAAAAGATGCTTCCTCCCATTCTGACATTTTCATTTCTAGCACTCCACTACCCAGTACTTTTCCACTGCCACCACTCCATGACCACCCATAAACCACCAAGGTCCACACAACTGCCTGAGCCTTTTTTTTTTTTTTTTTTTTTTTTTTCAGGGTGAGGGTTCCTCCTCAATGAGATAACCTCTATGTCTCTGTTAATCCACCTGACTCTCCACTGGTATGCTTTTCTATGGAGTAACATGGAACAGGCAGTCAACATGTTTTCCTGCTTTAAAATATGCTTAGATCATTCCAGTAAGCGATTAAAGGCTAAGTTCTTTACTTTTTTTGGTGTTGCTTTAATTGGCTATTCTGACACCAGACAGCTCAGCACTTCTGGCATGCTTTATTTTTTATTTTTATTTTTTCCTTCTTAGTCTCTCTTCCCCATTTCCAGCTCAGCTGAGCTCTTGACAGCCTCAGAAGATGAGTCCATCCATGGTTTATCCAACCTGCATTTTCTTTTTAGGCAAATGTAGATAGGAAAGCTCTAATTACGCTTAGAATATCTCTTGCTGTTTTGTTTACTTTTATTTTCTCACAGATTCAATATTTTTATTTCTAACTCTTGTGTTTGAGGTTAGAGCTCTACTGAAATAGTGGGAAAGGGATTTGCCTGATGTTTTTCTCCTGGTTACACTGGATTTTTGGGTTGGAGAGGAAGACCACAAAGGTGAAGTGTCATTTTCAATGCCACAGATAAAGAATAGGTGCTATTATTTTGACTTATCACTGATGCTGTGACATATTAATCATCATTCTTTTAAATTTTGTCTGATATTTCCAACACCTGTGTCATATCTAAATGTGTTTCAGATGATAGCTTTGCCTCTTCAGACATGTTTTTTTGTTGTTTGTTTTGTTTTTGCCTTTTGGAATGCCTTATAATTTTTTTTGTGAAAAACCAAACATGTTGTACAGGGTAATATTTATTGAGATAAATAGGCTGAAACCTCTAAAGAGCAAGATTTTATATAATTCATTCTAGAAGTTGAAAGGTGTTTAAAGTTTATTGTCATTATAGGCACCAGAAATTTGAATTGCTTTGGTGACTTAGGGAGACATTATATAACTATCTATATAAATTTTATTTTATTTAGTGGGCCTGTCTTCTGGGGCTATGCCCTTCAGAAATATTTTGTCCCTTTTTTTCCCCCTTCTTGCCTCCTAGTTTCTTCCTGGGTAATACTGTTTGCAGACTCTTCAAAGTCCTCTTCCCTGTTGACTATGGCTTGTATTTATTTATATTTTTCTTAGGTGAGACAGGAAGGCTAGAGATAACTGGTTTGGTGTGGAAGTTCATTACTCTATTAGGTTAAGGTTTTCAGATTCCAGTGTGGTGAAGTACTTTCCCCTGGAAATCAGGCCTTTGTTAGGGTAAAGAGTCTGGGTAGGTTTCAGAAAGTCTGCTTTTTCTTTTTCTTTTTTTTTTTTTTTTGGTGATTTTACCTGGGGAGTTTTCTCTAATCCCCTTTAAAACCTTGTCAGATACATGAAGAAAAAAAAATCTGCAAGTATGTAGGAAATCACCAGGAATACAGATCCCAGGAGTTTTTCAGTCTCATGCTAGTCTGCATTCAGCTTCCAATAACTTGTCAATACACTGCTGATATTCCTACGAGTTTATGGCAAATGGTGGTGTCTGTGCCACATAAGCAGATCTCAGTTGTGACTGTCTGGATAGATACAACTCTCAAGAGTTGGTGTTAGTGATTTACTCTGCAATCTCATTCTCTTACACATCTAATAGGTTTGTTGAAGCATATCATGTGGCCACTACTGATATCGATATTTATTCTGAAAGTCAGTCTATTTCTTATTGTAAAGTTAGGACTAACTTCTAAACACTTTGCAAGTCACAGCTGAAATCAAAGGCAGCACGTCCTGTTTTTTAATCAAAATACATCTTGAATTGATGTATTTTATCTCTATATTTACAATCACTTTTCTTTCCCAAGCAAACATCTTTCATCATGGTACAGTGCATCCTCTACTAGGTATCTTTATGCTCTTTATTCCATTCTCCAGGTGAGAAGTAGAGTGATATTTCAAATAATGTCAGTTCACTGGTAGCATTCTCAAATTATTTCACACTGAATTCTAAAATCTCTTGCACTAATAGACAATCCTGTCTTATTCCTGTATAGTTCAATACCACCAATTGCCATTTATTCCAAACCTCTGCTCTTATTCCTTTTGACATGGCTGTTTTACTCTTTTCATATAAGTCTCTGCTTAAATCTAATTTCTTAAACAGTGCTTCTTTGACTACTTGAACCAAGAACCCCCTGTATCCTAGAAATCAAACATGTTTAGCCTGTATCATATTTATTTATCATTTACTCTTCCTCTAAAGGGGAGTACAGTGACAAAAAAGGGATCTTTTCTGGCTTGTTCAGCATCATATTCCTAAACTTAAAACAGCAAATACAGAGTAGATGTTGAATAAATATATCATTGATGAATGAATTGTGTGCATCTGCCTAACATTTTTAAAAATTGTATATTTTAATCCTTTCTCATTAATACACTGAGTTTGATCCACTGAATTTTCTTTCCTTTAGGGCAAAGCTCTTTCCTGCGTTGGTATGTCTTATTTCTCCTTGCGCTTGTTACTCCATCACAATATACATTTTTTTTTTTTTTTCTAACTAGACTGGTTCTTTTTGATGTCCTATGATTTAACTTTGAGGAATTATTTCTGTCTCATATAAAACTCCTAATAGGGGTCTTGGGGGAACTTAGTAGCTTCACAGTCATCCATGACCTAACCCTTTTCCTCTTTCTCTTCTTACTTTTTCAACATATGGCTCCCATTTCATGGTTTAAGATGATTGCTTCAGATCTAACATCACAATCACATGGGAGGTAGAAGATAAAGGAGAGAAACTTGTCTTTCTCTTCCTCTGCTAGAAGTTGCTCAAGATAACCACTATGAATGTCAAAGAAAATATATAGTCAGTCTTTATTCTGAGTGCTCACTAATCTCTAGGAGTTCTACTGCAAAGAAGGAAACGGAAATATATTTGTGGAATATCAAGTAATCTCTGCCATTCTATTTAAATATATTCTTTTTAGTATTCTCTATTTTAGTATTATATTTTAATATCAACACTTTTACACAATTTTTGAACATGATTTTTCTTTTTTGTTGTTGTTATATTTCACCTTTCTTCTGCTCTATGATAAGCCCTATTGTGTCATTGAAAATGAATTCTTTTCATATTTTCAACATTGCCTCACATGGTATCTCAGATAAAGTAGGCACTTTTAAAATATTTATTTATTGAATAGAAACAATGGGAAGAGATATAGTTATTTATTTTATAATGCATTTAATTTTATAGTCTGTATTAGTCTGTTTTCATGCTGCTGATAAAGACATACTGGAGACTGGGCAATTTACAAAAGAAAGAGGTTTAATGGACTTACCATTTAATGGACCTACAGCCCTGTGGAGGGATCAAAGTCATGGAAGAAGGTGAGACGCACGTCTCACACGATGGCAGACAAGACAAGAAAGTTTGCACAGGGAAACTTCTCTTTATAGAACCATTAGATCTCATGGGACTTATATCACAAGAACAGCATGGGAAAGACCTGGTCCCATAATTCAGTTACCTACTATCAGATCCCTCCCACGACATGTGGAAATTCAAGATGAGATCTGGGTGGGGACACAGCCAAACCATCTTATGCCACCCCTGGCCCCTCCATCTCACATCCTTACATTTCAAAACCAATCACGCCTTCCCAACAGTCCCCCAAAGTCTTAACTCATTTCAGCATTAACTCAAAAGTCCATTCCAAAGTCTCATCTGACACAAGGAAAGTCCCTTCTGCCTATGAGGCTGTAAAATCAAAAGCAAGTTAGCTACTTCCTACATACAGTGGAGGTACAGGCATTGGGTAAATACAGCCATTCCAAATGGGAGAAATTGGCCAAAACAAAGGGGCTATAGGTCTCATGCAAGTCTGAAATCCAATGATGCAGTCAAATCTTAAAGCTTCAAAATCATGTCCTTGATTCCATGTCTCACATCTGGGTCATGCTAATGCAAGAGATAGCTCCCATGACCTTGGGCAGTTTCCCTTGTAGCTATGCAGGGTATAGCCCCCTTCACAGCTGTCTCATGAGCTGGTGTGGTATGGCTGTGGCTTTTCCAGTCAAATAGTGCAACCTGTCAGTGGATCTACCATTCTGGAGTCTGAAGGACGGTTGCCCTCTTTCCACAACTCCATTAGGTGGTGCCCCAGTAGGGACTTTCTAGGGGGATTCTGACCCCACATTTCTCTTTTGCATTGCCCTAGCAGAGGTTCTCCATGAGGGCTACACCCCTGCAGCAAAATTCTTCCTGGACATCCAGGCATTTCCATACATCCTCTGAAATGTAGATAGAAGTTTCCAAATGCCAGTTCTTGACTTCTGTTTACTTGCAGGCTCAAAACCACATGGAAGCTGCCAAGGATTTTGGCTTGTACTGCACCCTCTGAACCCATGGCCCAAGCTCTATGTTGGACCCTTTCAGCCATGGCTGGAGTGGCTGGGACAGGGCACCAAGTCCCTAGGCTGTACACAGTACAGGTATCCTGAGCCTGGCCCATGAAACCACTTTTTACTCCTAGTCCTCTGAGTTTGTGATGGAAGGGGCTGCCCTGAAGACATCTGACATGCCCTAGAGGCACTGTCTTCATTGTCTTGGGGATCATGATTTGTCTCCTCGTTACTTATGCAAATTTCTGTGGTCACCTTGAATTTTCCCTCAGAAATAAGGTTTTCTTTTTTATCACATTGTCAGGCTGCAATTTTTCCAGACTTTTATGCCGTGTTTCCCTTTTAAAACTGAATGGTTTAACAGCATCCAAGTCACATCTTGAATGCTTTGTTGCTTATAAATTTATTCTGCCAGATACCCTAAATCATCTCTCTCTAGTTCAAAGTTCCACAAATCTTTAGGGCAGGGGCAAAATGCCACCACTCTCTTTGCTAAAACATAACTGGAGTCACCTTTGCTCTAGTTCCCAACAAGTTTCTCATCTCCATCTGAGACCATCTCAGTCGGAACTTTATTGTTCATATCACTCTCAGGATTTTTGTCAAAGCCATTCAACTGGTCTCTAGGAATTTCCAAACATTCCCACATTTTACTGTCTTTTTCTGAGCCATTCTAACTGTTCCAACCTTTGCCTGTTACCCAGTTCCAAAGTTGTTTCCACATTTTGGGGTATCTTTTCAGCAGCACCCCACTTTACTGTTAAAAATGTACTGTATTAGTCCATTTTCATGCTGCTAATAAAGATATACCTGAGACTGGGCAATTTACAAAAGAAAGAGGTTTAATGGACTTTCAGTTCAACATCGCTGGGGAGGCCTCACAATCATGGCAGAAGGTGGAAGGCATGTCCCACACAGGTGGCAAATAAGAGAAAAGAGCTTGGGCAGGGAAATTTCCCATTATAAGACCATCAGATCTCATGAGATTTATTCACTATAATGAGAACAGTACAGGAAAGACCTACCACCATAATTCAATTCCCTCCCACCAGGTCCCTCCCACAGCATGTGGGAAATCACGATGAGATTTGGATAGGGACACAGTCAAGCCATATAATGAAAATTTGTTTTTAATTTCTTCATATTACTATTTCTATAACCTTTTATATTATTCTTATTAAAATAATAAAATCCATATAGCATCTTATAAGGAAAAAGCTATATTTTGTGAAAAATATTATTTTATGTACTATAATACTAGACATGTAAATGACAATGTAAAAGCTTATTTTAATTTACTATGTAACATTTATTGCATCAACTATAACACATTTACAACTTTTTAATTAATTAATTTTTATCTTACATAAAACATTAATTTATTTATTTTTATTTTAACTTTTACCTTAGATATGGGAAAAAATGTGCATGTTTTTACATAGGAATATTCTGTGATTCTGACGCTTGGTGTATGGATCCCATCACCCAGGTTATGAGCATCGTACCTGATAAGTAGTTTCTTAGTCAATACCTGATAAGTAGTTTCTTAATCAATAATCCATCCTTTAGTAATTCACAGTGTCTACTCATCCCATATTTTTGCCCATGTGTGCTCAATGCTTAACTCCCACTTACAAGTGAGAAGATGTAATATTTGGTTTTCTGTTCCTGTGTTAATTTTGCTTTGGATTATGGCCTCCACCTTCATCCATTTTGCTGCAAACGACATGATTTCATTCTTTTTTTATGACTGTGTAGTAGTTCATAGTGTATATGTACCATATTTTTTTTATCCAATCTACCATAGATATGTGAGTAGTACAGCGTTAAACATCTGAGTGCAGGTGTTGTTTTGGTAGCATTATTTATTTTCTTTGAGTATATTCCCAGTTCTGTTTTAAGTTCTTTGAGAAATCTCTAGGCTGCCTTCTACAGTGGATGGACTAATTTACATGCCCACCAATAGCTTATAAGCTTTCCCTTTTCTCCACTGCCTCAGTAATATCGATTGTTTTTCAGCTTTTTCATAGCTATTCTGACTGGTGTGAGATTATATCTTATTGTGATATTAATTTGCATTTCTCTTATTATGAGTGATGCTGAGCATTTTTTCATTTTTTCATGTTTGTTTGTCACTTGTATGTCTTCTTTTGAGAGGTGTCTGTTCATATTTTGTCCATTTTTAAAATTGATTTATTTGGTTTTTGATTGTTGATTTGTTTAACTTCTCTATATATTCTCAAAATTAGGTCTTTATCATACGCATAGCTTGCTAATATCTTCTCCCATCCTGTAGGTTGTGTTTACTCTGTTGTAGGTTTCTTTTGCTGTGCAGAAGCTCTTCAGTTTAATTAGGTCCCACTTGTTTGTTTTCGCTTTCACTGCAGTTTATTTTGGGGACTCAGCCAAAAATTATTCGCAATGAGAAATGTTGAGAAGAGTATTTGCTAGGTTGTCTTCAAGGATTTTTTGTAGTTTGAGGTCTTATATTTAAACCATTAATTCATTTTGAGTTAAGTTTTGTATATGGTGAAAGGCAAGGATCCAATTTCATTCTTCTGCTAGTCAGTTATTTCAGCAACATTTATTGAACAGTGTCTTCTCTCCATTGCTTCTTCTTGTCAACCTTGTTGAAGACCAGATGGTTGTAGTTTATTTTGTAATTGACAAATGACCTTGTATGTTTCCATCATGTATCATGATGTTTTAAGGTATATATATGCTGTGAAATGGTTAAATCTAGTTAATTCACGAAAGCATTACCTCATATAGTTATTATTTTTGGGCTAAGAGCCTTAACATTCACTATCTTTATATTTTCAAGAATAAAATATATACAGATAAAGAAAACATCTTTAAAATGAAACAATTTTGTTTACTAGCATATTATGTGAAAATGTGGGATCTCTGAAAATATCAAAGAGCATTCTAGTTTAAATTGTTGCACTTACATTCTATGCAAATCAACTTTTAAATTGTATGAATTTCTTGGCTATATAAGTACAGGCATGTTTGCTTTGTTCATTGACATTAAGTTGCTAGAACAGTTGACACATTTTGAATATAAATTGAAGATAATACAGGAAGAAAAAGAACAATGGTTTTTATAAATCATCTATTTCCTATGTAACAGGCAACTTAATAAGCAGTTAATGTGTGTTATTATATTTAATGTATAAAGCTTTAAATATACAAACTTGAAGAACTCAGGACACCCTATTCCTGTGATCACGGATATCTGTCTTAAAGTTGACATGAGTAAGTGATAAATTCATCAATGCAAAATAAATGTAAAAATACTTCAAAGTGATTCATTTGTACCAGACAATTTAAAAAGGGGATAAAATAGTATCAATGGGGAAGGGCATGGTGAGTCATGTTTGTAATCTCAGCACTTTGGGAGGCCATGGCAGGCAGATCACGAGATCAAGAGATCGAGACCATCCTGGCCAACATGGTGAAACCCCATCTCTACTAAAAATATGAAAATTAGCCGGGCGTGGTGGCACATGCCTGTAGTCCCAGCTACTCGGCTGGCTGAGTCAGGAGAATTGCTTGAAGCAGGGAGGTGCGGATTTCAGTGAGCCGAGATCGTGCCACTGTACTCCAGCCAGGTGACAGAGTGAAGATCCATTAAAAAAAAAAAAAAGTAAAGCTGGTACAGTGGTGCATACTGTTGAATATAGGGACATCACTCATGTTAAGAAAAAATATGGTTGTCATCTCTGCTATTCAACATTATTTTAACAGTACCACAGTATAATGAGATAAGAAAAACAAATTACAAATCAATATCGCATGAATTATATATATCATATTTAAGAATGTCTACCATATAGTAAGTACTACAAGATATTCCAAGTGGCAACACTATTGATGATAACTGAAACATTATTTCGTGAGTTTAGTAAGGTGCCTGATTTGAAAATACAAGTTAATAACTTCATAAATGAACAGATAAGCACAACACACAAATGGCTCTGTCCTTATATAATTTACATTCTCACATGTTCATATGTTGCAGTGGTATAGACATAAATATAATAAATGAATGTTTCTGATTGTATTTTCTGAAGACAGCTTACCAGCATCTCCCATGTGCTATTGTGTAATATCATCTGACATTCCTTCAGTGAGAAAGTGGGGCCCAGGACATGTCTGCTTGAATGTGGGCAAAGTCATAACTCCTTTGTAGTCAGAAACACGTAATGTTGTATATCTTCCAAGGATAGGTGACAAAAGGTGAAGGAGCTGTTTTCTTTGCAGGAGCTCTCACCCTGGAGCCCTGTAGTGTCATGTAAGAAATCCAATAGCCCTAAGTCCTCCATGCTGTAGGAAAGATTAAACCAGCCCTGACTGAGAGGCACCATGGAGAAGCTCTAGGACTTCCCAAAGAGAGAAATTCCTGACCAGCCTCCAGATGCTCCAACTCTAGCTATTGTACAAGAGAAAGCCTGAATCAGAACCACCTACACAGCTTTTCCTGAATTTATGATTTATAAAGGCCAAGAGTGATAATAAAAAACAGTATTATCTTCTTAACCACTGAATTTTAGGTCATTTTTTGTGCTGCCATCCATAAATGGAACAAGTAAATGAGCTTATTAAGTAATAAGGAAAAACAAAAACTAAATGCAGCATGAAAGACAGATCACAAAAATGTGAGGTAAGTTTTCAGTTTTTAATGTGAGGGTCGTGGTAGGCATTACTGAAAGGATACTTGGGAATGGGGAACCTGAAATGAGTGAAGAAGTGGATGAGAAGGATCATAGTTGTCATTAGAAATTTAGAAGATCTATTTTGCTTTAAGAACTCCCTGAATTTTAAATTTCATTCCATCAGGACACCAAAATATATCAAGAGTTCCTCGTAATGTTTTCTAGCAGCTACTGTATCAAGCTGGTCTGTTTGCTGTAAGAATGATTTCTTTCTATTTTATAGCTCATCAAGTGCTCTATGCAACAAAATTCCAACACTAACCCTAGATTGCAGAGTTAAATTATTTTTTACTAAGAGTACATCTCCTTAATTTCTATATTATTTTTAGCTTACTTTTTTTTAAAGCTCAGTAAAGAATCTCTATATATACAAGTAGTTGAATAAATGTTAAGTTACTATTTTTTTTTTTCTTTCTCCATTTACAGTGTTCCTTTTTCTTTGGGGACTTTATATTATTACTTACCACTTGTCATCTGTGTCAAATTGAGGTGAAAGAGAATTAGACATAATCAAACTCAAAATGCAAATTTTATAATGCATCAACTTCTCACTGGACACAAGGAGTCTAACTTCCACCTTTCAAACCAGTGTTTCAAAAATTGTGGCACAGCAATCACCTGTGTCTGGGTAACCTAGGTCACTTGTTATAAACTTGCACTCCTGGGCTCCACCCTGATTTACCTTATTTATTAAGGGTGGGAGCTAGGAATACTACTTTAACAAGCTTTATGGTTGATTCTGTTGCACAACTACAAAGCTATTGCTTTACATAATCTAGTTGGAATTGAGTAGAGATTAAACGTATTGTATAGTAAAAGTTTTTCTTGAAATTTGCTAACCCTCACCATAGGCTAGTACAAAAAAGTAAATATTTCTAGTTAACATTCATTATTTGTGTTAAAGAACTGCTCAATAGCCAGTATCGAATATTCAGAAAATGAAATATAATTTTAGAGAAAAGTTTAAACCTAAAGCAAGATACTGGATGATGCAAAATCCTAAAAAATCTGGCCATTACGCCCTTCTGCACAAAAAGTTCAGAGGAAATAAGAAAAAAAAAATTAGATTGGAAAATTAGACAAGATTTTTAAAAAATGTGACTGAGATAGGTTTCAGAAGGAAGGTTTTAAAAAGTACCCACAAAAAAGAAAACTAATTTCTTTATTTATTTTTACTCTCAGGATTAATCACAAAGTATTTTTTAAATTCATTATTAGTCCCCTTTTCTTCTTAGTGATTCACTTCTGAAAATAGACCATTTAAATGTGTTCTTAACAATTTCCTGCTGTTTGGGTCAGCATTATTCACTTTGGTGGCAGCAAATGTCAGGAGAATCATTCCAGAACCAGATTGTCACAAGTTAACAACCAAAATCACTTTTCAGAAGCCTCTTGGAAAATGAGTGTCACATCTCTTACTCTGGGGTTTCATCCCTGTAATCATATCATATTTTAAAGATAGTGTTGGGCATAATTGTATTTGGTGGAAAAACAATTTTAAAATGTTTACTATGTTCAGTTTATATAGCAGCAGTGTACCAGGCTGTAAATGCAAATATTATAACACTTCCCAAGTTGTATTTTATACAATAAAGTATTCAGAAAACATTAATAGATTTTTAAAGATATGATAAATGTTACAAAACTAAATGTTTATGAAATGAGTTTAAAAAAAAAAAAAACAAGATTGATTGAGACAGATCTTTTCCATATTTTTTCACACGACTATAAGCATTTTAAACTCCAAGAAGACTATAGAGCATGCAGCATTACCCAGACTTACTATGAAACAAGAAAACCCTCTCACTCTATAATTCTGGTCCTGAAAGCCCTTTAGCCTTTTTTATTTTTCATATGAAACACAGTTTGGAGATCTCTAACCTATTACCATTGTTCCATTTCATATTTTGCACTCATTTCCTGATACCCACATATTTTGATAACTGAATGTGTAGTTTTATTGATTATCCAATGGTATGTGTTATCAATATTTATAATGTAAATATTTATTTTTATTTATTGAAACTAAATAATTTATTTTATTTATTGAAAATTAAATTCTTATTTCTATCAAATTTTAATTTTATACTCTGATTCAGAAAGTTTATATATTTTATAAGTTCATTAAATATAAATATATTAATAATTATATTTCATGGCAAGGTTCATATTTTTATAGGAGGATCACAGGACACATCATGTGACTTTCATTAATTTAGACATTTAACTAGAACCAGAGACTTTCTTTAATAAGATAGACTACATTAGAGTTTTCAGAACTAGAGACTTTCTTTAGTAAGACATACTACATTACAGTTCTTACCAAAAAAAAGTGTATTAGAATGCTAGTTTTTGACACCCCAAATAGAATAATATAATTTAAAATTAAAAGTTTACTATCTTTGAAAACTAAATAGACAATTTTATTGTGTCTCCTGGTGGCAGATTTCTGCCCTCTGGAACCAAGACATCTAGGCCAGTGGAACATAATGTTGCGGGAACAGGAAGCAAAAATTTTGCTTGTTGATCACTTGGGGTGATGGTGTGTGGTGCCACTTCCACTTCCACCCCAATACCCCTATTAAAGCCTGATTAAATACATTGCAATTGGTGATCAAAACAAGAACCTAAAATTATATTCAGAAATAAAAATTTTAGAAAAAAATTTAGAACAAAAATTTTAGAAAAAATTTAGAATTTAGTGGAGACCATGGGCATTTGAACCACTTCCTCATGTAACTTGTGCCTTCAAGGCCTGCTTGAGCCCAGTTACGTATATACCACTTCCATTTGATGATGGAGTGTTGCTGTGCATGACCCACTTTGTGGCTAGATGGGTCAGAAAGCATCCAGTTTATGATAGGCATCCAGTGCATAATATAGAGAATTAGAAAGGGAAATAAATGTCATGCTGAATATGTGTTCTTGTGGTATTCAAGACATGTATATATCTGAAATTGTGGTTTTACTCATACTCCACTGATACTGATTGTTGCTTATAGTATAGCTTGATATGTATATATAATATCTCTCTTTATAGAGCTATTGTTTGACACACATGTACTTAGCATTGATAACAAGATACTTAAGAATGTTTTCTAAAGTTCATTTTGCAGTTTTTTCTTTGTACCCCAAAACCTCTTTAACTTTGAATACCTATGTATTGCATAATTTATCTATCAGATAACTTTAAAAATTAAGTAAAAAAAAAAATAGTTGATTTTTACCATGACTCCATATATAAGATTGATTGAGATAGTAAAACTTCAAAAAAACCTAAAATACTGTTCAATCTAATATTAAAATAAGCACATTATAAATAGAGTCACAATTATATTAGAACAAATAATAGCAAACAATATGTTTAAAAGTCCTGTAATAGGAATTAATATTATAAAAAATACTTCAAAACATCTTAAGGAAAATATTACAACAAAAATTAAGAAAAAATTTCACCAAATGTTATGATGCATAATATTGTTTGGGATGTCAAATATAAAATTATTTAAAAATATTTATGTGGAATATATTTTTTTATAATTTAAATTTATTAAGCACTGTAATAAACTCAAGGGTCCTATTACCACCAATATTTGTACAAGTCATTTAATGATATAAAAGTGTTAAAATGTTTTTTTCTAAGACTTTGATATGTTTGCATCTTCAACTATTGAAATAATAAAATCAGAAAATAAAACATCAGGTAAAATTACAGTCAGATTAAAAACATGTCTTTAAATTTATTACATAAAGTTAATAATACTTAAATGCTGATATGAAGTCAATAAATCTTACGTCATATGATAAAGGAAAAGGAAATAAAATGAAGATATTTTCTTAGTACAAGTGTACACATGCACAAACATGTTTTCAACAAAAGGAGGAAATATTCATGACAATTACAGTCCTGAGTTCTGCAGTTGGTCACGTGTTTGTAACTAGTATTGATGACTACCTTCTTCTACTACCCATTCTGTATTCCCTTTGCCTTCAGCAAGCATCTCAGCAGGTCCCGATTTCTTTCCTAGTGGAGTGACCCAAACCTTCATTCTTGAAGGGTCTGGGTCACTTGTAGTCCTGGACTGGATTGTTGTAGTTTCCCATTGACCTTAAGCACAGGGCATGGTAATACTAAGAGACACCCTAATGGATCTCCTGAATTCTACACATAATCTTCTTCTTTTTTTTTTTTTTCCTTGAGACAAAGTTTCACTCTGTCACCCAGGCTGGAGTGCAATGGCGCATTCTCTGCTCACTGCAACCGCCGCCTCCCGGGTTCAAGTGATTTGCCTGCCTCAGCCTCTCAAGTAGCTAGGATTACAGGTACTCACCACCATGCCCAGTTAATTTTCGTAATTTTTAGTAGAGATGGGATTTCACCATGTTGGCCAGGCTGGTCTTGAACTCCTGACCTCAGGTGATTCACCCACCTCGGCCTCCTAAAGTGCTGGAATTACAGGTGTGAGTCACTGCAACTGGTCGCATACTCTTCTTTACCTCCATTGTGCAGTAGTAGACTGATTTCATCTTGACAGTCTGGGTCAATCACCCCAGCCAACACTGTAACTCCTTTCTTAGCCTGTTGACTTAGAAGTTTTCTCCTTATATAAATTTAATGGAAAAGTATTAGGCTTCTTATCAAATTCACTTCTAGGAACACTTTGATTAATTAGCTGATGCCAGAGCTCTACATGAGTCAGACTACTCTGATTGCTGCTTTGCCTATGCTGTCCATTATGGTAGTTACACCTACCTTGCCTTCGATGGGTTGAGTGCTGCCACTTGGCCCCTGCCATCTCAGGGTCCATTGTATGTAAATTTTGTAGCTGAGTGACTTCAGTTCTCACAGTTAGATCTGACCTACAAAGAGGAGTAATTGCAGTGCTCTTCAAAGATGCAGGTGATTCCCTCACCAATCTATTTCACAAGGCATTGGTCAAAGATATATCTTCTGGACCCTCTTAGCTCAGAGGAGTAGGGCTAAAGTGACTAATCCACTCCATCATCTCAATCTCCCCAAGCCTTTGGATTCCTTCCTCTACATTAAACCATGGGAGATCAGGCATTTCCAGCTCACTCTAAGGGGGACCATCTTTTAATCCATACTTCAGCTAACTAAGCAAATACACTATAAGAAACTTTTTTAATTCTCTGATCTGCAACATTAAATGCAGAATCCCTATTTAGTGACCCCAAATCAATAAATTCAGCCTGATCTAACTCTATGTTCCTTCCACCATTATCCCATACCCTTAATATCCATTCTCATGCCTGTTCTCCAGATTGCTGTTCATATAATTAGAGAACTCAAATAGTTCTCTTCGAGTTTAATGCAGCTCCTCATGGGTTACAACCTAAACCTCACCTCTAGGGGCCCACTGGGACTTTAGTCTAGTTATAGTTCTAGAAGCAAACAGAGGTGTTGAGGCTGGCTTCTGAGGAGAATCTACATTATCTTGCCTGGCAATTGCCTCAAGGGAGTCCATCACTGTTGCCTCAGGCAGCACAGGGTTTATCTCCTCATCAGACAAAAGCTGATGGCAGCATGGGTCAGGGAGGGAATGTTGCCATTACTGGGGGTGGGGAAGCTATTCCTTCTGGCAAAAAAGGTTGATCAGAGTTTACAAACTCAGTGTCCCCAGCTTCATCAGGTTCCTCCCACACATCCCCATTCCAAGTTGCAGGGTCCCATTCCTTTCCAATTAATGCCCTCACTTTAACAGTAGTCACCTGGCTAGACTGTGCATGCATCTTTCATTGCAGGTCAGGCACTCACATGATATGACCTTGTGTCTGCTATTCCACAATTTCAACTTTTTCTCTACAGGAGATAAGACTCTCACTCAGGGCAATCTTAGCAGATTTGAGATTCAGTATCTGCTTCTGAAGCCAGAAGACAGAATCCCTGAGTTCATCATTTTCTTTCATCACTTTTGTCCATTGAACTTAGGAGCAACCAACCAGCTTCATTATGTTTCTTGGTTCTCCACATATGGTCAAAGGTATTATGTATAGAGTTACTAAACTCCTTGCCTCTCATGAATGGTGAATCTGGAGTGTCAAGCACATTTATTTTGCATAACTCTCTAAGCAGTTCATGCCAAGGATTATCAGTGTTCTCTATACTATTAAAAGTAGAGTCCTTAGCATTTTGGAATCTAATCATACGAAGCAGCCAACTTCAGAAACCCCAAAAGCAATGAAAGAACTCCCCCCTTAGTATTCTGTTCCTTTAAAACCACTCCTGGTACCATACCAGAGATATATTAGTCAGGTTTCTCTTAGAGGTACAGTACTTACAGGATATATATATATATATATATATATATATATATATAAATATATATATAGATATATATATAAAGATATATATATATATATAAAGGAGATATATGTAGATAAAAGGGAGTCTAATAATCATTAACTTACGCAATCATACACAATCAGAAGGTTCCACAATAGGCTGTCTGCAAGCTGAGGAGCAAGGAGAACCAGTATGAGTCTCAAAACTCGGTAACTTGGAGTCTGTTGTTTGAGGGCAGGAAGCACCCAGCATGGGAGAAAGATGTACAATGGGAGGCTAGACCCGTGTCTTCTTTTCACATTTTTCTGCCCACTTTATATTTGCTGGAAGACGGTTAGATTGTGTCCACCAGATTAAGGGTGGATTTGTCTTCCCCAGACCACTGATTCAAATGTTAATCACTTTGGCAACACCCACACAGACATACCCAGGTTTAAGGCTTTATATCCTTTAATCTAATCAAGTTAACACTCTGTTCTCAAATACATGTGTATTTATAAATATATATTTGTGTGTGCACATAAATGTTCTATAGCACTCCTGTTGGGTCCCTTTCTTTATTCTCATATCAAGATTATAAATAAATAGCTTTGTCAAAATATTGTTTTAATGAGGTATTTTTGCTTTTACTTTAGTATGTAATCTTTTGAATTCTATAGATATTCTGATTTGCTTTTTTGTTTTGTGAAGCAATAATGACTATTCTTTGAAGTGCATGAAAATTTAATCACATGTTGTTGTGTTTTCAGAATAAGCCAAAGGTGACCATTTCTCCAAGTTGCAAAGATTGAATCATGGATTGGCATCAATCAAATGCAGGTAGCACTCCTTGCCTTTTAATGACAGTGACTATGAGAAATGTCTTACATTTCAATTCTTCATTGTTTTATTTTTTGTGTGCCTTTATATAATAATTTAACAATGCATAATTAGGCCAGGTTCTCCAAAGAAACAGATAAATAGAGAGAGAGATGAAGAGATTTTATATCTAAACCCATAATTGTGTCTTTATCAATGGACAGATAAATTTATTATAAAATAAATTTATTATATATTTATTATTATTTATTATAGACACATAATTATGGAGGCTAACAAGTAATAAAATATGCAATTAATAAGCTAGAGATCTAGGAAAGTCAATGGTGTATTTCCAGTCTGAAGGCCAGTAGGCTGAACATTCAGGATAAGTCAATATTTTACTTTGAGTCCAAATGTAGAAGAAGATGGATATCCCAGTTTGAAGACAATCAGGTGATGAGAAACAATTCTTTTTTTAATCAGCCTTTTATTAGACTTATGCCTTCAGTGGATTGGATGAGGCTCAACTACATCAGGGAGGACAATTTGCTGTATTCAATCCACAGATTCAAATGTTAATTGTATCCAGAAACACCTTCACTGATGCATGAAAAATAATGTTTGAAAAATTTCTATGTACTATACGGCGCAGTCCTGTTAATATAAAAATAACCATCACACAAAGTGATAGGCATATACCATTATAGTATTAATAATTTGTAATTGTATAATAAAATTATAGAAAGGCTTTGTATTCTTAATCTTATTCACCCTGATATTTTGATGATCAGGGTAATGTGATTGATTCTCCTTTCATATAGCTGGTGTTAGTGAGTGTGTACACTCTTGTTGGATTCTGTTAGATAAAGAGAATAACTCTGACTTAGTTTTAAGGAAAGAGTATAATAATTCCTGAAGTGACCTCACCAGTGAACCCACTCTTTACTGGTTCCCCTGCTTTCAACAGCATCATAATTACCAGGTTTGAGCCTCCTGGTTTTACTGCTAGTCTACCTTCTTACTGCCACCCTTTCCCTAAAGGCCTTCTTTTACGTAACCTTTTCTTCCTCTAAGACGGATTACAACTCTTACTAGTCCTTGCATCATGCGTAATGGTACCAGGCATCCTTCTTTAAATGCAGCTTAAGTCACATCTTTCACTCCAGCAGGGGGTGGTGAAAAGAGCATGAACTTTAGAAGCAGACAGGTCTAGGAACCATGCCCTGCTTTATAATTACTGTTGCATGTGTGATCTTTTGTAAAGCAGTTAACTCTTTCAAAAGTTACTTTTCTCATTTGAAAGATGAAGATAAACATGCTGCCTCCCAGTTTTAAAATGAGAAATAAAGAAACGTTTGTAGAGAACATGTAGAACCAGGTACATGGAAAAAGCATTATCTCCATTTTCCTTCTCTCTGACATTTACAGGACACATGCCATAGATGAGGTACTGTGGCTGTAACCAGGTATACAGCGTTGAAAGACACAGTCTTTGCTATCCAGAAGCTCACAGTCTAGTTAAAAAAACAACACAAATATAAGTAACTACGAACAAAATGAAAATGTATATAAAATTAGTAAGCCTACTGCAACATGGTTATTCAGGAGGAATGTGCTGATATCACTCTGAAAATCGTAAGTGGCAGTATCTTGATCTGATAAAAATAAGTAAAGATTTAGAATGAGTTATTTTCTTTTTTTTTTTTTTTTTTTTTTTTTTTTTTTTTTTATTATTATACTTTAAGTTCTAGGGTACATGTGCATAACGTGCAGGTTTGTTACATATGTATACTTATGCCATGTTGGTGTGCTGCACCCATCAACTCGTCAGCACCCATCAATTCATCATTTATATCATGTATAACTCCCCAATGCAATCCCTCCCTCCTCCCCCCTCCCCATGATAGACCCCAGTGTGTGATGTTCCCCTTCCCGAGTCCAAGTGATCTCATTGTTCAGTTCCCACCTATGAGTGAGAACATGCGGTGTTTGGTTTTCTCTTCTTGTGATAGTTTGCTAAGAATGATGGTTTCCAGCTGCATCCATGTCCCTACAAAGGACGCAAACTCATCCTTTTTTATGGCTGCATAGTATTCCATGGTGTATATGTGCCACATTTTCTTAATCCAGTCTGTCACAGATGGACATTTGGGTTGATTCCAAGTCTTTGCTATTGTGAATAGTGCCGCAATAAACATACGTGTGCATGTGTCTTTGTAGTAGACTAATTTATAATCCTTTGGGTATATACCCAGTAGTGGGATGGCTGGGTCATATGGTACATCTAGTTCTAGATCCTTGAGGAATTGCCATACTGTTTTCCATAATGGTTGAACTAGTTTACAATCCCACCAACAGTGTAAAAGTGTTCCTATTTCTCCACATCCTCTCCAACACCTGTTGTTTCCTGACTTCTTAATGATTGCCATTCTAACTGGTGTGAGATGGTATCTCATTGTGGTTTTGATTTGCATTTCTCTGATGGCCAGTGATGATGAGCATTTTTTCATGTGTCTGTTGGCTGTATGAATATCTTCTTTTGAGAAATGTCTGTTCATATCCTTTCCCCACTTTTTGATGGGGTTGTTTGTTTTTTTCTCGTATATTTGTTTGAGTTCTTTGTAGATTCTGGATATTAGCCCTTTGTCAGATGAGTAGGTTGCAAAAATTTTCTCCCATTCTGTAGGTTGCCTGTTCACTCTGATGGTAGTTTCTTTTGCTGTGCAAAAGCTCTTTAGTTTAATTAGATCCCATTTGTCAATTTTGGCTTTTGCTGCCGTTGCTTTTGGTGTTTTAGACATGAAGTCCTTGCCCATGCCTATGTCCTGAATGGTACTACCTAGATTTTCTTCTAGGGTTTTGATGGTATTAGGTCTAACATTTAAGTCTCTAATCCATCTTGAATTAATCTTCGTATAAGGGGTAAGGAAAGGATCCAGTTTCAGCTTTCTACTTATGGCTAGCCAATTTTCCCAGCACCATTTATTAAATAGGGAATCCTTTCCCCATTTCTTGTTTCTCTCAGGTTTGTCAAAGATCAGATGGCTGTAGATGTGCGGTATTATTTCTGAGGACTCTGTTCTGTTCCATTGGTCTATATCTCTGTTTTGGTACCAGTACCATGCTGTTTTGGTTACTGTAGCCTTGTAGTATAGTTTGAAGTCAGGTAGCGTGACGCCTCCAGCTTTGTCCTTTTGACTTAGGATTGTCTTGGCAATGCGGGCTCTTTTTTGGTTCCATATGAACTTTAAAGCAGTTTTTTTCCAATTCTGTGAAGAAAGTCATTGGTAGCTTGATGGGGATGGCATTGAATCTATAAATAACCTTGGGGAGTATGGCCATTTTCACGATATTGATTCTTCCTATCCATGAGCATGGTATGTTCTTCCATTTGTTTGTGTCCTCTTTGATTTCACTGAGCAGTGGTTTGTAGTTCTCCTTGAAGAGGTCCTTTACATCCCTTGTAAGCTGGATTCCTAGGTATTTTATTCTCTTTGAGGCAATTGTGAATGGAAGTTCATTCCTGATTTGGCTCTATGCTTGTCTGTTGCTGGTGTATAAGAATGCTTGTGATTTTTGCACATTAATTTTGTATCCTGAGACTTTGCTGAAGTTGCTTATCAGCTTAAGGAGATTTTGGGCTGAGACGATGGGGTTTTCTAAATATACAATCATGTCATCTGCAAACAGGGACAATTTGACTTCTTCTTTTCCTAACTGGATACCCTTGATTTCTTTCTCTTGCCTGATTGCCCTAGCCAGAACTTCCAACACTATGTTGAATAGGAGTGGTGAGAGAGGGCATCCCTGTCTTGTGCCAGTTTTCAAAGGGAATTTTTCCAGTTTTTGCCCATTCAGTATGATATTAGCTGTGGGTTTGTCATAAATAGCTCTTATTATTTTGAGGTACGTTCCATCAATACCGAATTTATTGAGCGTTTTTAGCATGAAGGGCTGTTGAATTTTGTCAAAAGCCTTTTCTGCATCTATTGAGACAATCATGTGGTTCTTGTCTTTGGTTCTGTTTATATGCTGGATTACGTTTATTGATTTGCGAATGTTGAACCAGCTTTGCATCCCAGGGATGAAGCCCACTTGATCATGGTGGATAAGCTTTTTGATGTGCTGCTGAATCCGGTTTGCCAGTATTTTATTGAGGATTTTTGCATCAATGTTCATCAGGGATATTGGTCTAAAATTCTCTTTTTTTGTTGTGTCTCTGCCAGGTTTTGGTATGAGGATGATGTTGGCCTCATAAAATGAGTTAGGGAGGATTCCCTCTTTTTCTATTGATTGGAATAGTTTCAGAAGGAATGGTACCAGCTCCTCCTTGTACCTCTGGTAGAATTCAGCTGTGAATCCATCTGGTCCTGGACTTTTTTTGGTGGGTAGGCTATTAATTGTTGCCTCAATTTCAGAGCCTGCTATTGGTCTATTCAGGGATTCAACTTCTTCCTGGTTTAGCCTTGGGAGAGTGTAAGTGTCCAGGAAATTATCCATTTCTTCTAGATTTTCTAGTTGATTTGCGTAGAGGCGTTTATAGTATTCTCTGATGGTAGTTTGTATTTCTGTGGGGTCAGTGGTGATATCCCCTTTATCATTTTTTATTGCATCTATTTGATTCCTCTCTCTTTTTTTCTTTATTAGCCTTGCTAGCGGTCTGTCAATTTTGTTGATCTTTTCAAAAAACCAACTCCTGGATTCATTGATTTTTTGGAGGGTTTTTTGTGTCTCTATCTCCTTCAGTTCTGCTCTGATCTTAGTTATTTCTTGCCTTCTGCTAGCTTTTGAATGTGATTGCTCTTGCCTCTCTAGTTCTTTTAATTGTGATGTTAGAGTGTCAATTTTAGATCTTTCCTGCTTTCTCTTGTGGGCATTTAGTGCTATAAATTTCCCTCTACACACTGCTTTAAATGTGTCCCAGAGATTCTGGTATGTTGTATCTTTGTTCTCATTGGTTTCAAAGAACATCTTTATTTCCGCTTTCATTTCGTTATGTACCCAGTAGTCATTCAGGAGCAGGTTGTTCAGTTTCCATGTAGTTGAGCGGTTTTGATTGAGTTTCTTAGTCCTGAGTTCTAGTTTGATTGCACTGTGGTCTGAGAGACAGTTTGTTATAATTTCTGTTCTTTTACATTTGCTGAGGAGTACTTTACTTCCAATTATGTGGTCAATTTTGGAATAAGTGCGATGTGGTGCTGAGAAGAATGTATATTCTGTTGATTTGGGGTGGAGAGTTCTATAGATGTCTATTAGGTCCGCTTGGTGCAGAGATGAGTTCAATTCCTGGATATCCTTGTTAACTTTCTGTCTCGTTGATCTGTCTAATGTTGACAGCGGAGTGTTGAAGTCTCCCATTATTATTGTATGGGAGTCTAAGTCTCTTTGTAAGTCTCTAAGGACTTGCTTTATGAATCTGGGTGCTCCTGTATTGGGTGCATATATATTTAGGAGAGTTAGCTCTTCCTGTTGAATTGATCCCTTTACCATTATGTAATGGCCTTCTTTGTCTCTTTTGATCTTTGATGGTTTAAAGTCTGTTTTATCAGAGACTAGGATTGCAACCCCTGCTTTTTTTTGTTCTCCATTTGCTTGGTAGATCTTCCTCCATCCCTTTATTTTGAGCCTATGTATGTCTCTGCATGTGAGATGGGTCTCCTGAATACAGCAGACTGATGGGTCTTGACTCTTTATCCAGTTTGCCAGTCTGTGTCTTTTAATTGGAGCATTTAGTCCATTAACATTTAAGGTTAATATTGTTATGTGTGAACTTGATCCTGCCATTATGATATTAACTGGTTATTTTGCTCGTTAGTTGATGCAGTTTCTTCCTAGCCTCGATGGTCTTTACATTTTGCCAAGTTTTTGCGATGGCTGGTACCGGTTGTTCCTTTCCATGTTTAGGGCTTCCTTCAGGGTCTCTTGTAAGGCAGGCCTGGTGGTGACAAAATCTCTAAGCATTTGCTTATCTGTAAAGGATTTTATTTCTCCTTCACTTATGAAACTTAGTTTGGCTGGATATGAAATTCTGGGTTTAAAATTATTTTCTTTAAGAACGTTGAATATTGGCCCCCACTCTCTTCTGGCTTGTAGAGTTTCTGCCGAGAGATCTGCTGTTAGTCTGATGGGCTTCCCTTTGTGGGTGACCCGACCTTTCTCTCTGGCTGCCCTTAAGATTTTTTCCTTCATTTCAACTTTGGTGAATCTGGCAATTATGTGTCTTGGAGTTGCTCTTCTGGAGGAGTATCTTTGTGGCGTTCTCTGTATTTCCTGAATTTGAATGTTGGCATCAAACTTATCAGAGCTAAAGGAGGAATTACGTACCCAGCGCAAAGAAACTAAAAATCTTGAAAAAAGAGTGGAAGAATTGACAGCTAGACTCATTAATGCAGAGAAGATCATAAACGAAATGACAGAGATGAAAACCATGACACGAGAAATACGTGACAAATGCACAAGCTTCAGTAACCGACTCGATCAACTGGAAGAAAGAGTATCAGCGATTGAAGATCAAATGAATGAAATGAAGCGAGAAGAGAAACCAAAAGAAAAAAGAAGAAAAAGAAATGAGCAAAGCCTGCAAGAAGTATGGGATTACGTAAAAAGACCAAATCTACGTCTGATTGGGGTGCCTGAAAGTGAGGGGGAAAATGGAACCAAGTTGGAAAACACTCTTCAGGATATCATCCAGGAGAATGAGTTATTTTCTAATAGAAACAAGGAAGGCAGGTTTCAGCATATGTAATATAGAGACCTGAAGGTAGTTGGTAGCAACATGAAGCATTTCAGACAGACTAGATTTTAGTTTATTCAGAATTGGGCTTGGAGAGTCCAAAAAAATCTTGTAGAATTAAGAAGGGGAACAAATAAAATCTAGGCACAATAAATACATTAATACATTTAAACTTTTATGAAGTAGGTATTTTTGTTATCCCCATTTTCAAGATGAAACAGAAACAAAAAATCAACATTCTCCAAATCATGAAACTCTGGGTACTGAGGTAGACAGGGGAAAATTGTCTTCAACGTTTCCCCCTGCTCCCTGCATAAGGAGGCCTCAGATGTCTGAGGAATATGTCTTTCCAAGGCCTCAGATAAAGAGACTCCAGAATGAAGGCACAGTGACTAAGAATGTAAATGTGTGAAAAAGCATGACTGGCTATCTAGGGGGCCTGAGATCATCACTCTCTGGATAGACTGTGATGCACCGGCTGCACAATCTAGCTCAGTTGCAGAGCTAAGGTCATACCTTAGGAATCTGGCTCCATATCCTGTGCTTTTAATCAGTCTGTATTTCTCCACTCTAACAGGTTAATGTGTGAAAGCATCGATATGGGGCTCTTCCAATACTTTGTTTTTCAGAAAACTCAGTCAAATATGATGTCCTTAAATCATGTTACTAATCCAAGTTATTTATCCACAAGTCACTGTACATTGTTTTGTATGAGATAAAATTAGCTATATAGAAAATTTGAGATATAATACTGATATCATCTAAAAATAGTTTTTTAAAGTAGATTTTGTATCACCATATAAAAATCTATACTTTTCTATATAGCAGCACTAAGCTAAGGAGTCTGACTACCGCTTAAATATCTACTGTTGATTCTTCAGGCCTGACCCTACCTGTGCAATTAGAGAGGCTTTACCTGGCAAGACTCACAGGGGAAAGCTACCCTCCCTGCAGCAGACTTGATGTACAACTTGTGCATCACAGTCTGTACAGAGAGTCACAATCTCAGGTCTCTGGATGGCCTGTCATGCTTTTTCACACATTTACATTCTTAGTCACTGTGCCTTCTTTCTGGAGTCTCTTTATCTGAGGCCTTGGAAAGACGTATTCCTCAGACATCTGAGGCCTCCTTATGCAGGGAGCAAGGAGAAACCTCAAAGACACTTTTCCCCGTCTGACTCAGTAGCCAGTACTTTTCAACTCCTAGTTCTTTCCCCTGACTGGCCCCAGCCCTCCACCTCAGGGTCCACAAAACTGCAGGAGCCTTTTATTTGTGCTCCTTTAACACTGACATGACCCCGGGTCTGAACTTATCCACTTGACCTTTGACCAGTGTGCACTTCCATAGAGGAAAATTGAACAGGGGGAGCCAGTGCTCTCTGGTTTTAGACTCTTGTTTATACCATCACAGTAAGTGATTAACTCTTTAATTTTTGGTTTGTTGCTTTAATCAGCTATTCTATTCTAACACTTGAAAATTCAGCTCTTTCTCTCCCAGCTCAGCTAAGCTCCTGACATAAGCAATCAGAAAATAGTATAGACAGTACACCTGTAAGTGCAACAAAAAACTTTAATGCTTACAAGTAAACACAATTACAAGAAGAAACTGTAATTTACATTGAAGATACTTATATCAATAAAGAGGCATATTCCTTTACTCAATGGCAATATCACATCCTCAATATTGGTAGAGTTAACTATTCTTTCTAAATAAATTTATAAATTCAGTGCATGCAATCCTAATCAATATTCTCTTTAATAAATTCAGTTGGAATATATATGCAGCTTCATGAAGGCTAAAGCAATTTTCTTAAAATTTTAGCACTTCCCAAAGTACTAATTTGTAAAGCTCTCACCGATCCCCAATTATAGGATTAAGATTATTTTGTATTTTAAATGCTAAGTAACTTTTGACTTCTAAATTCCAGTGAAAATGTATACTTAATATTTTTATGTGAAGAGGGAAAGAAGTAAGATTGCCTTCACTACTGGGTCATTTTGTTGTTGTTAATATATTATTCATTTTGATGAGGCCTGTAAATTAAAATATGTATTACGATGTTTAATATTTTATATTTTATGTATTAAAATTGTGCTTTACATAATTGATTGAATAAATATACTCAGATAAACTGTGTCTGTCCAAATGTATGACCTATTTTTCAGTTAGGGAGATTTTTACAAGATAGGCAGAGGAATGAAGACAAAAAGTATCAGGGATGGATGGAAGGCAAAAAAACACCGAGATAAATCAAACAGAGAAAACTGTATTCTAGGATAATCCCAAAATGTTACTGGCTGTAGAAAAAAAAAATAATAAAAGGATAGGGAAATTAGAGAATGACTGTTATTGCCTGAGGTTTGTTTGATTGTTTATTGTAGCACTATACACAATAGCAAAGACTTGGAATCAACCCAAATGTCCATCAGTGACAGACTGGATTAAGAAAATGTGGCATATATACCCCATGGAATACTATGCAGCCATTAAAAAGTATGAGTTCATGTCCTTTGTAGGGACATGGATGCAGCTGGAAACCATCATTCTCAGTAAACTATCGCAAGAAGAGAAAACCAAATACCACATGTTCTCACTCATAGGTGGGAATTGAACAATGAGATCACTTGGACACAGGAAGGGGAACATCACACACTGGGTCCTGTTGTGGGGAGGTGGGGGAGGGATAGCATTAGGAGATATACCTAATGTAAATGATGAGTTAATGGGTGCAGCACACCAACATGGCACATGTATACATATGTAACAAACCTGCACGCTGTGCACATGTACCCTAGAACTTAAAGTGTAATAATAATAAAAACAAAAACAAAAAAAGGCAAAAAAAAAAAAAAAAAAAGAAATTACCAGGGAAGTGAGCTGAGTGAGTTAAAAGTGTTAGCAGGGATAAAAGGCCTAGTCTGAATACATTTAACATCAAGTACTAATAAATAAGAAGGCATTAAACTGAGTTTCACAAAAATCAACAGGCAGTTTTAGAACCTAATGAGTTTTGAGTGTGGTGTAATTCAGTCATGGATTAAGGCTCATAGAGAGTGATACATTCCCTTTTTTCAAATATGGAAAGATAATTCGAAATTGCTGGAGGTGGATGAGTTTGTAATTATATACACTTGTAAGCAATTTTTATTTTAATAATTTACTTAAATATTTGTTATTGTTAATTGTTTTTACAAGAAAATTTCATGCACTAAAATTGTGTTTTGTGAAACAATCCAAAAAGAAAAAATAAAATCCAGCATGCTGGTGTCAGCAAATGCTCTGACACCAGACCACTTGATTTGAAAACTTGACTCTGCTATTTGTCAACATTTATGAACCTGGCTTCAAGGTAATGAATTTGTCTGCTTGTATTTCCCAATTCTCTTGATGGGACTAATATTCATATATAGCTTAACAAGTTGTTAAAACGTTTAAATATTTACTATGTCATATGTTTATTACATAATTAATTCTTAGTTAGCTCCTTGATATATTTTCTGTAGATCTAAATGGTTTGGCAAAGTTTTGATCATAAACACACTGAAAAATATCTTGGTGATTGCTACAGAATTCACTGAACTGGCATTTCTTTAATATATACTTATATATTGAGTTGTTGTTTTGATTTAAAATTCACATCTTTTATATTTAGGATGATTTACCATATATTACTGATAATACATATAAAAATTCTACCTTATTTTAATGTTTTTAAAAGCAAATATAAATAGTAATTTATATTGCTAATATTGAAAGTTGGATATGTAAACACATTTATACAGGTGGTTTGTTTATTTACCACATTGATATTAATAATCATAGAACCTGATAAAAACATATACATGTTCAGCATTCTGTTAGGTATAATCACTTATATTTTTTAAAACACTATAATTTAGGCCATGTCTTTCCTGTGTCTGACTCTTTGCCTGAAAGGAAATTAATCAAGTAAATTATGTTTAATTGTATAAAATGCTACTCTAAAGAAAAAATATGCCTTCAATATCAAGTAGGCTTGCAACTACAAATATGTGGTTAGTACCATCCTATATTCTGACATTCAAAGACATCACACCTTTCCAATTGTATGCTTTATTTCAATCACACAAAGTACTTGAGTTATGTAGACTTATGTTTCTTCTGTGCATGGTAGGTGTACATCTATGATAGCTAACAATTATCATCACCTTCTGGCACTGAGAAATGATGTAATCCTTTTCCCTAAGGTGGGACTGGAACCAACAGAATATGGCAAAAGTGATATGTCACTTCCAAGATGAGGCTACAAAAGCTTGGGACTTCTGTCTTACAAGATGACTCTCTACTGCCTTGTCAGCTTGTAGCTTTGATGGAAGTTGTCACATTTAAGATATCATGGTACAAGAAAATGAGAATGGTCTCTAGCCAGCAAAAGCCAATCTAGAAATTAGGCCTTCAGCCAAGCAGCCTACAGCACTGAATACTGCTGTCAAGCACTGAGTGGGCTTAGAATTGATCTTTCCTGGTTTGAGTATTTTCTTTTTTTTAAATTATACTTTAAGTTCCAGGGTACATATGCACAACGTGCAGGTTTGTTACATATGTACACATGTGCCATGCTGGTATGCTGCACCCATTAACTCATCATTTACATTAGGAATATCTCCTAATGCTATCCCTCCCCCCTCCCCCTGCTCCATGACAAGCCCCAGCATGTGATGTTCCCCACCCTGTGTCCAAGTGTTCTCATTGTTCAATTCCACTTATGAGTGAGAGCATAGGTGTTTGGTTTTCTGTCCTTGCCATAGTTTGCTCAGAATGATGGTTTCCAGCTTGATCCATGTCCCTACAAAGGACATGAACTCATCCTTTTTTATGCCTGCATAGTATTCCACATTTTCTTAATCCAGTCTATCATTGATGGGCATTTGGGTTGGTTCCAAGTCTTTGCTATTGTGAATAGTGCCGCAATAAACATACGTGTGCATGTGTCTTTATAGCAGCATGATTTATAAACCTTTGAGTATATACCCAATAATGGGATGGCTGGGTCAAATGGTATTTCTAGTTCTAGATCCTTGAGGAATTGCCACACTGTCTTCCACAATGGTTGAACTAGTTTACAGTCCCACCAACAGTGTAAAAATGTTCCTATTTCTCCATATCCTTTCCAGCACCTGTTGTTTCCTGATGTTTTAACGATCGCCATTCTAACTGGTGTGAGATGATATCTCATTGTGGTTTGGATTTGCATTTCTCTGATGGCCAGTGATGATGAGAATTTTTTCATGTGTCTGTTTGCTGCACAAATGTCTTCTTTTGAGAAGTGTCTGTTCATATCCTTCACCCATTTTTTGATGGGGTTGTCTTTTTTCTTGTAAATTTGTTTAAGTTCTTTTTAGATTCTGGATATTAGCCCTTTGTCAGATGGGTAGATTGTAAACATTTCCTCCCATTCTGTAGGTTGCCTGTTCACTCTGATGGTAGTTTCTTTTGTTGTGCAGAAGCTCTTTAGTTTAATTAGATCCCATTTGTCAATTTTGGCTTTTGTTGCCATTGCTTTCGGTGTTTTAGTCATGAAGTCCTTCTGCATGCCTATGTCCTGAATGGTATTGCCTAGGCTTTCTTCTAGGGTTTTTATGGTTTTGGGTCTAACATTTAAGTCTTTAATCCATCTTGAATTAATTTTTGTATAAGGTGTAAGGAAAGAATTGAGTTTCAGCTTTCTACTTATGGCTAGCCAGTTTTCCCAGCACCATTTATTAAATAGGGAATCATTTCCCCGTTTATTGTTTTTGTCAGGCTTGCCAAAGATCAGATGGCTGTAGATGTGTGGTATTATTTCTGAGGGCTCTGTTCTGTTCCATTGGTCTATATCTCTGTTTTGGTACTAGTACCATGCTGTTGTGGTTACTGAAGCCTTGTAGTATAGTTTGAAGTCAGGTAGCATGATGCCTCCAGCTTTGTTCTTGTGGCTTAGGATTGTCTTAGCAATGTGGGCTCCTTTTTGGTTGCATATGAACTTTAAAGTAATTTTTTCCAATTCTATGAAGAAAGTCATTGGTAGCTTGATGGGAATGGCATTGAATCTATAAATTACCTCGGGCAGTATGGCCATTTTCACAATATTGATTCTTCCTATCCTTAACTATGGAATGTTCTTCCATTTGTTTGTGTCCTCTTTTATTTCACTGAGCAGTGGTTTGTAGTTCTCCTTGTAGAGGTCCTTCACATTCCTTGTAAGTTGGATTCCTAGGTATTTATTCTTTTTGAAGCAATTGTGAATGCAAGTTCACTCACGATTTGGCTGTTTTTCTGTTATTGGTGTATAGGAATGCTTTTGATTTTTTCACATTGATTTTGTATCCCGAGACTTTGCTGAAGTTGCTTATCAGCCTAAGGAGATTTTGGGCTGAGACAATGGGGTTTTCTAAATATACAAACATGTCATCTGCAAACAGGGACTATTTGATTTCCTCTTTTCCTAATTGAAAACTCTTTATTTCTTTCTCCTGTCTGATTGCCCTGGCCAGAAATTCCAACACTATGTTGAATAGGAGTGGTGAGAGAGGGCATCCCTGTCTTATGCCAGTTTTCAAAGGGAATGCTTCCAGTTTTAGCCCATACAGTATGATATTGGCTGTGGGATTGTCATAAATGGCTATTTTTTTTAAGATCCGTTCCATCAATACATAGTTTATTAAGAGTTTTTAGCCCAAGGGCTGTTGAATTTTATCAAAGGCCTTTTCTGCATTTATTGAGATAATCATGTGGTGTTTGTCTTTGTTTCTGTTTATATGCTGGATTACGTTTATTGATTTGCGTATGTTGAACCAACCTTGCATCCCAGGATTGAAGTCAACTTGATCATGGTGGATAAGCTTTTTGATTTGCTGCTGGATTTGGTTTGCCAGTATTTTATTGAGGATTTTTGCACTGAAGTTCATCAGGGATATTGGTCTAAAATTCTCTTTTTTTGTTGTGTCTCTGCCAGGCTTTGGTATCTGGATAATGCTGGCCTCGTAAAACGAGTTAGGGAGGATTCCCTATTTTTCTATTGATTGGGATAGTTTCAGAAAGAATGGTACCAGCTCCTCTTTGTACCTCTCATAGAATTTGACTGTGAATCTGTCTGGTCCTGGACTTTTTTTGGTTAGTAAGCTATTAATTATTGCCTAAATTTCAGAGCCTGTTATTGGTCTATTCAGGGATTCAAGTTCTTCCTGGTTTAGTTTTGGGAGGGTATATGTGTCCAGGAATTTATTAGTTTCTTCTAGATTATTTAGTTTATTTGCATAGAGGTGTTTATAGTATTCTCTGATGGTAGTTTGTATTTCCGAGGGATCACTGGTGATATTTCCTTTATCATTTTTTATTGCGTCTATTTGATTCTTCTCTCTTTTCTTCTTTATTAGTCTTGCTAGCAGTTTATCAATTTTGTTGATCTTTTCAAAAAACCAGCTCCTGGATTCATTGATTTTTTTAAAGGGTTTTTTTCTGTCCCATATCCTTCAGTTCTGCTCTGATCTTAGCTGTTTCTTGCCTTCTGCTAGCGTTTGCATGTGTTTGCTCTTGCTTCTCTAGTTCTTTTAATTGTGATGTTAGGGTGTCCATTTTTTTATTTTTCCTGCTTTCTCTTGTGGGCATTTAGTGCTATAAATTTCCCTCTACACACTGTTTTAAATGTGTTCCAGAAATTCTGGTATGCTGTGTCTTTGTTCTCACTGGTTTCAAAGAACATCTTTATTTCTGCCTTCACAGCATAAAAAAGACCTTATGTGACCTGATGGAGTTGAAATCAGGGCATGAAAACTACGTGATGCATACACAAGCTTCAGTAGCCAATTCAATCAAGTGGAAGAAGTGGTATCAGTGATTTGAGATCAAATGAATGAAACGAAGGGAGAAGAGAAGTTTAGAGAAAAAAGAGTAAAAGGAAATGAACAAAGTCTCCAAGAAATATGGGTCTATGTGAAAATACCAAATCTACATGTGATTGGTGTACCTGAAAGTGATGGGGAGAATGGAACCAAGTTGGAGAACACTCTGCAGGATATTATCCAGGAGAACTTCCCAACCTAGCAAGACAGGCAAACATTCAAATTCAGGAAATACAGAGAACCCCACAAAGTTACTCCTCAAGAAGAGCAACTGTAAGACACACAATTGTCAGATTCAGCAAAGTTGAAATGAAGGAAAAAATGTTAAGGTCAGTCAGAGAGAAAGGTCGGGTTACCCACAAGGGGAAGCCTATCAGACTGACAGTGGATCTCTCAGCAGAAACTCTACAAGCCAGAAAAGAGAGAGGGCCAATATTCAACATCCTTTTTTTTTTTTTTTTTTTTTTTTTTTTTTTGAGATGGAGTCTCGCTCTGTCACCTAGGCTGGAGTGCTGTGGCCAGATCTCAGCTCACTGCAAGCTCCGCCTCTCGGGTTCATGCCATTCTCCTGCCTCAGCCTCCCGAGTAGCTGGGACTACAGGCACCGCCACCTCGCCCAGCTATTTTTTTGTAGTTTTTAGTAGAGACGGGGTTTCACTGTGTTAGCCAGGATGGTCTCAATCTCCTGACCTCATGAACTGCCCGTCTTGGACTCCCAAAGTGCTGGGATTACAGGCTTGAGCCACCGCGCTCGGCTCAACATTCTTAAAGAAAAGAATTTCCAACCCAGAATTTCATATCCAGCCAAACTAAACTTCATAAGTGAAGGAGAAATAAAATCCTTTACAAACAAACAAATGCTGAGAGATTTTGTCACCACCAGGCCTGCCTTACAAGAGCTCCTGAAGGTAGCACTAAACATGGAAAGGAACAACTGGTATCAGTCACTGCAAAAACATGCCAAATTGTAAAGACCATCGATGCTAGGAAGAAACTGCATCAACTCACGAGCAAAATAACCAGTTAACATTAAAATGACTGGATCAAATTCACACATAACAATATTAACCTTCAATGTAAATGGGCTAAATGCTCCAATTAAAAGACACAGACTGGCAAATTGGATAAAGAGTCAAGACCCATCAGTGTGCTGTATTCAAGAGACCCATCTCATGTGCAGAGACACACATAGGCTCAAAATAAAGGGATGGAGGAAGATCTACCAAGCAAATGGAAAACAGAAAAAAAGCAGGGGTTGCAATCCTAGTCTCTGATAAAACAGAGGTGTTTAATCCAGCAGGTTGTTCTTGTCTAGATTCTCACTTAAAATGGATGTGAAAACTTCTAAGAATTCCTTTAATTAATGTCAGAGAGATTGGCCAAGGATCATGTCCTACAATGTCCTTGAAGTTAGAATAAGGACCAAAAACCAGCTGCTCATCCTTTTTTTTCAATGGATATTTTGGAGTTATTCTGTTATAAAACATTTTTGATGACTAAGAGTTGTTCATTTTCTTTAAGATATGATTGAAAAATTTAGTGACTAATAATAAATGTTTTCTAGCTCCAGATCATAGTTCTGAATCTGTATCTTTGGGCCATTATTTGATTTTCTCCAAGACAGAGGAGAGAGCATGAAATAAGAAAAAATTGTAAAGGAGTTGTTAAAGGAACATGGATGTTTTAAATATCTCATAGAAGCCCTGTCACATAAGAACACAGTGAATGAAGGAGGCTTGGGGTGGATGGGGCCAGGGAAGTAGGCCGTAGTAAAACATTCTGGTCCTTGTATATAAGAAATATGGCAACTGCATGCTATAATAATCCATTGAAAGATTATAAGTAGTATTGTATATTCACAAAACCAAATTGATGAAGTTGTGTCTAGACTGTAATAAATTACTAAGAAAAATGATATTAAGAAAACAGAATAATATTGGTCACAGAGAAAATTAATTGGCTGTCCCAAATATTCTGCTCATTTATATCATTGATTTAATTAAATTAAATCAATTTAATTATAATTACAATCACAAAATAACATATTAAAATTATACATAAAATAATAAGGATAATACTTATCCATAGTAACCTAGAAGAAAATAGCAAGATACATAGAAAAAAGTATTTGGTTGTAAGTATTGACAGAAGGAGGAAGGAGAGACTGAGAACTTTAGTTTTAATTCACAGTGTAGTGTTAATAGATAATATTAAGTTTTATTAATTAAAAAATGGATGATTTCCAAGAAAACCAAAGAATCTATTAAAATTATATTTTTGCTTCTCTTTTATTGTATCTTAAAGTGGATTGCACATCTTTATGCTGCTGCTGTGTCAAAATGCCATTGACTTTTTAAATTGATTGCATTAGGACACAGGATTAATTTAACCTCTTATCCTAATATTGTATATTTCCTTACTCTTAAGGATGCTTTTTCAGTTAAAGTCTGTGCTTCATGATATATTTGTTTTAATAGCAAATCATATATTTGTTACTTCATGAGGAGTTCACATTTAAGGTGATTAATGATGTATCATGATATATTTCAGCTATCTTATTTTGTGTATTCTGTTAGCCCCATTTTATACTTATTAATTATATTTGTATCGGTATTAGAATTTCTCTTATTATTTTTGTCCTTTTCATTAGTTTGAAAATAACACCCCCTATTTAATTGTCACCCATGGAATTCTGTCATATTATACTAAGATAATATTAAGATATTATAAAATGAATCACTGTCTAACTCTCATTCCCATAAAAACAGGTGCTTGGAATGCTGTAATTTTTCTACCTTCTCTCAGCTTATATGGCAGTAAAATAGTATGATTTTTTCCAAGCTTTACTTAAATAAATTATGTCATTCAGTGTTCTGTAGAAAAGTTTGTAGTTTATGAAGTTTAATTTTACAAATGGGTTCTGTCATTATAAAATTAGAGAGTGGAAGTCAGTATTTTTTTAGCCAGCAAAAACATTAACTAACAAAACATAAAATGTTTTCTTAGCATAAGCTATTTTAACCTATAATTATATATAATTTTGAATTAACATTTGTAAAAAGTGAGCATAAATAAAAGAGTAATGACGACGAAATTAAATCAAAGACCACAAAAATGTTTGGTAATGAAAATCACCCAAAATCACCACTACCTTTAAAAATCTTTACTCAAAACCATGTGTTTGAAATCCATAAATATTTCACCCTAGCCTTTCATTGGTCCTACTTCTTTTTGGATTTAACTATATGTAAAACTTGCTGAAAAATAGAGGTTCTTAGGGAGCAATAATAGTCTTCACTTCTAATGGCTGACAACAACTCCCAAAGCATCATTTATTATATTTCTGGATTCTCTTTCCAGAGAATATCTATGTTCAGAGAAAACAAAACCAAACAAAACACAACAACAAAAAAACCTCTCCATGCTTTCCAGCCATTTTTTTTTTTTTACTTTTGTTCTTGGCATTCTGTGATTTCTTAAATCCAAAGAATGCCGAATCTTTCAAATATAACAATATAACTCTAACCAAGAGACTTACATGGGCTCTTCACCACATACTTGCAGAAGAAAAAATGTTCAGCTGGGGAGAAAGTAGCTTAAAAATACCAATACCTAAATATATATATATATATATATATATATATTTTATTTATTTTTTTTTTTTGAGACGGTGTCTCACTCTGTCGCCTGGGCTGGAGTGCAGTGGCCGGATATCAGCTCACTGCCAGCTCCGCCTCTTGGGTTTACACCATTCTCCTGCCTCAGCCTCCCGAGTAGCTGGGACTACAGGCGCCCACCAACTCGCCCGGCTAGTTTTTTGTATTTTTTAGTAGAGACCGGTTTCACCATGTTAGCCAGGATGGTCTCGATCTCCTGACCTCGTGATCCGCCCGTCTTGGCCTCCCAAAGTGCTGGGATTACAGGCTTGAGCCACCGTGCCCAGCCCTTTAAAGTATATTTTTAACTGACAGTTCTCATTGTTGGGCCCAGAAGTTTACGTGGATGTTGCAACCCTAAGATCTTTTTGCAGAGCACGTCCTTAAGAATTTAAGGGAGTGCTTCACAAATCAAGCAGTACCGATAGTGTCTATCACCTGAGTACTAAGTGTTTTGGCAAGCGTGCTATAGCTTCAGTCATATATATTAGGAAACTGGACACCAGGGGAATATGTGTCTTCTGTGGTGTTACAAAAGGAAATGCTAGCAGAGCTAATGTTTTGACTTTTTCTACTTGATTTTCAGCTCTTATAATTAGTTTCAAAATTGTATTTAATCACATATAATATAACTCTTGTTGGTAACCATGAGAGAAGATTAAGACTTTTAAAAATGCAAGTAGCATAAAATTTGGAATTTTCAAGAAATGAAGAGAAACCATACACAATGTCAGTATACTTTTAATTTTTCTTTATTAACTTTCTATGGAATATGGAAAACAATCAGTTATCATTAGATTTCCAGAAATTCTAATTAAAGATTGAGACTATAATATATAATTATTATATATAGTAATATATAGATATATAATTATATAAATATGTATATAATATATAAATTATACATATATCTATATCTATCTATCTATCTATCTCTATATATATATAGTCCCATGCCACATAATGACATTTCAGTTAACGAAGGTCTACACACACAATAATAATCCCATAAGATTATAAGGGACCTGAAAATTTTCCATCATCTAGTCACATTTCAGCCATCATAGTGGAATGCATTTCTCATGTCTTTGTGGTCATGCTGGTGTAAGCAAACCTACTTCACTGCCAGTTATATAAAAGTATACCACATGCAGTTATGTACACTGCATAACACCTGATAATAATAAAGTCTTGCTGTTTTATGTTTTTACTATATTATACTTTTCATTGCTATTTTAGTGTATGTTCTTTCCACTTTTTAAAATGATGTTAATTGTAATACAACCTTAGGCAGATCCCTTAAGAGTATTAAACAAAAGGCATTGTTATCACAGAAAATGACAGCTCTATGCATTTCATTGTCTCTGAAGACCTTTCAGTGGGACAAGATGTGGAGATGGAAGACAGTGTTATTGATGATCCTAATCCTATGTAGGTCTAGACTAATGTGTGTGTCTTAGTTTTAAACAAAAACTTTAAATTGTAAAATACACACACACACACATATATATATACACACACACATATATATATATATAAACTTTTTTAAATAGAAAAATAACTAATGGAATAAGAATGTAAAGAAAAAGCATATTTGTACAGCTGTACAATGTGTTTGTGTTTTACACTAAGTGTTATCATAAGAGTCAAAAAGTTAAACATTAAAAGACTTATAAAGTAAAAATTACAGTAATCTAAGGTTAATTTATTAGTGAAGAAACAAAAAATGTCTTTGTAAATTTAGGGTTGTGTAAGTATACAGTTTTTATAATGTCTATAATACGTAGAAATGTCCCATGACTTTACTTTCACTCCCCACTTACTGACTGAACTAGAGTAACTTCTAGTCCTGCAAGTTTCATTCATTGGAAGTGCCCTATAAAGTGTACCATTTTAAAACTTTTATACTCTAGTTTAACATTACATTTTCTATGTATTGATACATAAATATTTACCATTGTCTACAGTATTCAGTACAGTAACATTCTCTGATCTATACTAGGAGCAACAAGCTACACCATATAACCTAGGTGTGTAGTAGGCTATACTATCTAGGTTTGTCTAAGTACAGTCTATATTTTTTGCATTAGGATGAAATCACCGAACAACACATTTCTCATAATGTATCTCCATTGTTAAGCAACATATGACTGTGTGTACATACATATGACAGATAACTGCAGAGAATACGTTAACTGCCATAAAATGCCATAATTTTACAGAAATCAGGTATATTTATCCATCCTTGCTAAGAAACAAACATAAATTTAGTTCACATAGGCAGGGAATTATATTTTATTTCCAATTTCATTTGCTATGGGAAAGTTACTGAAGAATAATTCAAACTGGATAGTTAGTGATACAATAAATGAACAATTATAACAGTTCAATTTTTAGTGTTGATATATCCAGTAAACAGAAAAAACATATAACAGAATTCCTAAGAATGAGTACAAGCAATATATAGACAGCATTAATGTTAAAAAAAAAAAGTTGTCAACACTTATTCAAAATATTTGATGGTATATAAATATGCAATGTAATAAGAACAACAAATTACAAATCTATATTACATATACTAATTGAATTTTCAAAGGAGTGCCTACGATGTAGTAAGTGCTCCAAAAGTTATGTTAATTTCCATTTTTATTTACAGTTACTAAAGTTAACTATCTAGAAAATCCTAATGAATCAGTTGAAATGGAATTTTTTGTCATAAGGAATTTAGTTAAACGCCTAATTAGTAGAGAGAAGTAAATAACTACTTATTCAATTATATTAAACAATTCAAACATTTATAAAAATATCCCCTTTCAACAAAAAAGCATAAGCTATTTTTGATATGCAAAACCAATTAAAATAAAAATACAAAAGTGTAATAAGCACCCTTGAACTAAAATAATTGAGAATTATGTTGTATTCTGGGAGATAATATAAAGAAATGTAGATGTCACAGATTTCAATCTTTATTTTCAAATTAATATGGATGTTCAAATGCATTTTTTGATAGCATGATAAACTAAATCTAAATTTACTAGGAAGATTTGATAACCAAGAATAATATAACCAATTTTGCTGAAGAGTAATGAGGGGGAAGACTTAAAACTTATTTTAAAATGCAAATAGTTGAAATACATCATTATGAAAAAAATTAATAGACAAAATTAAAATTCCAAAATGATTCTGAGAATTTATTCATAATATAAGTAGTTCTAATAGATACAAAAATAATATATTTAAAATAAATGTTGATTTTACTATTGATTATGAATGTAAATATATAAATGTGCACATAAAAATAAATTTTGACAAATGCTTATTTTTCCATCAATTTTATGATTATATAACTTTTATTTTATTGGCTGCTTATATGATGAGTGACATTGACTGAATTTCAATGTTAAACCCAATCCTAGGACACAAATTGACATGAATAAACTTTGTATGATGATGGATATGTTTATTTTTTTAACTGTGTAAACTACTCAACATTCATTAAGTATATTTTAAGTATGTGAATTTTACTGTATATTCGTTATACCTCAAAAAAGCTAAAAAAGTATTTTAACTGTTAAGAAGTTAGTCTCAAAATACAACAAATGAAAAAAGCCAAGTACAGAACAGTCTGATATCACTTGTGTGAATGTACATAATTATAATTAGATACTGCACAATTACATAATATATAAATATATTATCCAGTGTAAGTAAAGTGTACATTTATTTGAATAATGTGTACATGTCTCTGTTTCTTTGTGTGTGCACATACATGTAGACACCTATAGGTGGAGTTTAATGACTCACTTCCTCAAAAATAATGCTGCAGAAGTGACATCTTTTGACTTTATGGCTAAGTCATTAAACTGATAGCTTCCAGCTGGCTCTTACTCGCTTAAATTATCAGCTCTAGTTGATCACTGCCCATTAGAGAAGGTAGCCACTATGCTGTGAGGACCCTCAAAAAGCCTTTAGAGAGGACTACGTGGTGGGGAACTGAAACCTCCCACCAGAAGGCAGCACCAATAGACAGGCAAGTGAGTGACCCCTCTTGGAAACAGATCCTTCAGTCTCACTCAAAACTTATGATGGCGGCCGGGTGCGGTGGCTCATGCCTGTAATCCCAGCACTTTGGGAGGCCGAGGTGAGCGGATCACCTGAGGTCAGGAGTTTGAAACCAGCCTGGCCAACATGACGAAACCCTGTCTCTACTAAAAATACATAAAAATTAGCTGGGCGTGGTGGCACACACCTGCAGTCCCAGCTACTCGGGAGGCTGAGGAGAACCACTTGAATCCGGGAGGCAGAGGTTGCAGTGAGCCGAGATCATGACACTGCACTCCAACCTGGGCAACAGAGCGAGACTCTCTCAAAAACGAAACAAAACAAAACAAAACAAAAACTTCAGATAATGGCAATCCTATTTGACAACTTGATGAATACCAAATGAGGATCTCTGTTCCATAAACATAGCAAAGCCACTCCTGAATTCCTGACTCCTAGAAACTGAGGAAAATAAATGTTTATTATCGTGTCAAACAACTAAATTTTGAGATAGTTTTTTTATAGGGCCACAAATAACTTGAATGCTGTGAATCAATGATATACAGGTGAATGCTGAAACCAATGGAATACAATTACTTACTGAAATAAATGTATGGAATATGATAATATAATGAATAAAAATTTAAATGTATTGAATTCTGGATAAAGCAATATAGGACACTTAATGGAAGAACAGATTATGATAGTGATTGAGAAGATACATTTAGTAAGAATAAGAGAAGCAAACAAAACAAGAGAAAGTGGAGTCTTGATAGTCCAAAAAAAAGTGGTCATGGATATTAAATTTTTGTTCAGGTAATGTTTAAATTGAAGACTACTCCTTAGTTAGGTAAGCCATAAAATTATTAGTATCATTAGGGAAAGGAATTTAAGAAGTGTAATAAGGTAGAAATCAACTCATTTAAGTCAATAAGAGATAAATGGGAGTTAGAAATTAGAGACAATAAATGCAGACCTAGTATGCTTGGATGCATGATTATTAAGATGCTCCTTGTGAAGCATTTTATGGAGTAATGATAAAAAGTTGAATAGCAGAAGTAATCAGTAGTTGGTAGCACAGGTATGAACCTCACAGGGAGCTCTGAGGAGCAATTATTCCCTTCATGGTAGCATTCGTGTATTGTTAGAGAGAAACTATAATGAAAGTGAGATCCTTTAGGGACAGGGAAAAATTAAGGTAAAAATAGAGCCAAATGGTTAACGTTCACATAAGATTTTTAAAAAAATTTCTAACAAGATAGGATGAATACTACTTTCTCTATTTGTTAGTTAAAAGAAGATGTAATATGGAGAGTGTAGGTGGTGTATTCTGGGTTGCATAATGGAGAGGTGGCAGAGTTGGAACAAGAATCCATGTAGAATAATGTAAATTAATGACCATTGTATTATTGGGATGAATTATATGTTTATATGAAATGATCTTCAGAGAGTGACAGAATATGAAAAAAACCAGCAAAATATGCTTGCCATTTCAAAAATGAAATGCTTTATTTTACTTTATGCCTTCTTAATACAAATTGACATGGACCCCTCAAAAGTGTTAGCTCGTGTCTAGGAAATATCAGAGTTTAAAAGTTTAATGGATCTTCCAAAGCTCACTACAGTTTATGACTCCATTAACTATTTGCACTAGACATATCAGTGTGACATCCTGACAGACATTTGTATCACTTTTAAGATTTCTTATAGATATAATGCATCATTCTCACAATGAAACAATAAAACTGCAGATTCTAACAAAATATTATTTACTTACATTGAAATAACAAAGTTGACAGTATAGTAATATTGAATAAATATAACAATAGCAATGAAATACATATTCAATTTAACTAATAACAGTATTAACTGGAATACTTATTTTCAAAGTAGTGCTATTCAGAAGGTATTATAGAGCTTCACAGAGATAAAATAAATTTATGAAAAAGACATTACTTCAACATGTAATGCCATTCTTGCCTAAAGTCAGAGTATAAAATGTTATAAAACAATTTTTTAACATCAGATGACTTACAAAACCACTGTTATGAAATTGTTTTTAAATAAAAAGATGTTTGAGCTACAAAATGCTTCTTGGCCAAAAGTAAACCCAATAAGGCCAGCGTCACCTCTTCGATGGCTAGCAGACTTAAGATTCTCCTTTTCCCTCAACTTGATCCCTCACCCTTCTCTTTTGCTTTTGTTGCAACTGCTATTGGCGTCTTCATCATGAAATCTTTGCCCGTACCTATGTCCTGAACGGTATTGCCTAGGTGGTCATCCAAGAATTTTGTAGTGTTGGGTTTTGTATTTAAGTCTTTAATCCATCCTGAGTTAATTTTTATATACTGTGTGGAAAGGGCCCAGTTTCAATCTTCTGCATATGGCTAGCCAGTTATCTCAACACCATTTATTGAATAGGGAATCCTTTCCCTTTTGTTTGTTTTTGTCAGGTTTGTCAAAGATCAGATGGTTGTAGGTGTGCAGTCTTATTTCTGAGTTTTCTATTCTGTTCCATTGGTCTACGTGTCTGTTTTTCTTTTTTACCAGTATCACGGTGTTTTGGTTATGTAGCTCTGTAGTATATTTTGAAGTTGGGTAGTGTGATGCCTCAAGCTTTGTTCTTTTGGCTGAGGATTGCCTTGGCTAGTTGGGCTCTTTTTTGGATTCATATGAATTTTAAATTAGTTTTCCCTAGTTCTGTGAAGAATGTCAATGATAGTTTAATGGGATAGCATTGAATCTATAAATTGCTTTGGGTGGTATGACCATTTTAACAATATTTAAAATTACTTTGATTACACACACACACACACACACACACACACACAGAAATACTTCTACTCATCTCTGATGACCTCAGCAATATACCAGCCTTACTGTATGAAAAAGTCGGGAACAATTCCTGTCACAAAATAGAGCTCATTAAATATCTTATGAATAAACTAAATGTATGTACACTCCTCCAAGAAAGACATCTCTTTATTGCTCAATGATGTTAATAGATGTCTAGAAGCATATGCTATGATTACCATCTATATCATTAAGACTTTTGTCTATTGTTGGACATATCCTTCTTCCTTTGCATAAAAATATCAACAAATGCTTCATAAAAGGAAACACAAAGCTAAATTTTGTAAATCCAGACAATTAAGTAGCACAGGATAACTGTTTACGCAGGATACTGATATTTATTCAAAATATAGCTTCAAAAGAACAACCTCCTGACTAAACTTTAGGGAGGGAGGCATTGTCAGGAAAAAAAATGGAGTAATATAAGAGACTATGCATATATCAAGAAAATGGATTAATTAAATTGTGTTTAATTGAATATAAATTACATATATGTTGTGTTTTGTGGAACTTATGGCACAATTTTGATTAGTTTTTCCTCTGTGTTGTTTTTATATTCCATATTTAATTTGTTTGGTATGAAATCTAAAAATAACAACATTTTAAATATTAATGATGCAACTGCACTCAAATTCAGTGAATGGTCTCTAATCTGGTTAATGTTAGGTCTTATGTTCACTACTTTTTATTTTTGTATAATTTATTTTATGCTATAGTTTGAAAGTGAAACCAAAGTTTTATGATTTCAGTATCACATTTCTTCACCTAGCTTAAATCTCATTAGTCTAAATTAGTAATGTAAGAAAGTCATGGATTATAAAAAGGATTAGAAGTTAGGCAGAGGAGAATTGATCAATAGTTAAATAATATGAAAATAAATATTTTAAATAATCATGCTATCAGTAGAAAAAAGTATAAAAGACCACACTTTTATTAAATTCATAAATTTTCTTGAGAAGCTTGCTGTAAAATATTGTAATAGAAAACCCAATTGCTTATAATTACTTGGCCCAAAATATGCAGTAACTTTTGCAAAAATGTCTAAGTATGCAATATTTGATAAAATGTATATTTTACTGCTATATATGCAAAAACATAGTTGAAAAACATTATAAGCCACTTCTCATCTCTGTATACCCGTTTATGCTGTGGCATGTCACTCTGTGCCAGTTTTTTGACTAGAACTTTCTCAAATGCTGGAAATGTGTTATTACTATACTGTCCAGTATGATAGCCCTTAGTCATAAGTATCACCTCGGCATCTGAAATGTGACTGTGTTACAGAGAAATTCAATTTTATTTTTTATTTAATTGTAGTAAATTTAAGTTTAATAGCAACATATGTCCACTGGCTATTGTACTAGAAGGTACAGCTCTAGAATATTAGCTTACTTTTCTGTCACTTTATTAATAAATGTTATACATACATTACTAAATCATGAATGAATTCTATTTTGTAAGTTTTCATGAAAAATGATGTACTTTCATAAAATCATGAGTGTTTTTCTTTAAACATTTATGGCTAAGTTTATTCTGAATTAGACAAAAGAAGCAAAGTCTATAAAGCAATTAAAAGAACGAAAGCTACTATTAGATTATTCTTTAATTCTCTTTTAAGTGGACAGCATCTTCTTCAATGTATGAGAGTTTATTCTGTGTAAAGGCTATAGAATATGTTCTTTAAATTTAATATACTTATTAGATAACTTTGTGAAAAATTTACACACGAAGAGCAGTGAAAACTACGTTATTGCTTATTTACTTGATGGGTTATCTTCAGTTGAGGCATGTACAATTTTTACATGAACCTTTAATTACCTTTCCTGAAATTTACCAGCATAAATCTTTCCACACACTTTTGGAGATGACACACATTAAGTGCTTACACAAAGTTACTGCAAATTTTACTGATTATAGTCATTTCAAATACAGTTTGATGCACTGTTCAAACAAAAGTGTCATTGTATTCAGTCATCTTTAGCATGTAAAAGGGCACATCCTCCCTTCATTTTCCTGTCTTAATAGACACAGAGGGAGTCTACAATAGGACACATATAATTTTAGACCAAGCCCCTGTTAAATCAAACTAAATAGGGCCTGAGAAGGACTCCATACTTCTGTATTTGAGTCCCTGTGGATGAACTGCATCCTAATTTACCAAGTAGACAAGATTGAAAACCTAACTTAGAGGTATATGCCTGTAACCATTGCTGAGTCTTGGCCAATCCCAGCAGCGTACTTCAACCACTCATACACTGTGGAGTGTTCAAACTGTTCAAATAAGGCAAACACGAAACTGTAACCAATCCAGCTGTTTCTGTACCACCTTTCTGATTTCTGTATGTCACTTTACTTTTTTGTCCATACATTTGTACTAACCATGAGGCACCCCTGGAGTCTCTCTGAATCTGCTGTTTTTCTGGGGGCTGCCCGATTCATGAGTTGTTCATTGCTCAATAAAACTCCTTTAAATTTAATTTGGCTGAAGTATCTTTTATCAGAAAAATATTCACATATTCTACAAATCTTGGTCCATTTAATATTGAATATACACTCAGGATTTAAGCAAATGATTGAAGCAAAAATTAAAGTGTCTTTATCAGAAATAAATAAATTTTAAATTCTGTATGAACACCATAAACCTATATACAATTATGGCACAGAATATAAAAACTTTCCAATCCTTATACTCTGATTATGCATACTTTTCTTTTTCTCGCTGAAACAAGAATTAAGATTTTCTTTTTTTGTTGGTTGAAAAATGTTGATATACATTTTATTTTCAATGCAAATCTTATTTGAAAATAACAGCAATGACAATAAAATTTTAAAAGTATAACATGATTTTGCATATAAGACTTTCTTACACATCACCAATAATTTGTTGAATGTTCTTGAAAAATTGGTTAAAGTTTTGGTGACATTTGTCTATATTTTTGAATTATCAATATCCTACAATTTTGTGTACGTGTGTGTGTGTTTGTACCTTATATTTTATTAAATTCCATTAATACAGTTTAATAAAATTAGGCAATTCTTCTGCCCTGTTTGTGATCAAAAGTAGCTGAAAAGCTCAAAGCACCTTCAATTTATTACTCTCAGCCCTCCTAACCCTTTACTACACTCATATATTTAATTAGGAAAAGTGAAATTCAGCCATTCTGGAAGAGAAAGGTGTATAAGAACTATTATGTAATACTTCAGTTATCTCAACAAGTCCAGGAGGCTCTAGAAAGTGTTGAAGTTTCTAGGAAATTGACAATTTCAACTACGTGTCTATGCCTACTCATATTGTAGTGCTTTACTACGTGCCTAGCAACAGTGGTAAACAAGCTATTAATTTGCTCATATGAAATGCAGAGACAGTTTTATGTCTGTGAAAATAGAGATCAACTCTGTATAAATACACATGAAAAGAGAGACTTGTGCAAGGATTATATCTCTGGATTCATGGTTCTGTTAATGTGATCCAACAGAATCATCTAGGAACTTAAATGGAAATCCCTAAAGTCTATTTTAACATACTGAATCAGAAATTCTGGGACTGATACCTGGCAATCTGTGGTTCTGTTTGTCCTGAGACCAAGTGTGGCTGTGTTGCCCAAGCTAGAGTGCAATAACAGAATCGTAGCTCACTGCATCCTTGAATTCTTGGGTTCCAGCAATCCTCCTGTATCATGCTCTGGAGTAGCTCACACTACAGGAATGCACCATCACACCTGGCAATTTTTGTTGTTGTTGTTGTTGTTGTCCAGGGTGGTCTCTAATTCCTAGACTCAAGCAATCCTCCCTACTCGGCACCAAAAGCACTGGGATTACAGACAAGAGCCAGCAACCTGTTTTAAAAATCATCCAGGTGATGGTAATGCACAGTGAAGTTGGAAAATCACTACTCTTTAACATTGTAACTAAACATAAGGTAGTATGAATAGAAGCAGGATCCACAGTTGTGTGTGTGTGTGTTTGTGTGTGTGTGTGTGTGTGTGTGTAGGATTCAAAAACGAATGTGTCAATTTCTACTAAATGTGTTAGTCTTTTGATTAGCTACTAGTAGAAGTATATTTTAATAACTAATACCTTTCTCCTTCTGTTTTTAGTAAAACCTGGTTTATAGTACTGCCATTCAGGGTTTTAGTGAAGATTTAAAAAGGAAATACATGTAAAACACTTAATATTGAGCCTATAGTATTGTAATTATGATCATTACTTTTTCCCATGAGTGTTATAACTAGTGTCATTCCTTTATTAAAATTAATTTCCTTATTGTTGATTTGCACAACATAGATGAAAAGTTGCTCCCTTATAAACTGTAATGTTGAGGGTGACACAATTCTGCTTTATACTTCTTTGAACATTTATCTTGCCATCTAAAATGATCTTTTGTGCTTTCTGAGTGTTCAAAATATATTACTTGAGTTAAATTAAAACTGAATTGTTAGAAAAGGCAATACCTGGGCTGGGCACGGTGGCTCACGCCTGTTATCCCAGCACTTTTGAAGGCCGAGGCGGGCGGATCACGAGGTCAGAAGATGGAGACCATCATGGCTAACACGGTGAAACCCCGTCTCTATTAAAAATACAAAAAAATTAGGCGGGCATGGTGGCGGGCGCCTGCAGTTCCAGCTACCAGCTACTTGGGAGGCTGAGGCAGGAGAATGATGTGAACCCGGGAGGCGGAGCTTGCAGTGAGCCGAGATCCTGCCACTGCACTCCAGCCTGGGCGACAAAGCGAGACTCCCTCCTTCTCCAAAAAAAAAAAAAAAAAAACAAAAAAAAACACGCAATAACTAACAAAAGCACTCTAAACTACATGGCTCTAAGGGTGGTGTAAGTGACCTGGCGTTTGTTGAAGTAGACGTAAGCATTTTGAAATTTCAGGACTAAATCATATAACATACAAATGTACTATTATAATATTATTTTGTATAAAATTTGTGAACAAACATATTTACTTACTCATCTATCCAGCTCACTGAACTTGAGTTCCGGAATGCCAGATTGATTTGTTATGCTTGCCTTCTCTCTCCAAATCGTTTTTTCTTCTCTTCTCATTCCTTCTTCTCCCCTTTTCTTTATCTATTAAGTAAATATATCAGGGTTTTAAAAATTTGTGTATTTTTTAATAATTAGTGTTTTAAAAATGAAAGAATGAGTGACTCTTGATTTTAAATTTAATTTGTAGCAAATTTACCAATACGTTTATGAAATTCTCCAATATGTGGGTTAAAATTTATCCAACTTTTGTCCAAAAATACTAGTATAGTTTTACAACCAAAGAAAAAATAATTAGGAAATGTATAGTGGTATGGAAAAGATGAGTAAGTCATCTCATCATTGATAAAGAATCAAATTATTGCAAATAATCACAGTTTTCCAAATGTATGATTATCATATTACTTGTCATAGGAGTGAAATAATTTGTTAAAAAATTATTTAATAATGAGAGGTTAGGTAAAACCATGAAAATATTTTATTTAATGGAATAATATAAACTTATCAGAATATTTTTCAAATATATATTTACTTAGACAACATTTTTAATACAGTGAGAAATAAGTAAAAGTTTTGAAGTGATGTGAAGTATAACATTTTCATGCATGTATTGAAGGAGGTGGAAAGAAAATTGTGTCAGATAACAAAAATGGCTATAAATTCTCTTCCTCCTTGTATCTTTTCCCTTGGATCATTCCCACCCACACTGACTCTGAGATTAGTCATGGCCTCACAATGGAAAACAAGCAAATATGCTCCAAGCAGAAAGTTAAAAATGCTTGCTTATTGATGCTTGCCTTCTTTTCCTGCTCTTAGAACCTGTGAACCCCATGTAAATAAGCCCAAGCTGGCCTACTGGAAGGTAAGAAATCATATGGCATAGAATTGAAGTTCCCCACTGATAAGCTGACAATAGCCAGGCATAATTCTAGATCATCTGTCTGCCAGAGAACTCATGAATTGACTCTGGATGTGTCACCGAATCGTACAGAGCAGTCCAAAACAAACAACGACCCAAGACAGCCCAATTCAAATGAAGCACCTAGCTAATGGTGTTGTAATGTTATTCCTTTATGTGACTAAGACTAGAGTTATTTGTTGTGCAATAAACTATAACTGATAAAAGTATCAGCTAGAAGGATTGATTATATTTACATATTTGAATTATTTAAAAAACCTTTTGTTTATTCATGTTGTTTGCATTTTCTGCATTGTGTTTTTACCTGAGAGTAAAAACATACTTAAATATAAAATGTGGCTACCTATTCAACTCATAAATATTTTGAAAATATTTTAATATTCTAAAAATTAAAAAATTTAATATGGAAAGCATATTTCCTAATTGAGAAATCAGCAAAGCGGTGTAAGGACAGTTACTGCATCCTCCTGAATCTCTCACGTATAAGCAGATGTGAAACCTATACCTTGTGGTGGACATTTATATTTTGGGTAAAATCATTCTTGTTTTTTGTCAGATTTTCTTAGGAAATTTTTTTCTCCCCATTTATGTACATTCATGTAAATCAAGAAGTCTAATTCTGAAACATTATTCATACCACCCTTAACACATGAAGTATAGAAAACAAACAATTATGTTATTGATTACTCATCATCAGAATGTTTTTGTCTTAGATATACTATTCTGTTTTTTAACGTTTTGTCTTTCTAACAAGACATGAGATTTTGCAAAGGAGAATTACAACTTTAGCTTCTTTTAAATGTTTCACAGTGTTTTGTAACCTTTACAACACATACAGTGGCAGGTGCAATATATAAATACTTGATGCATGATTGTATAAATGCTAGTTACACATTTTCTGCCATTAATGCATGAGTGTTAATAAGATATAATAATCTATGTCTGCTTTTAGCTCTTGGAGGAATTGTCATACTGTTTTCCACAATGGTAAAATTAATTTATGCTCCCACCAACAGTGAATGAGTTCCCCTTTCTCTCCAGATATAACAATATTTAACTTCTCCAGATATGATAATATTTAACTATTATATCCAAATATTAAAAATGGTATAGAAAAGAGTTCCTAGATACATGAATAATTCTTATTTTTACATGGTGTACTGATAAAAAATAAAAGAAAAAGTAATTTTATTAAGTGGCCTTAATTCAAAATTAAAGTCTTTATAATATAACCACTGGTAAAATTACAGCTTTGTCATTGGAATAAATAAGAGAATGTTGGAAAATTTTTACATATCAAACTGGAGACAATCTGTTACAAATTAATAACTTTGATAGTATGCTTAGTTATCTGAAGGATAAATAATTTTTCTTTTATTCAGTGTAAGTCATTGCATTAAAGAGAAAATATTTGTGCAAACTGTTATCCTAATTTAGGAGCTATAAGTTAAACAAAAGGGAATTATGGAGCTTGGCAAACTTTTGATTTACTAACTGGCTCCTTGTCTACCTTGAAATGGGATAAATTTGAAATGCTGTATTTCTGATAACGGATATATAAGTTTCAAGGTGCTGAGCTCAGATTTTATGAAAGTGGTATTAAAGGATTTATAGAAAGAATACGATGAGAGGCAACAATATTACAAATAAAATAGCATTTTGTTTTTATTTCTGTAAACTTCACAATTGTTTCAAACATCTAGTAAATAATCCTAAAAGCAGGAACAGGACAGTAGACCTAGACTTCATGAAAAAGACACTAAAAACAATTGCAAATACAGCAAAAAATTGACAAATGGGGTCTAATTAAACTTAAGAGCTCTGCACAGCAAAAGAAACTATCAACAGAGTAAGCAGACAATCTACAGAATGGGAGAATGCATTTGCAAACTGTGCATCTGACTAAGGATCTGATATCCAGAACCTATAAGGAATTTAAACAAACTTAAAGAGAAAAGCAATCCTATTATAAAGTGAGTAAAAGGCATGAACAGACACTTGTCAGAATAAGACACACATGTGGCCAACAAGCATGTGAAAAAAAAGGTCAATATCCCTGATCATTAGAGAAATGCAAATCAAAACCACAATGAGATACTATCTCACACCAGTCAGAATGACTGTTATTAACAAGTCAAAAAATAACAGATTCTGACGAAGTTGCAGAGAAAGGGGAGCTCATATACTGTTGGTAGGAGTATACATTGGTTCTACCACTGTGGTAGAATGCATGCAAACATATACAAAACATATAAACATATACAAAGCAGTATGTATGGCAATTCCTCAAAGAGCTAAAAGCAGAACTACCATGTGACCCAGCAATCCCATTACTGGGTATACACCCAGAGGAAAATAAAGCATTCTATCATAAAGACAAATGAACACAAATGTTCGTTGAAGCACTATTCACAATAACAAAGATATGGAATCAACTTAAATGCCCATCAATGACAGACTGGATAAAGACAAATACACTATGGAATATTTTACAGCCATAAAAAAGAACAAAATAATGTCGTTTGGAGGAATATGGATGGACCTGGACACTTAATTCTTAGCAAAGTAATGCATTAATAAAAACTAAAATACCACATGTTCTTACTTACAAGTGGGAGCTAAATGATAAGAACTTATGAACACAAAGAAGGAAAAAACAGATCCCAGAGTCTACTTGAGTGGGGAGAATGGGAGGAGGGAGAGCAGCAGAAAAGATTACTATTGGATACTGAGCTTAATACCTGGGTGATATAATAATATGTACAACAAACCTCTATGACATGTGTTTGTTATGAAACGAACCTTCACATGTACCTCTAAACCTAAAATAAAAGATTAAACCTAACAATAATAAGCCTAAAAGTAACTTTATTAAAACCCAAAGGTCAATTAATAATGTGTATTCAATCTAATAAAAATGTTTATCACATTTAAATGCTATATTTTGATAAAAGTTGGAATGTTTTAAAGTATTCATATTTTTAAGAATCCATAATTCAACTTTCTGTGCAATATTAAAATCTCAATTTTAGGCCAAGCATGGTGGCCCATGCCTGTAATCCCAGCATTTTGGGAGGCCCAGGTGGGTGTATCATCTGTGGTTGGGAGTTTGAGACCAGCCTGAACAACGTGGAGCAACCCCTATTTCTACAAAATTTACAAAATTAGCCAGGCGTTGTGGTGGGCACCTGTAATCCCTGCTACTCTGGAGACTGAGGCAGTAGAATCGCTTCAACCCAGAAGGTAGAGGTTGCAGTGAGTTGAGATCACACCATTGCACTCCAGCCTGGGCAACGAGCATGAAATTCCATCTCAAAAATAAATAAATAAATAAATAAACAAATTTTAAAATCTCAATTTTGTTATTTCATCATTTCTGTGATAGCATTTGTTAGATGCTTACCTACTTCTTTAGAGTTTTAAAATTTGTTTTCAACAAGATGAAATAATTTTTTAGTGAGTTTGGATAATTTTTTCTCATTTATATTAATGCTTTCTAACATCATCTACTAACTTTCATTTCCATCTGTTGGTAAACCAGCATTTATGTATTTGACTTTCATTTTAATCTGTAGAAATGATACCTCTTCAAAGCATTTTTATTTTAGAGTAGAAATTTTAATGACAGACATAATATTTTTGCATCCATATGTTCATTTTTATTCTGGAAAGGGTACATTTGAAATTGGCAGACTATAAAATATAAAGGTCACTTAAAAATATCATAGTTTGAAAACAGCTGGTGACAAGAGATAACACATTTTCTATCTCTAGGTAACTTTATTTTAAATTCTAAAAGTAACTTTGTCATTTATACTTGAATCATTAAAATTGAATCTGAAATGATTTTCTGTTTATTTTTATTTCATTCCCAAAGGGTGCCATAGAAATGTATGAGGCCAGTTACAGAATACACAACTACTAATACAACTGAAAAGAAAAAAATAAAAATAAGAAATAAAAAATAAAGTTTTCAAATGTTTTAATTTCTTAGTATATACTAGAAAAGATGTCATGTCTACAATAGAATATCTAAATCTTGCATATAACGTATGTAGAATGACTAAACTAATATACTTGTGCCCATTTTTTAAATGAAGAAGAGAGTATTTTAAAAACTATCGAAGGGTCTTGTATAACCTTAAAATATTTCATTGTCTGGGCATACTACAGTTTACTTATCCATTCACTTATTGAAGGGAATCTTGGTTGCTTTTATGCTTTGGCAATTATAAAGTTTCTGTAACCATCTGTGTGCAGGATTTTTGTGGTCATACGTTTTCAACTCATTTGAGTAAATATCAAAAAGTGGGATTGCTGCAGCATGAGGTAAGAGTATGTTTATTCTTGTAAGAAACTGCTGAAATCTCCTCCAAAGTGGTATTTGCATTAATTCCCACCAGCAATCAAGGAGAGTTCCTGTTGCTTCACATCCACCATCCTTGCCAACATTTTCTGTTGTGTTTTCTGAAATTTGGCTATTGTAATAGGTGTGCAGGGATATCACATTTTTAATTTGCATTTCATAAATTATATATGATGTGGAGTATTTTTTCACCTCCTTAGTTGTTATCGTTTTATCTTCTTTGGTTATTCATGGTTTTAAAACCCCGTGCTTCAAAATAGATAAATTAGGAATGTGTTCCTTTCTGATAACGAAAATAAAGGGTTTACCAAGTAGAAAATTACGAGAGTACAAACAAACAGTTGCTTTTACAAATATATATAATATATATAGTCTGTCAGAGAACAATGAATTCTTGAAGTTATTTGGGCAACAAAGCTGAAATTTCTTTGTGAGGCTCATAAAACACATTTCTGCTATCGTGTGGCTATTTCTCAAAAGGAAAAACCTTCTTCTTGACTAGATGTGAACAGTCAGTTTGGCATCTAAGTTTGTTTTAAAGAACTGGAAAAAAATGTATTTAGGTTCAAGTCTGTGAGCATTATCAGATATTGAACACACAAAATTCTTTAAAGTAAAACTCTAAAAATCATATGATCGCTTGAGCTTTTAGTGGCAAAATATATTTCTTTGATATAATAAGGAACATAAAATAATTCTATATTCCAAATATATTTTGTTTTCTTTAATACTTTAGAAATCACCTCCCTCACATAAGCTGTCCCTTACCACACATCTAAAATAGTAAAATTAGCATCTACCCACACTTTATATCCTCTTATTCTTTCATCTATCTTCAGACAACTTTTAGATACTCACAGGCACACTCACCGTCACACACACTGGACAAAAAATGTTCTTACAGCTCAAATTGTGTGAGATCTCTTCAACTTTTCTTGAATTGGAGTTTTCTGTGTAGGGTTTTGGAGCAAAATATCAACTGTAATATATAGTTCATCTAGCAAGATCAGTTATCAGTGCTATCAGACCCAATCGTCTCTCTTTTGACAATTTCTTATAAGACCCTCTTCACTATTTGTGATAAAATTCATAGTCTAGGTTACCCATACGAATTAATTTTAAAAATATAAGGTTAATTGTAGTATACAAAGGGAAGGACATCTGTAATTAAATAATTTATGTATCACCTTATAAAAACTGAGTATATATGTAACATATAACACACAGTAACACACACGCATATATATATGTTGTTCTCATAAGAAAATGCCAAAATATCTTCCAAAGTGGCGGGACCATTTTGCATTCATTTCCACCAGCAGTCAATGAGATTTCCTGTTGGAACACATCTATAAATATAAAAATATATATATAATTTATAAATAGACATATGGCTGATCTAATATACATATATATGTGTATATATGTATTTAAACAAAAAATAAATACGTAAATAAATATATATATAATTGGTCCCAGTAAAATATATATATTATATATACATATTATATGCATGTGTATATTTTACTAATACCTCTCTTTTATAATCTTATGGTTTAATTTATATGTACTAAAAATACCTATTATGAATGCACATTACATGATTTTCAGTATATTTATGGAATTATGCAACCATTACCACCATCTACTTTTTAAACTTCTCTAACATGTGAATTGATCTCTTATGTTAATGAGTAGTTAATTCCCACTCTCTTGTCAAGTCCAGAAAACTACTGATATCTTTGACTATATTTTGTTTTTTTCTGGATATATCATAAAACTGAAATCAAACAATAGGTAGATTTTTTGTTCATGGCTTCTTTCGTATAGCACAGTATTTTTTAGGTTCATTTATGCTGTTGCTTGTTTCAGAACTGTGTTCATTTTTATTACTGAATAGTATTTAATCAGTGACTATGTCAAATTTTTTTCTAGCTGATTCACCAGTTAATAAATATTTGGATTGTTTCTCATTTTTGGCCTTCATGAACAATGCTCCTTTAAACATTCATGTACAAGTGCTTTGTGAATTCTATTGGGTAGATACATAGGAGTGGAATTGTGGGGTAGTAGAGTAATTTTATGTTTAAGTTTTTAAGAAACCATCATAATATTTACCAGAGTGGCTCTACTATTTTACACTGCCATCAGCGATGCATAGTTTCCAGTTTCTTCACCTCCTCCCCAACAACTTGTTTCAGTGTCCCATAAACAGTTGCTTTGGATAAAAGCAAGAGTCAAGAGTCCCATAGATAGTGGCTTTTGGATAAACACAGAAATTGACACTTCTGTTCAAGCTTGAAACTTATATTTGTTGTATCTGAGTTGCTTCCTCAGGAAACAACCTTCAGGCCTCTCACAAGAAGTATCAAAAAGCTGAAACCAAATCACCACACCAGATGCTAGACCCCGCATTCACAACCATTGCTTCCTTGCCCCTCTCAAGTTTTTCTTTCCTTACTCATTTAGCATTTCTTGCTGCCTGCTATATAAACCCCTGGTTTGAGTCAGTCAGAGAGATAGATTTGGGACTGGATTAGAGCTCCCATCTCCTTGGTTGCAAAACCCTATTAAAGCCTTTTTCCTTGGCAATACTTGTCATCTCAGTGATTGACTTTGGGTGTGGCGAGTAGCAGGACCTAGACCAAATCCCTGGTGTTTTGGTAACATATTTTTATTCCCTGACCAGGAATGCATTGCCCGTGGCTCAGTTGCTGTGGGCTGGGAGTCTCAGAAGCTCTCCTAAGCAGCTGCCTGTCTTCTTTTGGCTGGAGGTGAGTTTCCATCTCTCTCTGGCCCCACCTCAGCTGGTGCCAAACGTGTTCCTGATTGTCTCGGAAGAACTGCCTTTGAAATTTAACATCTGCATCGGGATAGGCGAGTGTCCTTTGTGAGCCCAGATAGCAGAATCTGCTCCTATCGCTTTGGGAATATTTTAAAAGGATTTCCATTTGTAGGTTGAACACGCCCAACTGATTGAGGGAGAGAAGTGCCTGTTTCTTTCAGTATAGACACTCTTGGGGACTTGTTTGTAATTGTGTGTTGTGCCTGGGCAAGTGAGTGTTTTCTGTGGGTACCAAACAGTGGGATCAACTTCCCTCAATTTGGGACATTTCTAAGGAATTTTTTGTTGCAGTTTCATCAAGCCCAACCAAAAGTGAGAGCATCTCAACCGTTTCAGTTTGGATATTCTTGGGGCTTATTTGGTGCTGCAGCAGTTGGATTGTCTTCTGATGATTATGTGTGTTTTATATAGTTACGAGAAATTAGAATTTGGTAAAGTGATATTCTTTTGCAATACTGTTTGGCCCCAATATTGTTTGGAACTCTGGAGTTTGCTGTTGAATGGGAAAGACAGATGGAGTTGCATATATCCAGGTTTTTGTGCTGCTGTTCTAAGCAGTGTTAGGCCTGCTTACTATGTGATGCTCTCCTTTGGTGTTGTTAGGCCCCAGTGTTCTTTCAGGTCTGGGGAGGTTTGGCCTTTAAAAATCCAACTTGAAATTGCTTTACCCAAAATTTTGGTTCACAGCCTTCATTGGATTACCTATTGAGGCAAGCAAAGTAAAACTGGGGAGCTTGTATCGCTATCTCACGGCTACAGTTCCAAGCTAAAAGCTATTGGATCTTTGTGAGCGTGTATACATGTCTAGATGTGTTTATTTGCATGTACACTTATTGTTATATGTTACGCCTACAAAACTGGCTTATACGTAAAAGAGTGCTCATAAACAAAGTAAATAAGTCCAATCAACTTCCAAAGTCACGTGACTTAAGTAAATCTTTACTAAACAAGCTGGCTTTAAAATTATTGGTAAAATGAAAATAGAAATGCCTTTAGAATTGTCAGTATACATTTTGTCTGGGTTTTATATTAGTCTTTCCTAGATATTGGAGATGTCAGTGTTTGTCATAGACATTTATAAAGCTATTAATCCAGCCAAAACAAAATGATCTTGGTTTGTGTGACTTATTTGGCAAATGAGAACAATTTCAGGTTGTTAGCTGAATTTTCTGAGTTACTGGTCAAAATACCTGTGTACACAACTTTGAGGCACTTAATTAGGTGAGCACCTGATGTGCACTGGCTATTAAAACATGGTTTACAAGGAATTAAGTAACTTTTAGAAAGGATCTGGTATGGTAAATTTTTTGGCCTCAACTAAAAGGACTGGTTACTTGAGGTAGAAAGAAGTAAGAAATAAGAAAAAAGGGCCGGGCGCGGTGGCTCAAGCTTGTAATCCCAGCACTTTGGGAGGCCGAGACGGGTGGATCACGAGGTCAGGAGATCGAGACCATCCTGGCTAACATGGTGAAACCCCGTCTCTACATGTGCATGGGCTTGGCACCACATTGCTCCAAGATTGGAGTGGGCACTGACAGTGGGGAGAAGCCAGGCAGTGAAAGCATGCACCTGCAAGGGCTTGGTTGGGGGTATCTTTCCAGGCCCCTAAGAGTGCAGAGAGGCCTAGGTCTACAGCTCTCACCATCAAAATGTGAGGTGGTATTTGAATTCTTTTAAGTTATATTCATATAGATGTATTGTTAATATGTGTTCCAGGATTATATGAGATTCCTAAAATTCTGATGTGTCATAATATATATTGTCAGTAATAATTATGATTATGTTAAATTGCTGTATGCCACAGAAATAACCAAATTTCCTTGTCTACTGTGTCTTTAACTATGGCTGTCTTAAGACTTTTGTCATCAACAACTGATGTTTTGCTTTGATGCTTCTCAAAAAAAGGGACCTCTAATCAGCTACAGTCCAAGGCTAACTTTTTCAGAAGAGTTTAGGAAAAGAACTCTTGAATGCAGGTTTCTGATAACTTTGGAGATTGTGCCATTGCATTAGAGAGAGAACTTCCAGGGCACCAGTTGAAAGGCTGATGTGTTTGCAAAAATTGCTCACCTAATGTGAAACAGAGCAGGAGTTGATTGCATGCATGAACAGAACAAATGGAAGACAGAAATAATTTTTATGGGTTTCATTGTTTGAAACATTGATGATTCTTTTTGTTTTCTTTTTACAGTCTGGAGAATCTTTTGGCTTTCAGCTTTTTATAGCCTTGAAATACACTTTACGTGCATTGAGTATACTTTTGTATACAGAATTTGAGCCATATTTCTATCTCTCTGCCTAATTTCTCCAGAATTTGTAAATTATTTGTGACTATTCTTAACTCACGGCAATGTGTTTGTCTGCATACAGTTAATAAGCACATGTTTTATTTTGTAATGGGACACAATTGAAGGAACTGGTTATTTTATCAGGGATCTGACTGAAATGGCCTTGTGAGATGTTCCAGCAAAGTCAAACTGGGGGAGTCTACATGGACAATGATCTTTGTTTCGCTTTGTGTGCATAATCAGGACAACCATGTGGGACTCAATCTTATTTTGCAGGTATATTAGTCATACTATCATTTGTCTTTGATGGAAATGGTAGCCTGAGCCCATTTTCTAAATTTGTTGTTGTTGTTGTTTTATTATTAATGAGTTATAATAGTTTTTTAATATATTCTGGATGGAAGTCTTTATGACATATGTGGTTTCCAAATATTTTCTCCAGCCTCTGGCTTATTATTCCAATTTTCATTTTCTTTTTTTTTTTTTCCAAAGAAGACATGGGTTTTATTACGGGCTTGCACACTGGGGAGAGTCCAGTAGCAGTAGGCTGAGCAGGAAAACCACAAACCCCTGCAAACATTGTGCAATTTCTATAACATTTTCACTTAGCACTCTCCCCTAATGACCTCCACCTAGCAACCTTCATTTCCTTAGTAGTATTTTTGAGGTGCAAAAATAAGATATTTTAAATTTTGGATGAAATACAATTCATAAATTTTATTTTTAATAGATTTTGCATTAATGTTGCATCCAAGAATTTTTATGCCTAACTCAAAGTCAAAAAAATTTCTCCTATGTTTTCTTTTAGAATTATAGCTTGCATTTAGATAAATGATTCCATTTGGTTAATATTTGTGTATTTCATGAAAAAAAGTCTAAACAATTTTTTTTTTTTTTTTTTTTTGTATATAGATACAAATATTTTCCAGCACAATCTCTTGAAAAGACTGTTCTTTTCACCTTGAATTGCCCTGGTGTCTTTATTAGGAATCAATTGACCAGAAATATAAGGACTTATTTCAGAACTTTTATCATTTTATGCCATTAATGCATCAGTCTATATATATATATATATATATATATATATATATATATATATACACACACACCAGATCAAAAGACAAGCTTAATAACTATGGCTTTGTAGGCAATAAGTTCAGAAATCGGATAGTTTAAGCTTTTGAGTTTATTGTTCTTTTTCAAAATCACTTGAGTATTTGGGGTCATTTGCCTTTTCCTGTATATTTTTAAATCAACTTGTAAATTTCCTCAAAAAAGAGGATATTGGATAATTATAAGAATTTTGTTGGTTCTCTAAATCAATTTGAGGAGAATTGCCCTCTTGTCATTACTGGGTCTTCAAATTGATAATCATAAATTATTGAAATCTGTTTTCATTTATTTATATATTCTTTAATTTCTATTAGCAATGACTTGTAGTTTCAGTGAATTGGTCTTAGACTTTGATAAGTTTATTACTAAGTATATCATTTACATTTTAAGTTGTGAATAGAATTGTGTTTTGAAACACGTTTTCAGATTGTTCATTGGTAGTTTGTAGAAATATAAATAATGTGTTTTATATTAATGATATGTCTGGTAATATAACTGAACTTATTCATTGGTTGCAGTATTCAATTTTTAGACTGCTTAAATGTTCTGTTATTACTTTGTCTATTCCTACTTGGTCAGAAGTTTTTACATGAAATGGTGTTTGAATTGTCAAATGCTTTTTTTTGCATCTCCTGAATTACTTATGTAATTTTTGTGTTTTTTATTCTTAAGAACAAAAACTAGATAAATAAAATTTTAATTGTTAATCTGACCTTGCTTTCCTGGGACAAATATAACTTAGTCATATTCTAATCTTTTTAGAAGTTTCTGAGTTTTGTTTTGCTCATTATTAAAGGCAATTTTGCATATACATTTTGAGAGATACTTGTATTTTTTGTTTGTTCCCTTTTTTTTTTTTTTTTTTTGAAATGGAGTCTTGCTCTGTCACTCAGGCTGGAGTGCAGTGGCATAATCTTGACTCACTGCAACCTCCGCCTCCCCGGTTCAAGCGATTATCCTGCCTCAGCCTCCTGAGTATTTGGGACTACGGGCAGGTGCCACCACGCCAGGCTAATTTATTTTTTTATTTTTAGTAGAGATGGAGCTTCACCATGTTGGCCAGGCTTGTCTTGAACTCCTGACCTCATGATCCGCCCACCTGAGCCTCCCAAAGTGCTGGGATTACAGGCATGAGCCACTGTGCCAGGCCTATTTGTTTTTAACTTGTAATATTTTTGTGTGATTTTGGTTCTAAGATTACACTGACTTCTAATAACTAGTTCGGAGGTGACCTTTTGTCATCTAATTTATGAAAAAGTTTGTGAACAATTGTTTTTAACTCTTTTATTTCATATGGTTAATCAATAGGCCATCTTTTCTGGTACTTTCCTAATAAGAAGATTTTTAATCATTAATTTCCTTTACATGTTATGTGTCAATTTAATTTAAAAAAATTACTTCAGGGATTCAATCATTTGTATCATAGGAATTTGTCAATTTCATCAAATTTGTCTAATTTGTTGGTTTAGTGCTGTTTATAATATTCTCTTAAATTTTTAAAATTTCTGTGGGGTAGTAGTGATGGGTCCTCTTTAACTCCTGATTTTGGTAGTTCAATTTCTCCTGGTAAATAAAACTAGAGATATCTCCATTTATCATTTCAAAGTATAAATTTTAGCTTTGATTTTTAATGTCTTTGTTTTCTATTTTATTGATTTTCACTCTGTTTTTATTTTTCCTTCCTTCCATTTATTTTGAGTTTATTTTGCACTTTTCCTTTTTTTTTTAGTTGAAATTTGAGGTTATTGAGTGGAAACCATATTTCTTGTCTAATAACAGGCATTTAAAATGTAAATATTCCTCTATACAGTTCTTTTATTACAGCCCATACATTTTGATATGCTCTTCTTTTGTTTTCATTCAGTTATCTATATCTATAGCTACAACATATATATATTTAATTTTTTGTTTCTTTTTCGATGCATGAGTTATTTAGAATTTTTTTTAATCCAAAATTTGAGGATTTTTCTAAATTTCTGTTTGTGTTGATTGCTAATTTCTGTTATACTTGGAGAAAATGCTTTGTGCAGTTTCAATAATTTCAAATTCATTGAATCCTATTTTTTGTGCTTACATGTGATCTACATTTGAGAGTGCTTCACTGAACTTTTTGGGATGCTTATTGTGTTGTTAGTGCATCAGGTGTTCTGTAAGTGCAAGTTAAGCCAAGTTGATTATATAGTTGTTAAAGTCTTCCATATCTTTGCTTATATGAATTATTGAGTTAACTATAGACCTCATTGTATTCTTGCCATAAGTTACATGTCTCCCTTCAATTCTGTAATCTTTGCTTCACGCATTTTATGGCTCTCCTTTAGTAGTGTATATACTTAAAAGTTTTGTATACTCCTGATAAAGTGACTCTTTTTATTTGGGAATGCCCCTCTTTATCTTTAATTCTTACATACACATTCAGTTTGTCTGCTATTATCAATGCCATTCCAGCTTTCTTTTTTTTCTTTTATTTTCAAAGTATGTGTGTATATAAAACTGAAATGTGACTGTTAATGAAAAAATAAATTTGGATCTTATTTTATATCCAGTCAGACAATCTGTCCTTTTTTTGTTGCATTCTTCAGTTCATTCGTACTTACAAATTTATTGATATGGTTGCATCTGTATATGTTATTTTATTATTTGTTTTCTATGTCTTATACCTTTTTTGTTACTCTGTACCTCCTTATTTGCCTTTGTTTGTTTGTTTCAGTTTCCTATTTAGCTAGGTTATCTTGTTTTGTTTTGCATTTTACACTTACTTTCTTAGTGGATGCTATAAAAATACAATGCGCATTTAACTTATCAAATCTACTTAGATTAGTACTAAATTCTACTAAAATAAAAATCAATTGTTCTAATGTAAATAAATTTCCTTCTCTCCCCTTTGTGTGCTATTATATTTGTATATATTACATCTATGTTATATACCTAACCATACCGTGCTGCAATGATTTTATGCAACCATATCATTCAAAGATATTGAGAGAAGCAAAGAAAAATATTTAGTACATTTTTTTTCAACTTACAAATTTATGTTTTGAGAATTTTTCAATCCCTACAGTCATTTCCTCTCAAGCTTAAGGACTTCTTGTATTTTTGGAAAGCAGGTGTGACAGCAACAAATCTTCTTATTCAATTATATGGAGGTAACTCTAGTTCACCTTTATCTTTGAGGAATCATTTGCTGGCTATAAAGTTCATACATATGGGGGCAGGGAGAGAGAGAGAGAGGGAACAAGAGAGAGTTGTTTGTTTTCTTTCAGCACTTTAAATGTCAATTTTAGTGCACTTGGGCCTCCAGTTACTAGTATTAGCCATTCTTAAAAAGCATCTTCTATGTTTCCTGATTAGTTGGTTTTCTGTTGCTGCTTTCAAGGTTTCCTTTTGCTTTTGGCTTTAAGCAGTAGTTTGATTATGCTCTAATTGGATGTTTCTTTACATTTAACCTGCTTTTGATTCAATGAGCTTTTGTGATATTTATATCAATGTTTTTCATAAATGTTAAATTCATTATTTCTGCATGTATTTTTAGTCTCTCTCCTTTTAGGACTCTCATAAAATGCATATTGATATGGATTTGATGATGACCCACAGGTCTATGAGGCTCTGCTTATTTTTCTTCATCCTTTTTTTTTTTTTTTTTTTTTTTTTTGAGACGGAGTCTCGCTCTGCCCCCCGGGCTGGAGTGCAGTGGCCGGATCTCAGCTCACTGCAAGCTCCGCCTCCCGGGTTTACGCCATTCTCCTGCCTCAGCCTCCCCGAGTAGCTGGGACTACAGGCGCCCGCCTCGTCGCCAGGCTAGTTTTTTTTTTTTTTTTGTATTTTTAAGTAGAGACAGGGTTTCACCGTATTAGCCAGGATGGTCTCGATCTCCTGACCTCGTGATCCGCCCGTCTCGGCCTCCCAAAGTGCTGGGATTACAGGCTTGAGCCACCGCGCCCGGCCTCTTCATCCTTTTTTTAAATCTGTTCTTCAGATTAGATAAACTTTACCTGTCTATCTTCAAGTGTACCGATCTTTATTTTACCATCTCAAACTGCTGTTGAGTCCCTTGAGTAAAGTTTTTGTTTAACTTATTATAATTCTTAATTCAGAATTTACATTTAGTTATTTTAAAATAATCTCTTTATTGAGATTATTTATTTGTTGAATCGTCTCTATTAAATTGCCTTGAATTATTTGGAAATAGTATCATTTTGTTATTTGAGTGTAATTATGACAGCTACATTGACTTTTTTTTTTTTTTTTTTTTTTTTTTGAGACAGAGTCTTGCGGTGTTTCCCAGGCTGGATTGCAGTGGCATGGTCTCTGCTCACTGCAACCTCTGTCTGCTGGGTTCGAGTGATTCTCCTGCCTCACCCTCCCGAGTAGTTGCTATTGCAGGCATGCTGCACCATGACTGGTTATTTTTTTGTATTTGTAGTAGGGGTTTCACCGTGTTACCTCCTGACCTCAGATGACCCAACCGCCTTGGCATCCAAAAGTGCTGGGATTACAGGCGTGAGTGCACTGCACCTGGCCTGACTGTGACTTTTTAAAATCACACTTTCTAATATTTTTTACAGGCCTCATACATTTTGATGAAAGCTAGATGTTTTAGATATAACATTGTTTCAACAATAAATTCCCATTTCCCTTTTTTAGGGCTATTTTGGTCTTTGATTGTTTCTGTTTTTGTTTTTGTTTGTTTGTTTGTTTGTTTTGGCTGTTTAGTAATTTCCATCAATTTTATCTCAGTAAAGTAGTAAAAAGTAAATACCTTGGTGAGTCACAAAAATTAAACCAAATTACTTCTGAGCTGAAAATTCTTGAAGCTCAAATGTGTGAAATTACTACTCAGACTAGTTTTGTATATGTTTGCAATTTTCATAATAAAACTAACATGTATTAACATAGTAAACTTTGATTAGTTATTTGAAGGTATGATTTGACATTAGGAGTATCATCAAACAGTAAGTATCTCTATACCAATACAATAAATTACTACTACTTTGTCAGTCATCATAGTAAGAAAGAGTTATTTTGCCTTGTAAAATAAAGCTAATAGCAATAAACTACCTCATGGAAATTCTTTAAATATGTAAACTGGTTGGTTTCTGGTATGTATTACCCACTCAATAACAATAAAGGACCTCATAGAAATTTTTGTAGTGAGTAAATTGGTTGGGTCTTGGTATATACTACCCATTCAATATGTGCTATTGTTTTTAAATTTTAATTATGAAGACATTTGTGTATAATGAAATAGAATAGTATACATTTTTATTTAGTTCTCATCATTTAATTTTTACAATTATCATTTTCTGGCCAATATTTTCTCTGTTACATCCGAATCTTCTTTAGCTCCACAAGATTTGTTTAAAATATATCTAGAATATTATATAATTCAATCCCCAAATATTTCAGTATGTGTAAGAAATAATTGTTTACTTTGACATTATCATACCTAAAAATAATAATCATTACTTATTATCATCCTATCATTGGATCTTCAACCTGCCATTGAAGGTATGTGATTATTATTACTATGTCAATACTGTTTTAAAAATATTACAACTATAGCAATACAATTACTTCTTTTACAGTTCAGCTTTTTCCTCTTAGGTTTAATATTTTAATTTTAATACTTTTTATTTTCTTATTTTATACCTTTTTCAAAATTTAATCAGGGTTCAGACTTTTCAATTATTTTATATTTTATTTTTATATTAAACCTCTTGATCCTCTTTAGATTTGTTTGACTGCATCCCTATGGTGATGTTTAACCTCTATAGTTTCTTCCTTTATGCTGTTTTTCTCTGTGTATACCTCGTAATGGGCTACAATACCTAATGACTTGCTCAATTTGGACAATTATATTTCATAATAAATGCTATATAATATTTATTCACCTGCCTTAGAAGACAGATCACATCTGCTTTTCTCTCTCATGCAATAAGATCAATTAGATTGGATAAATAGGAGCATCTAAAACAATAATTATTATAGTGGAATAAATCACACAAAATATATTCAATTTCATGAGCTTAAAATAATACTCATAAAAATAAACAAGGAAACCTCACTGGTCAACTTTGGAAGTTCCTACGTATCTCCTCATTATTCTGAAAACACTAAATTGCTTTTTAAAATACAAAGGCTATTTCTACATCCAATCATATTCTCCCACTGTGTCCTTTTCCTCACTTAATGATAAATATTTTCAAACTTACATATATTCGGAGTTTAAATATCAGAGTTCTAAAGGAATTATAATTGTAAAGTTTCAGTCTCATGCTTCACCTTCTGCAAACCTGCAGATTACCATTCTCCAGGGAAAACCTTAACTATTTTAGCTATAACTTATGATTTTACCTGGATTTTTCAGAATAATAGTATTATAGTGTTTTTAAAATCTTTTAATTTGAAACAATATCATTCCTTATTACAGAAATGAATATTTACTTATCATATACTAAACACTAACTTTCACAAGGACTTCTCTTTGCCAACCGTTGTAGACATGCCATTATTATTAATTATCAATGTGTGTATGTATATATCAAGTTCAGAAGTGATATATGCAATGTAATAAACTATAATATCCTTATAAAATATTACTATTCTGGGGATATTAAGTGTTTATGTTTTCCATCTTTTGTTTTGTCTACATTTCTCTGGTAGAAGTATAAATTTATATTCAATGTTATCAAATACATAAGTTTTCAATTTTATTTTTATTTCCTTACTGGAGACATTCCTTTGTAATCATCCATTTTTATTTTGGTTCTAGGCCTAGTTCATTTTTGTCTTTATAGTATCTCGATTTACCTTCATTTTGGGGTACTCCATCCATCTCTCTCTTTTCTTGTTTCCTGGAGATCGTGTGTTCTCCTTTCTTGATTTCCTCCCTCATTGTGAGTATGCAGATGGTTCATTAGCTTCCAAGAAGTAATACTGGGGAATCAAAGTTTTTCAGTTGCTTGTCTGAAAAGATCTTTTCTTTACCTTCACTTTTGATATATAATTTGACTGGTTGTACCATTTCTGTATCATTTTGCCTCAGAAATTTTAAAGTTATCTTACCCTGTTTTCAGTGGTATTAAGAAGTGCAGTGACTCCTGATTATACATTGTTCTTATTTTTTCCCCCACATACATCTTAAAGCTCATATGATTTTCAGTCAGAATTTAGAATTCTGAAATTCCCAGTAATGTCATTCATGTAGGTATTTTAGCATAGATTTGTCTGGGCATTAAAAAGGCTTTGTAGGGGGGCGGAGCAAGATGGCCGAATAGGAACAGCTCCAGTCTCCAACTCCCAGCGCGAGTGACACAGAAGACCGGTGATTTCTGCATTTTCAACTGAGGTACTGGGGTCATCTCACTAGGGAGTGCCGGACAATCGGTGCTGGTCAGCTGCTGCAGCCTGACCAGCGAGAGCTGAAGCAGGGCGAGGCATCGCCTCACCTGGGAAGCGCAAGGGGGAAGGGGATCCGTTTTCCTAGCCAGGGGAACTGAGACACACAACACCTGGAAAATCGGGTAACTCCCACCCCAATACTGCGCTGTAAGCATACAGGCACACCAGGAGAATATATCCCACACCTGGCCGGGAGGGTCCCACGCCCACGAAGCCTCCCTCACTGCTAACACAGCAGTCTGCCGCGATCTATCCGCAAGGCAGCAGCAAGGCTGGGGGAGGGGCGCCCGCCATTGCTGAGGCTTAAGTAGGTAAACAAAGCCGCTGGGAAGCTCGAACTGGGTGGAGCTCACAGCAGCTCAAGGAAGCCTGCCTGTCTCTGTAGTCTCCACCTCTGGGGACAGCGCACAGCTGAAGACCAACAGGGGAAGTAGCGGGAGCCAGTGCAGACGCGAACGACTCTGTCTGACAGCTTTGGGGAGAGCCGTGGATCTCCCAACGTGGAGGTTGAGATCTGAGAACGGACAGACTGCCTGCTCAGGTGTGTCCCTGACCCCTGAGTAGCCTAGCTGGGAGAAATCCCCCACTAGGGGCAGTCTGACACCCCACACCTCACAGGGTGGAGTACACCCCTGAGAGGAAACTTCCAAAGGAAGAATCAGACAGGTACACTCGCTGTTCAGCAATATTCTATCTTCGGCAACCTCTGCTGCTGATACCCAGGCAAACAGGGTCTGGAGTGGACCTCAAGCAATCTCCAACAGACCAACAGACAGTCCTTCTGACTGTCAGAAGGAAAACTATCAAACAGGAAGGACACCTATACCAAAACCCCATCAGTACGTCACCACCATCAAAGACCAGAGAAAGATAAAACCACAAAGATGGGGAAGAAGCAGGGCAGAAAAGCTGGAAATTCAAAAAATAAGAGCGCATCTCCCCCTGCAAAGGAGCGCAGCCCATCGCCAGCAACGGATCAAAGCTGGTCAGAGAATGACTTTGACGAGAGGAGAGAAGAAGGCTTCAGTCCATCAAACTTATCAGAGCTAAAGGAGGAATTACGTACCCAGCGCAAAGAAACTAAAAATCTTGAAAAAAGAGTGGAAGAATTGACAGCTAGACTAATTAATGCAGAGAAGATCATAAACGAAATGACAGAGATGAAAACCATGACACGAGAAATACGTGACAAATGCACAAGCTTCAGTAACTGACTCGATCAACTGGAAGAAAGAGTATCAGTGATTGAAGATCAAATGAATGAAATGAAGCGAGAAGAGAAACCAAAAGAAAAAAGAAGAAAAAGAAATGAGCAAAGCCTGCAAGAAGTATGGGATTACGTAAAAAGACCAAATCTACGTCTGATTGGGGTGCCTGAAAGTGAGGGGGAAAATGGAACCAAGTTGGAAAACACTCTTCAGGAAATCATCCAGGAGAACTTCCCCAACCTAGTAGGGCAGGCCAACATTCAAATTCAGGAAATACAGAGAACGCCACAAAGATACTCCTCCAGAAGAGCAACTCCAAGACACATAATTGCCAGATTCACCAAAGTTGAAATGAAGGAAAAAATCTTAAGGGCAGCCAGAGAGAAAGGTCGGGTTACCCACAAAGGGAAGCCCATCAGACTAACAGTAGATCTCTCGGCAGAAACTCTACAAGCCAGAAGAGAGTGGGGGCCAATATTCAACGTTCTTAAAGAAAAGAATTTTAAACCCAGAATTTCATATCCAGCCAAACTAAGTTTCATCAGTGAAAGAGAAATAAAATCCTTTACAGATAAGCAAATGCTTAGAGATTTTGTCACCACCAGGCCTGCCTTACAAGAGACCCTGAAGGAAGCCCTAAACATGGAAAGGAACAACCGGTACCAGCCATCGCAAAAACATGCCAAAATGTAAAGACCATCGAGGCTAGGAAGAAACTGCATCAACTAACGAGCAAAATAACCAGTTAATATCATAATGGCAGGATCAAGTTCACACATAACAATATTAACCTTAAATGTTAATGGACTAAATGCTCCAATTAAAAGACACAGACTGGCAAACTGGATAAAAAGTCAAGACCCATCAGTCTGCTGTATTCAGGAGACCCATCTCACATGCAGAGACATACATAGGCTCAAAATAAAGGGATGGAGGAAGATCTACCAAGCAAATGGAGAACAAAAAAAAGCAGGGGTTGCAATCCTTGTCTCTGATAAAACAGACTTTAAACCATCAAAGATCAAAAGAGACAAAGAAGGCCATTACATAATGGTAAAGGGATCAATTCAACAGGAAGAGCTAACTCTCCTAAATATATATGCACCCAATACAGGAACACCCAGATTCATAAAGCAAGTCCTTAGAGACTTACAAAGAGACTTAGACTCCCATACAATAATAATGGGAGACTTCAACACTCCGCTGTCAACATTAAACAGATCAACGAGACAGAAAGTTAACAAGGATATCCAGGAATTGAACTCATCTCTGCACCAAGCGGACCTAATTGACATCTATAGAACTCTCCACCCAAAATCAACAGAATATACATTCTTCTCAGCACCACATCGCACTTATTCCAAAATTGACCACATAATTGGAAGTAAAGCACTCCTCAGCAAATGTAAAAGAACAGAAATTATAACAAACTGTCTCTCAGACCACAGTGCAATCAAACTAGAACTCAGGACTAAGAAACTCAATCAAAACCGCTCAACTACATGGAAACTGAACAACCTGCTCCTGAATGACTACTGGGTACATAACGAAATGAAAGCAGAAATAAAGATGTTCTTTGAAACCAATGAGAACAAAGATACAACATACCAGAATCTCTGGGACACATTTAAAGCAGTGTGCAGAGGGAAATTTATAGCACTAAATGCCCACAAGAAAAAGCAGGAAAGATCTAAAATTGACACTCTAACATCACAATTAAAAGAACTAGAGAGGCAAGAGCAAACACATTCAAAAGCTAGCAGAAGGCAAGAAATAACTAAGATCAGAGCAGAACTGAAGGAGATAGACACACAAAAAACCCTCCAAAAAATCAATGAATCCAGGAGTTGGTTTTTTGAAAAGATCAACAAAATTGACAGACCGCTAGCAAGGCTAATAAAGAAGAAAAGAGAGAGGAATCAAATAGATGCAATAAAAAATGATAAAGGGGATATCACCACTGACCCCACAGAAATACAAACTACCATCAGAGAATACTATAAACGCTTCTACGCAAATCAACTAGAAAATCTAGAAGAAATGGATAATTTCCTGGACACTTACACTCTCCCAAGACTAAACCAGGAAGAAGTTGAATCCCTGAATAGACCAATAGCAGGCTCTGAAATTGAGGCAATAATTAATAGCCTACCCACCAAAAAAAGTCCAGGACCAGATGGATTCACAGCTGAATTCTACCAGAGGTACAAGGAGGAGCTGGTACCATTCTTTCTGAAACTATTCCAATCAATAGAAAAAGAGGGAATCCTCCCTAACTCATTTTATGAGGCCAACATCATCCTGATACCAAAGCCTGGCAGAGACACAACAAAAAAAGAGAATTTTAGACCAATATCCCTGATGAACATTGATGCAAAAATCCTCAATAAAATACTGGCAAACCGGATTCAGCAGCACATCAAAAAGCTTATCCACCATGATCAAGTGGGCTTCATCCCTGGGATGCAAGGCTGGTTCAACATTCGCAAATCAATAAACGTAATCCAGCATATAAACAGAACCAAAGACAAGAACCACATGATTGTCTCAATAGATGCAGAAAAGGCTTTTGACAAAATTCAACAGCCCTTCATGCTAAAAACGCTCAATAAATTCGGTATTGATGGAACGTACCTCAAAATAATAAGAGCTATTTATGACAAACCCACAGCTAATATCATACTGAATGGGCAAAAACTGGAAAAATTCCAGTTGAAAACTGGCACAAGACAGGGATGCCCTCTCTCACCACTCCTATTCAACATAGTGTTGGAAGTTCTGGCTAGGGCAATCAGGCAAGAGAAAGAAATCAAGGGTATCCAGTTAGGAAAAGAAGAAGTCAAATTGTCCCTGTTTGCAGATGACATGATTGTATATTTAGAAAACCCCATCGTCTCAGCCCAAAATCTCCTTAAGCTGATAAGCAACTTCAGCAAAGTCTCAGGATACAAAATTAATGTGCAAAAATCACAAGCATTCTTATACACCAGTAACAGACAAGCAGAGAGCCAAATCAGGAATGAACTTCCATTCACAATTGCTTCAAAGAGAATAAAATACCTAGGAATCCAACTTACAAGGGATGTAAAGGACCTCTTCAAGGAGAACTACAAACCACTGCTCAGTGAAATAAAAGAGGACACAAACAAATGGAAGAACATACCATGCTCATGGATAGGAAGAATCAATATCGTGAAAATGGCCATACTCCCCAAGGTTATTTATAGATTCAATGCCATCCCCATCAAGCTACCAATGAGTTTCTTCACCGAATTGGAAAACACTGCTTTAAAGTTCATATGGAACCAAAAAAGAGCCCGCATTGCCAAGACAATCCTAAGTCAAAAGGACAAAGCTGGAGGCGTCACGCTACCTGACTTCAAACTATACTACAAGGCTACAGTAACCAAAACAGCATGGTACTGGTACCAAAACAGAGCTATAGACCAATGGAACAGAACAGAGTCCTCAGAAATAATACCGCACATCTACAGCCATCTGATCTTTGACAAACCTGAGAGAAACAAGAAATGGGGAAAGGATTCCCTATTTAATAAATGGTGCTGGGAAAATTGGCTAGCCATAAGTAGAAAGCTGAAACTGGATCCTTTCCTTACCCCTTATACGAAGATTAATTCAAGATGGATTAGAGACTTAAATGTTAGACCTAATACCATAAAAACCCTAGAAGAAAATCTAGGTAGTACCATTCAGGACATAGGCATGGGCAAGGACTTCATGTCTAAAACACCAAAAGCAACGGCAGCAAAAGCCAAAATTGACAAATGGGATCTAATTAAACTAAAGAGCTTTTGCACAGCAAAAGAAACTACCATCAGAGTGAACAGACAACCTACAGAATGGGAGAAAATTTTTGCAACCTACTCATCTGACAAAGGGCTAATATCCAGAATCTACAAAGAACTCAAACAAATATATAAGAAAAAAACAAACAACCCCATCAAAAAGTGGGGAAAGGATATGAACAGACATTTCTCAAAAAAAGATATTCATACAGCCAACAGACACATGAAAAAATGCTCATCGTCACTCGCCATCAGAGAAATGCAAATCAAAACCACAATGAGATACCATCTCACACCAGTTAGAATGGCAATCATTAAGAAGTCAGGAAACAACAGGTGTTGGAGAGGATGTGGAGAAATAGGAACACTTTTACACTGTTGGTGGGATTGTAAACTAGTTCAACCATTATGGAAAACAGTATGGCAATTCCTCAAGGATCTAGAACTAGATGTACCATATGACCCAGCCATCCCACTACTGGGTATATACCCAAAGGATTATAAATTATTCTACTACAAAGACACATGTACACGTATGTTTATTGCGGCACTATTCACAATAGCAAAGACTTGGAATCAACCCAAATGTCCATCTGTGACAGACTGGATTAAGAAAATGTGGCACATATACACCATGGAATACTATGCAGCCATAAAAAAGGATGAGTTTGCGCCCTTTGTAGGGACATGGATGCAGCTGGAAACCATCATTCTTAGCAAACTATCACAAGAAGAGAAAATCAAACACCGCATGTTCTCACTCATAGGTGGGAACTGAACAATGAGATCACTTGGACTCGGGAAGGGGAACATCACGCACTGGGGCCTATCATGGGGAGAGGGGAGGGGGGAGGAGGGAGGGATTGCATTGGGGAGTTATACATGATATAAATGATGAATTGATGGGTGCTGACGAGTTGATGGGTGCAGCACACCAACATGGCATAAGTATACATATGTAACAAACCTGCACGTTTGCACATGTACCCTAGAACTTAAAGTATAATAAAAAAAAAAAAAAAAAAAAAAGGCTTTGTAATTTGAAGATAACATTTTCAGGACTGAAAATGTGGTTTATTAATTTATTTTAAAATTTCCTTTTTTGTTCTCTATGTACCCTTTTCTGAAATTCCTGGATTTATAATTACTTTTAGATTTTTTTCTCCCATATTTTTCATATCTTTGTCTTTAGTCTTATATTTTAACATTGCTATTCTCTTTTAAAAATGTTTATCAATTTATCCAAATGTATACTTCTAAAGTTATTTATTTTTGTTTATTGGAGTTTCATGAGGAAAATGGATACATATGTATATATTTTCCAAGAATTCCTTTCTATCACTGTTAATTTTTGAAAAACTAAATGGCTGTGCAGATGGAAACAGCTTAAGATTAAAAGAGACATAAGTTCCAATTTCAACTGCAAGATTTACTGGCTTGGTGACATTAGTATATCCAAGTTATTTAACTTTCTAACTCAGCTACACTCTCAATACTGTGAGAGCAGTAATACTGATCTCAGTTGTGTGGATTAAATATGATAATCAATCTGAGTGTTTTGCCTAATATTTGACACATACTAATTCAATAACAGTTAATGATTAGTTCATTAGTGTTAGTAGTATTAGTGTTAAAGTAAATAATACATAGTGCAATACAATAATATACATTGTCTATTCACATACAATATTAAGAGACATAATTATGAGGAGGAACACATTTCAAGAGATCTATTGTATAAAAGGTGATTATAGTTAATGATGATATAGTGCATTCTTGAAAAATGTAGAGAAAATGGATGTTAAGTGCTCTTACCACAAAGTTGACACAGATGTGAGGTAATGCACTTTTTAATTAGCTAGTTTCAACCATTTTAAAATGTATGTACTCAAAAAATCATGTGCATGATGGAAACATACAATTATGTTAACTGTCAATTTTTAAAATGTAAATGGTTTTTATATTTTTAGATGGTGGAAAAAATCAAAAGGAGAATAATACTTCATGACATATTACAATTATATGGAATTTGAATTGAATGTCTATAAATAGAAATTTGTAGGAACATAAAAACTAAATTAAAATGTAGGGAATATACCTTTAAAATGTATCAGACTGTTATTTACACAGGTAGAGAAAAACAGCTTCCTTTGACTCGTACTTCAAAGTTTTAAAAATAATTATTTAATATGTCATTCATATTTATGTTAATTTTCCGAAAAAGTAGACACTATTAATCCTGGAGCAATACTGTAATAGAAATTACTATTTGTGTTCCAGGAGCTACTCCTTTTAATATGACTAAGTTGAAAGGCTCCGGAGGGAAAGAGAACAAAGCCCAAATGTTATTATGTTTTATTATTCTAAATATTGGAGAATCTCTGATGTTTTGAAATGAACTTGGCTGTGAGCCTCCAGCAAGAAGACCAAATTGCTACCAACAATTAGAATACTGTAAGTGTTCTAGGTAATGAATTGGTTTAACATCAGAGCTCAGATAATGAAAAGGGCTGATACACCCACACACTCACACACACACATACAAACACTCACTCATATGTATACGTTTCCTTCTGTTCCACTCATATAAGCAGGCTGGATGTACTTTAGGGACAATGACTAAGATTTGTGTGAATTAGAACCTGAGTTTTCTGTGGAGTACAAATTGTTTGAAATGACTGTGAAGCAATACATTTATCCTTCCTCAGAAAATCATCATGGCCTGTCCAAAATCTAGTTGAGTTCTCAACACAAGAAACACAAGACTATGATAGACCAAGGTAAAGAACTGCTGCAGCCCCTGTAATTCTTACTATAATGTTACCTTAGATAACTAAAATTCCTCTTTCTCCTCCTTTGTAACATGTGAAAATACAGCCAGACTACAGCTGGAATCATTTGAATAATAACAAGAAAGATATAATAACTGATAAATACAGTACAAATTCAAATAAATGAATGAGAAAACAAAGAAAACATGTAAAACTGAAGAGCTGAGATATCCAATGTGAGTGGATTGTTGGAAATTCTTATTCTAGGTACAAAAGAGATAATGCATTTTTAGAATCCAAGAAATAATAAACTGAAAGTGGTTTTGAGCATATGATTTGAAGTTAAAAATATAGTAGTTCCCAAAGACTGTAGTGCTGTTCATAAAAATAAACCAAAATTAAATATGCCAATTAGGAAATGGTATGCATGGAGGAAGGAAATAGCTGAAGTCATATCAACCAATTATACATTGAAAGGGAATGTGTGCATGAAAATGTAGAAGACCAAGTTACTAAAAAAATTTGTCTTTATCATCTTTCTCCAAATTAAACATTTTTGAATGAATTAAAAACTCCAAATTAGTCTCCTTATTGATGAAATAAAAATTTTGCTTGAAATTTTCTTCTCTAATTTCTGTAAATAAAATGAATTTTTTAAAAGAGGACTACATCTTCGTAAGAAAATTAATTTGCAAACCAAAGTGTAAAAACTCCTACTCATTGATGAGGCCAGCTTTACCCTGATAACAAGTTTTTTTTTTTTTTTTTTTTTTTTTTAACGACATCACAAGAAAGAAAAAACTATGTGTCACTCTTTTTATGAATATAGAGGTATAAATCTTTAAAAATAGTACAAACTGAATCCAGCAACATATAAAAATGATTGTATGTCATGATCAAGTGAGATTTATTCCAGAAAGCAAGGTTTAAGATGAACTAATCAATCAATTAATGTAACACATATCATGCCGAGATAGCATCTGAAAAAAAATACAACAACCTTCCATGACAAAAACACACAAAACACACTGAAATAGAAAAGGGTACCGCCTTCATTTCATAAAGGGCATTACAAGAAATCCTCAGCTAATGTCACACCTAGTGGTGAAAGACTAACTGCTTTCTCCCTAATAAGAGTAACAAGAAAAGTATGTTTGCTCTTGTCATTTATAGTCAACATTGCACTGAAGTTTCTAGCCAATGCAATTCATCAAGAAAAGGAAATAAAAGCATGCTGATTGAACAGAAAAAGTGAAATTATCTCCAGATGACATGACCTTGTATACAGAACATCCTAAGTAAGCAAAGAGAAAAGCTATTGGAACTCATAAAAAGCTCAATAGGTTTCACATCACAAGTTAAACATACAAAAGTCCATTGTATTTCCATACAATAGAAATGAATGAACTAAGAAGACAATTCCATTTAGATTAGCATGAAAAAGAATAAATAATGGAAAATATGTAACAAAAGAAGTATAAAACATTTTCTGAAAACTACAAAACATTTTTGAAAGAAGTGAATCAATAAACAAATGAAAGGAAGACACAATCTCATATCCACAGCTTGGTAGACTTAACATTGTCAAGCTTGCAATACTTACAGATCTCATGCAATTACTAACAAAACCCCAACTAGTTGTTTAAGCAAAAATAATTTTGAAAAAATTATGAAATTGAAGAATTGACACTTTACAATGATAGAACTTGCCATAAAGTAATCAAGATAGTTTGATAATTGCATAAGCATAAAAAAGATAAATGAAATGAAATTGAGATCCAGAAACTCACATTTTTATACCTACTGATTTTGAACAAAGATGCCAAGATAATTTAACAGGGAAAATCATAGTCTTTCTAACAAGTGGTGCTAGGACAACTGGATGTCCACATGCAAAATAATGGATCTCTTTCTCACACCATATATAACATACATCAAAATAGATCCTAGACCTAAATGTGAAAGCTAAAACTGTAACATTCATAGAACTTTTATTAACTCATTATTGTGAATAATATTGATTAATTGTTTAAACATAAGCAATATCTTGATGACTTTAGGTTGGGCAAAGCCTTCTTAACATGACAATAAAACACAAGTCAAAAAAAGTGGGTAAGTTCTACTTTACCTAAAAGTAGAGAGCTTGCTTTTATTTTTATTTTTATTTTTTTTAGACAAAGTCTTGTCTGTGGTGGCTTCAGGCTGGAGTGCAGTGGCACGATCTTGGCTCTCTGCAACCTCTGCCTCCCAGGTTCAAGTGATTCTCCTGCCTTAGCCTCCTGAGTAGCTGGGATTACAGGTGCGCACAACCACACCCTGCTAATTTTTGTGTTTTTATTAGAGATCGTGTTTCACTGTGTTGATCAGAGTGGTCTCGAACTCCTGACCTCATGATCTGCCCACCTCAGCCTCCCAAAGTGCTGGGATTACAGGTGTGAGCCACCACACCTGGCCAAAAGCATTTTTTATAAAGCTTCAAATGATAGTATAAAGAAAGGAAAAAAATGATCTACAGAGGGGAGAAAATATTTGTAAATCTTTCATACAAGGGACTTGTATCTAGAATATATGAAAATCTTACCCAAGTTAATAATAAAAATAACTCAATGTTTAGGCAATAAATATATCTTCATAGAAGATATGAACTGGCCAATGAATACATGAAATTATGCTCAACCTTATTAACTATTAGGGAAATGCAACTCAAAAATTGTAGTAAAATATCACTTCACATTCACTCTGTAATAAAACAACAGATAAGTAGAATTATTGGCAAGAATGGGGAGAACTTAGAAACCTTATACATTGCTTGTAGGATTATGTCATGATACATTAAAAAATTCTGCATTTCTTCAGAAACTTTATTGCAAAACACATTGCTGACCCACTCATTCTACTTCTGGGTACCTACCTGAGGCAAATGAAAACATATGTCTATACAAAAAATATGTACCCAAATATTCATTGTATCACTATTTCTCATATGCAAAAGTGGAAGCAATCCAAATATATACCAACTAATGAATGGACAAATAAAATGTCTTATATTCATATGGCAGAATATATTACTTGGTAGAATAAAGGAATGAAGTATTGGTGCATCTTATACCATATGTAGACCTTGAAAGAATTTTATGAAGAGAATTGAGCCATTTATAAAGAATATCATATTCTATAATTATGTTTATATAAATTGTCCAGAATACTTATATCCATAGGTACAGAAAATGCAACAGTGGCGCTTAGTGAGAAAGGGGAATGGGGAGTAGATGCTAATAGATAGTTTCTTTTAGGGTGGTGAAAATTTTCTAAGTTTAGATAGTGGCAGTGGTTGTACAACTTGAGAATATGCTTTAAACCACTTAATGGTATATTTTTAAAGTGTGAATTTTATGGTGTGTGTGTGTGTAGAGAGAGCGAGACATACCAAACTATTTTCTTCATAATGTGAGACAGTGTTAAGTAAGTTTTGTCTTTTCTTACATGCACTTAATGAGGTAACGTATGCAATGTTTCAATTAGAATAATTTATTTCAGAAAATAAAGATACCTACTAATCATTTTTTGTCTTTCCTCCTAATTCTTTTTTATATTGTTACTTTCTACCACTTGTTTTATTATTATAACCATCTATTTCTGCTATAAAAACTGGTATTATTTAAAATTTCAATTTTTATTTCCTACTCAATCATCTTACCCTCTGAACATTCATGAATTAATTAATTCAACAGATTTGAGTTCTTACATGTGGAGAATTTCTTATAACACATTTAGTGACCTAGAGATGATTAACATGAATGAATACTATACACAAATTTTTAATAAAGACGGTGATATGAAACATGCACACACACCATCTGCCTGGAAGAGATATTAGGACACAGGGAAAATATATGGGACTAGAGAGAAGTTAGGGAAACTAATTCTAAAACTAACTTCTAGACTTAGTTGTGGAAGCAACTTTCTGTGTGATTGTAGCATATATAATTGTTATTTATGTCTTCTAATGTAATATATATTTCCAAAGAGGATCTCCAAAGCCTCTTTCAACTGAATAACATCTCATCAATACCACTAAATATAGCTTATTAAGGGCACAGTACTAAGGTAGGAAAATATTTATGCAAACAGAAATAACGAAATTATTTATGGAGGTATTAAAGTTTTAACTGAACATTAAATAATATGTAATATTTCAGTAAGAGTTCAAGGACACTATCAAAAACAGAATCTGACATAATAAATGGAATAGAAATAGGGAGAAACTGCTGAGTGCGGTGGCTCAGGCCTGTAATCCCAGCACTTTGGGAGGCCAAGGCAGGTGGATCATGAGGCCAGGAGTTCAAGACCAGTCTGAACAGCACGGCGAAACCTGTCTCTAGTAAAAATACAAAAAATTAGCCAGGCATTGTGGCGCACGCCTGTGGTCCCAGCTACTAGGAGGCTGAGGCAGGAGAATTGCTTGAACCTGGCAGGTGGAGGTTGCAGTGGGCGGAGATTGTGCCATTGCACTCCAGCCTGGGTGACAGAGCGGGATTCTGCCTCAAAAAAAAAAAAAAAGAAAAAAGAAAAAAAGAAATAGGGAGAAACAAGGCAATCTCAGGAAATTACTACAGGCTACTTTGACTGTATCAGAATGAGGTGGCAAAAATCAGAATGTATTAGTATTTCATAAATTTTACTATAATAAAAGTTTTTATTTATCCAGATTTTACACATCAGGAGAACAGATGGCAGAGTAGGCATTCTTAATGTTCCTCCGTGCTATTAAAAAATGCTTCAGACTTTTAGGCGTGGCTCGTGTCATCAAGCATTTTATCTTATCTGTTTTCAGATGAATTTGGTCATTCTGTCTCAGTAACTAGAAGCTTCAGTTGTATGACTCACTTCCTTTCTCTCTCATCTATGTGATTAATTTGAACAACCCAAACAAATAGCACAGCGGCAAATATTTTGACCCCGTCAAGCCTGTTTTGTTTCCAATTACTATTTCTACTTGTTTTCCTTTTATATGTCCACAACCTGGAGCTTAATATTACCAAAATTGTCCTACATTTCAAATCTCAAGATAGCCTCTTTCTTCCAGCTCTAATGCTATTACCCCTTTGATATTTGTTAGTTGGTTTCATGGAGATATTTATTACCATATCTCCTTCATTCTCTCCTTTACTTTATTCTGATAGGGTTTCCTCTGACTTAACTCCCTCACCATCTACCTTGACTATCCAAATGGTTTGCCATGTCACTTTCTATATTAACCCAATTAATTCCAAATAATTTTTCTCACACCTCCTTTGAAGAATATTTCTATAGGAACTACTATACTCTAAAGATAATCAAACTGCTTTGAGAAAATAAATGATTCTTCCCACAAACCTGCTGTTCCACAGACTTTCTTATTTAATGAAATTGGCCACTGCATTGTTGCTCTTTCTCTACTCGTAAATTATTTAATCATTCTTGATTCCCATCACTCAGTCCATTCAATAAGTTCTATCAACTTTGTCTTTAATATTTTGCTATTTTTTCATATACGTCTGCCCACAATAAGATGCGAATTTCATGTGATCAGGTACTTGATGTGTTTTGTTTACTGTTCACTCTCTAGATCTAGAATGCTGCTTGCAACAAAACGGTAAACAAATGAAGTGGTCTTAAAATTAGGTTGGATCATCAGCAACAGCCGGTAGTAATAGCCTTTTTCTTTGACCCAGCTGTTGTTGTAGTCTTCAGAATTCTCTTCAGGTAACTTCCTATTGTTGAGTTTCTTCGCTTCCACATAGTTGAGCTTGCCTTCATTCTTTTAGAAACTATATGGGCAATTAAATGTGAACATAATCACATAATGTCTGTCAATTCCAAAAACATGGCACTTCCTATAGACTAGCATCTCAAATGCTCAAGATATCATCTCCATTGTAATTTATTTATTTGTAGTTTCAGTAGTATATTCCTTTATTCTAGGAGCCAGATGTTTCTGACAGATGGGACATCCTATATAACCGGAAATCACATATCCAGTAGCTCATTCCCTTATTATATTATAAAGTGAATTCCCTATTCAGAACAATATTATGCAGCCTGTCATGAAAATTTATAAGTTATTCAATAAGGGTATGGATGGTAATGCTTAAAAAAGCATGCAGGAAGGGAAATTCATATCAAAATGCTTAACAACTGCCTAATTCAAGAAAGACAAATTGTTGGCCTCCTTATAATGAAATGGGTCCAAGTTTTGTCAGTCTGCTTTCAGTAACTGTTTGATTATAATATTGAAGAATCAAGTTTTATTGCTTCTTTTTGAAATTTTGAAACTTGGAAGGGTGTATTCATGTTTTGAGCTCATATCCAACAGCAATCCTTGCCCGGTATTTATTAGATCCTTCTGGTGATCTTTATGTCACACAGAAAAGTGTCCTTTTCCTGACTACATTTTCTCACCGTTACTTCAAACCTCATCTTTCAATAAACATGGATAATAAGGTATATAACTGATTTTTCCCATTGGAGACATATGCCCATTCCAAGTTCATTCATGGACATCCTGTGCAATGATGTAATGGCACAAAAGTGCTTAATTAGGATTTTTTTTCCAGAAAGTCTTGCAGAACTATTTCAAAAGGAGCCTTTAAATTTACCCTATAAAGTCCAAAGGACACGTTTCTTATAATGTCATAAACATTGGCAGAATGAAGTGTAACTGTGGATCAAGAGGGGCAGGAAAGTTTGAAAAACTTATCAGTTCCAATTCTGCATAAAGCTTGCTCCTCTCTCATTGCTTAAGCATACTTAGAATCCAGTTTCTAGGCATATTCTTTAGATTTTTGCCAACATTAATTAGAAAAAGTTTCCAAATTCATCGTCTTGAACTTCTTCTCTATGGTTTGACTTTTGATGGTCTTTTCCTCCCTTCTCCCTTGACTGCATGAGGGAATGAACTCTATTAAGAGATATAAAACAAAAGTAAGAGTCATAGGAAATGAGGACAATGTGTTCCTTTTTTCAGAAAACTGCCACTGACAAGCATCGTCATCAACCCTATCAGAAAGAAGAGAAGGGAAGGCAGTCTGCAAGGGAGATTTAGTGTGATCTTTCCATGTGGGTATTAATGCAGTCGAAATCATTCTAATTCTGACTATTTCAATCTTATCCTATAGATGTCCTACTTTTCACATAGAATGCATAGCAGGACTTGAAATGTAACTGACATTGTACTTGGCAACCCAGCAGGCTCAAGAGATCAACGTTTGATTTGGGTTTTCGGGTATCTCAGTTTTGCAGCTTCAAGAGATAAGCGATTCTTTTATCACGGCCACAGAAAATTTCTTGGTTTCTACCACTGCCTTGAGCTGCTATTTGAACTTTTATTCTTTTTTAAAGTTTCCTCATTTTTGAGGCTGCATCCCACTTCATGGTCCTTGATTTCCTTCTTTGTTCACACCCATGAATGGCAGTCATGATGCAGCCCCCATAATCTTAGAACTCATTGGGTTCGTTATTCCAGATGATCACTAAGGATAATTAAATTTTCTCTTGCTACCTTAGAGCAAAGCTTACTACATTCCTATTGAGGAATATAAAGTGGAATATGACGGAATATGACTGGCTAACTATATAATCAATCCAAGTTACCTATTATTTTCCTAAGAGTTTTTTTTTTTTTTTTCATGTATAATATACTGTGGTAATTAAACCTGTGTAATAGTTTCAGGGAGCTGGGACAAATGATTTTTTAAATGATTGCTATTTTTATAGTTGAAGATTGAACCCTGTCTCACATTATGTCTTAGCAAGTAGGAAATTTCAATTGAGAAGGTGGTTTGAATGCTAGACAAACAAAAATAACAAATACTATACTGCTTTGCTTAACAGATAATACCTTTACTATTCAGAAACTGCTTGCGTTTCCGGTATTATCTTCTACCACTTATTATTATTCAGACTTAACTGTGACTCCTTGAAAATGCCCTTTTTATGCTTTCTAGTCTTTGCACATGCTGTTCCTTTTCTCTTCAAATTCCACTTTTTCTCTGCCTTCAGCTGTCGACCTCTTCTCTCATCCTTCCACACTTCCCCATCTCTGTCTCTCCTTTCTTTCTTACTCTTGAAAAAGCATCTTAAAACAAAGTGCCACAGTACCTGGCACATTCCTAGTACTCACCAAAAGTTGAGTGATAAATATATAGTTGATAAATTTTTTATTTTAATATTTCATTTTAAAATAAAGATGCTGACACCTGTCTAAATTATCTGCTTTCTACCAGTTCACATAGGTTAAATACCTATGTACAGACAACAAGGTTAGTATTATTTTCACAACAGAAAGATAAAACATCTGTGTACATGTTCTAAATGATAGAACCAGAGACTGCAAGGAACTTCACCAATGTGTTTGCACCTAAAAACATAAAAGAAAATATTTGGACTTACATTGGTCAAAATGTATTTAACTGAAAATGTTGAGAAAAGTCATCAGATATCAAGTAGCTTGGAATACTTGTAAGTGACTTACCATTCTTTAATGATAATAGAATCACTTCTCTGTTTCTGGGCAAATTTATTGAGTTCATGGTAGTTATCTAATGTAAAAGTTGTATCTTGGCTGTGTGCGGTGGCTCACACCTGTAATCCCAGCAAATTCAGAGGCCAAGGCGGGCAGATGGTCTGAGGTCAGGAGCTCAAGACCAGTCTGGCTAACATGGTGAAACCCCATCTCTACTAAAAATACAAAAAATTAGCTGGGCGTGGTGGCAGGCACCTGTAATCCCAGCTATTCAGGAGGACTGAGGCAGGAGAATTGCTTGAACCTGGGAGGCGGAGGATGCAGTGAGCTGAGATCATGCCATTGCACTCCAGCTTGGGCAACAAGAGTGAAACCTGTCTCAAATAAAAACAAAAACAAAAACAAAAACAAAAACAAAAAACAATTGTTTCTCATTGGCTGTGATTCCTGTGATTCACTAATGGAAAATGTAGGGAATTTTTGATAGTGTCATCATTCATCATGAAAAAAGGTATATGTATCTGTGCATATGTATGTGTGTATATATATGTAATATTTATATATATGTGAAGTAATGAAGTAATTAGACTACATATTAAAAAGACTGAAAAAAGGGAAAATATATAGAATGTATACTATGCTTGTGTGAAACTGAAAATAAATAAAATCATAGTCATAACAAATAAGATTAACTAAGTTGATTTCTAAGCCACCATTTATGCATATGATTCAAACATTGTTAGTATTGCTTATACTATACTATATTTAGTATCCACTAGTACTAAAAATAAGCATATCTCATTATTTTAGAAACATATATATATATACACACACACATCTATATGTATATCTGTAGTTAGTGATTTAGTTATATATATATAAATAAACAGATTAATATGTATATACATATATATGAATGTACATATAAAGTGTAACTATTAACTTTTCTAAGAAGAGTTCTTCAAGCTTTAAAGATGATGGTTTCATTAGATTATTTTAGCACCCTAATGGTAAATTAGTTTTAGAGGTAATTTTTACATTTATTTTTCTGTCACTGAAATATTTTATTTTACATTTTTAACATGGAAAATAAAATATTTCAGTGACAGAAAAATAAACTTTAAAATTTATTTATTTTACATTTTAAAATGTAATAAAATCACATTTTATTGAGGTGTAATGGACATAGAAGAAACTGTACATATTTAATACAGGCAGTTTGATGAGGTTGCACATATGCATACACCCTTGAAATCATACAATAATCAAGATATTAAGAATATTCAGCACCTGGAAATGTTTCCTCTCACCCTCCTCCCTTTTTTTTTCTGGTGAAAACAACCTGAAATCTAACAAATTTTTGAGTCTACAATATAGTATTGTTAACTATTGGTATTATGGCATACTGTAGATCTTTAGAAATTATTAGTCTTGCATAATTGGAATTTGTTTCCTTTTGGTTAACTTTCTGTTTCTCCGTCTTCTAGCCCTGATAACCATGATTCTACAAATTATATTCTATTCGATGCTTATATCACACATTCTTTTTTAATTTGTCCATTGACAGGCATTTAAATTGTTTCAATATCTTAGCTATTGTAAATAATGCTAGAGTAAAAATGAGAATGCACATAGCTCCTCTAAATTCTGATTTCAATTCTTTGGGGTATATACCCAGAAGTGGGATTTCTAGATCATATTGTAGTTACATGTTTATTTTGGGAGGAGACCTCTGCAGTATGTTTTATTGCACCATTTTCTATTCCTACCACCAATGTAGAAAATTTCCAATTTCTTTATAATCTATATACTAGTTATCTTTGGGTACCTTTTTTAAAAAATATAATAGCCATCCTAAAAGGTGTGAGGTGGTATCACATCATGCTGATAATTTGCATTTCCCTGGTGATTAGTGATGTGGAGCACCTTTTCATATGCCTGTTAGCTAGTTGTGTATCATCTTTGGTGAAATGTTTATTCAAACTCTTTTCCCATTTTGTAAGCTGAATATCTATTTATTTATTTTTTACAATTGCATTTTAGAAGGTGCTCACATATCAACTGATCTTTGAAAAGGGTACCAAGTCTACACAATGAAGACAGGGTAGTCTATTCAACAAATGGTTTAGGGGAAACGCAATATTTACATGAAAAAGAATGAAATTGGACTTTTATCCTACCCTATACACAAAAAGTAACCCAAAATAAATTAAAGGCTTAAATGCAAGACTTAAAATCTAACAAGCTTGAAAACAAACAGAGGAAAATCTTGATATAGGTCTTGGCAATTATTTCTTGGATATGTCACCAAATCACAAGCAACAAAAGCAAAAATAGCACTATGAGACCAACCTAAAAGTACAATGCTCTGAACAGCAAAGGAAACAACAGAGTGACAAGACAACCTGTGGAATAGGAGATATTTCCAAACCATATTTCTATTAAGGGCTTTGTATCTAAAATATATAAGGCAAATTAATTTTAAAATAGCATGAAATACATTCTTAGAAACCATTCTTAATATTTTTTCTTTTACTTCTCCTATGACAAAATTAAAAAAAAAAAAAACACTCAAGTGAGTTACTCTAATTCAAACTTCAAAATCATTGCCTCAGTGTACTTTCCAGTCTCTGTTAGTGCCTTGTCCAGGTCCCAAAATCTCTAGCCAGGACTCCCACAAAGTCTCTAATATTTTTCTGTTTGTACCATGTTTGTCCCACTGTAAACACTGACACCACCACTAATGTTTTAAAAAGTTAGCAGTAAATTAAGTACATCACTTATTTGGTATAGCCCATCACTTTTCATTTCACTTGAAAAACAACAGAAAACATCCGTACCCTTTCTTGCCATCACCCACCTAAGTCTCCAACCTCATTCCAAACCATTTTTCCCCTTCTGCTCCATGTTTTCCCCACAGCGAACTGCTAGAACCTGCTCTTTCTTCCTGAAATTAATTGTTCTCTTGCATATAACAACTTCATTCAGCCCCTGCCCCAAGAAAATCCACGAAACTCTAGCATGGCTTCTAGCTGCCTAAGGCTGTATCCCTAGGATGACTCCTATTCCCCTTTAAAATGTCTGCTTGAGAAAGTTCAGCTCTGTCAGGAAAATTTACTGTTTATTTTAGCCATCACCTGATAATAGGCCCTGTATTTGTCCATTGTCACACTGCTATAAATGACTATCAGAGACTGGGTAATTTATGAAGAAAAGAGGTTTATTTGACTCACAGTTCCACAGACTGTACAGGAACATGGCTGGAAGTCTTCAGGAAACTTACAATCATGGCAGAAGGTGAAGGGGAAGCAGGCACATCTTATGTGCAGAGGAGGAAGAGGAGGAGGAGGAGAGAGGAAGAAAGAGGAAGAAGAGCCACACACTTTTAAATAACCAGATCTCATGAGAACTCACTATCATGAAAACAGTAAGGGGAAAATCCACCCCCATGATCCAATCACACTCCACCAGACCTGCCTCCGACGATGAAGATAACAATTCAACATGAGATTTGGGTGGGGATGCAGAGCCATACCGTATCAGGCCCTGTCTTCCCTTTTTTAGATCATTTACTATAAATGACTTACAATATAAGTATGTATCTCTTGCAACTTAGAAATTCTTTCAAGGCTCTGAGAGAAATGTCTTTGGCATATAATCATCAGGAAGGTTAGGGCCTCTGCCTTTCAGTCTTTGTGGGAGGACAGAAAAATAGCTTCATTAATTGCCAAGTAGCAGATACACCTGGCCTAATTGCATCTACACTGACTAACTCTTCGACAGTTCTCACTTTGCTGATTCTATTGAGCTCTGTGCTCTCTCCACACCCTCTTTCTCCATCTAAAATGCCCCAGTCACCTCTGCATAAATCAGAGGAAAGAACAGCACTTTTCTCCACTGTCAGTAGTTACTGAACTAAATGTTTCTACTGTTATAACTAATACCCAGCTGTGTTTATTTTTGAGAATGTATGCACAGCTAGGCAAGTCATGAGGAACTTGTCATTCGATACTGTTTTTTTCTCCACTAGTATCCAAGTGTCTCAACATATAAATTATAAAGTCACATGTGCTGAATAGATAGTGACTGTAAAGTCATGAGCACTAAATAGATATTAATTTGGAAAACAAAATAAATATATTTTAATTATATTTGTTTTCTTTTTGCTTATTGCATATTCTTAAGTTAAAAAAAGACACAAAACTATAGCTTTGTTCTGAATATTGTCAAATTTTAAGTTGTTTTCCACTTCAGATTATAAAGATACCACTAAAAACATCATTCAGTATAGTTCTCTAAATGTAGTTTGATTAATACAGTTTAAATGTGCGTTAGGGCTATCTCTTTCTGGCCTTTTGCTTGTGTGAATAAAACTTAAAATGATACGAGATTTATTGGGGGCTAAATCTGACTAATTGCACATATTGAAACTGAGATCCACTGGAATCTTTTCTTGTATTTGTTCACCATATCATTGGTTAATTCAACACTTTACGATTTCTAGCTATTTAATGCATATTCTGTAAAAACAAAAGGCATATACATGTAAACATTAATTTTATACAGCCATTTTACCTGTTAAAAAGTTTTACCTATTGTGTTATTGCATCTTAATTTGGCTTATCTGTAAGTTAGGTAAAGGGTGATTTTCAATTTAAATATTCCAAAGCTGGGTGAGATGCTTTGAAATAATCCTGTAATCCCAGCACTTCGCAAGGCTGAGACAGGAATATTGCTTAAGCCCAGGATTTCATGACCAGCCTGGGCAACATGGTGAGATCTCATCTCTACACAAAATTAAAATATTAGCCAGGCACGGTGGCATGCATCTGTGGACCTAGTTACTCAGGAGGCTGAGGCAAGAGAATTCTTAGAGCCCAGGAATTTGAGGTGCCAGTGACCCATGATCACACATTACACCATAGCCTGGGTGACACAGGCAGACCCTGTCTCCAAAATATATATACATAATATATATTTATATATATACATAATATATATTTATATACATATATTTCATGATGTAATGAATACGACTGGATAATATCTGAAATACTAGGCAGATTAATAGGTGCAAATATACAATCTGAGAGAAAAAATGAAACCTGTTTGTTCAGTAATATGACTATAATTTATAACAACCTATTGTATGTTTCAAAATAACTAGAAGAGAATAATTCAAATGTTTCTAGCATAAAGAAAAAACAAATATTTAAGGTGATGGATATCCCAACTACACTGATTTGATCTTTACAAATAATATACATATTTTGAATTATCACATATACACCAAAATGTGTACATATAATATGTTCAATTATATATATAAAATGTGTAAAGGATATATATAGCATATGAAAAGAGAAATGCTTCTAAGTTACTTTTATGTAAATCTGCTATGAAAACACAATGTGTGAAAAACATTTTTGTTCTGTTTCAAATTAAAAATATCAAGTTTTATTAATCATAAGCATCAATAATTACTAAACAAATTTCGTATTTACTTGAAATAATATTTAACTGGGTTAAAAAATTCCTTCTGAAAGGAAAGAGAATCTGAAATTCTATAAAATATTTCATGAATGTTATTACATGTAAAACCAACTTTAGTGACAATAAAGTAAGTTAAACCATTATATCTTTTACTATTTTTATATTATAACACAAATAAAGTTAGATATAGGGTTGAAATGGTGTAGACTTAAACTACTTCTGATGAGCTGTAAACAATGCAAGAAATGATAAGAAAACTAAAATCAAATTAAACTACGTTCCTTGATTATGTAGTGCAGAATAAAGATTTAAATGATTTTAACTTGAGTTACACAGCATATATACACAAATATTACCCACAATGCTAAAATAATATTCAGGCAGATCGTTTTATATCTTTGTAAATGTATGAGATAATGTATGTTAACAATTTCTGATGCATTATTAATTCTACTTTGTATGAGAAATTATTCTCTAAAAGCCTAAAGCTATATTAAAAAGAATAACAAATTGATAACAAATTCCTTTATGTATTTTTCAATCTAATTTATTTTATTTTATTTTATTTTCATTTTTTTTTAATTATACTTTAAGTTCTAGGATACATGTGCATAATGTGCAAGTTTGTTACATATGTATACTTCTGCCATGTTGGTGGGCTGCACCCATCAACTCGTAAGCACCCATCAATTCATCATTTATATCAGGTATAACTCCCAATGCGATCCCTCCCCCCTCCCCCCTCCCCATGATAGGCCCCGGTGTGTGATGTTCCCCTTCCTGAGTCCAAGTGATCTCATTGTTCAGTTACCACCTATGAGTGAGAACATGCGGTGTTTGGTTTTCTGTTCTTGTGATAGTTCGCTAAGAATGATGGTTTCCAGCTGCATCCATGTCCCTACAAAGGATGCAAACTCATCCTTTTTTATGGCTGCATAGTATTCCATGGTGTATATATGCCACATTTTCTTAATCCAGTCTGTCACTGATGGACATTTGGGTTGATTCCAAGTCTTTGCTATTGTGAATAGTGCCGCAATAAACATACGTGTGCATGTGTCTTTATAGCAGCATGATTTATAATCCTTTGGGTATATACCCAGTAGTGGGATGGCTGGGTCATATGGTACATCTAGTTCTAGATCCTTGAGGAATTGCCATACTGTTTTCCATAATGGTTGAACTAGTTTACATTCCCACCAACAGTGTAAAAGTGTTCCTATTTCTCCTCATCCTCTCCAACACCTGTTGTTTCCTGACTTTTTAATGATTGCCATTCTAACTGGTGTGAGATGGTATCTCATTGTGGTTTTGATTTGCATTTCTCTGATGGCCAGTGATGATGAGCATTTTTTCATGTGTCTGTTGGCTGTATGAATGTCTTCTTTTGATAAATGTCTGTTCATATCCATTGCCCACTTTTTGATGGGGTTGTTTGTTTTTTTCTTGTATATTTGTCTGAGTTCTTTGTAGATTCTGGATATTAGCCCTTTGTCAGATGAGTAGATTGCAAAAATTTTCTCCCATTCTGTAGGTTGCCTGTTCACTCTAATGGTAGTTTCTTTTGCTGTGCAGAAGCTCTTTAGTTTAATTAGATCCCATTTGTCAATTTTGGCTTTTGTTGCCGTTGCTTTTGGTGTTTTAGACATGAAGTTCTTGCCCATGCCTATGTCCTGAATGGTACTACCTAGGTTTTCTTCTAGGATTTTTATGGTATTAGGTCTAACATTTAAGTCTCTAATCCATCTTGAATTAATCTTCATATAAGGAGTAAGGAAAGGATCCAGTTTCAGCTTTCTACTTATGGCTAGCCAATTTTCCCAGCACTATTTATTAAATAGGGAATCCTTTCCCTATTTCTTGTTTGTCTCAGGTTTATCAAAGATCAGATGGCTGTAGATGTGTGGTATTATTTCTGAGGACTCTGTTCTGTTCCACTGGTCTATATTTCTGTTTTGGTACCAGTACCATGCTGTTTTGGTTACTGTAGCCTTGTAGTATAGTTTGAAGTCAGGTAGCGTGACGCCTCCAGCTTTGTCCTTTTGACTTAGGATTGTCTTGGCAATGCGGGCTCTTTTTTGGTTCCATATGAACTTTAAAGCAGTGTTTTCCAATTCGGTGAAGAAACTCATTGGTAGCTTGATGGGGATGACATTGAATCTATAAATAACCTTGGGCAGTGTGGCCATTTTCATGATATTGATTCTTCCAATCCATGAGCATGTTATGTTCTTCCATTTGTTTGTGTCCTCTTTCATTTCACTGAGCAGTGGTTTGTAGTTCTCCTTGAAGAGGTCCTTTACATCCCTCGTAAGTTGGATTCCTAGGTATTTTATTCTCTTTGAAGCAATTGTGAATGGAAGTTCATTCCTGATTTGGCTCTCTGTTTGTCTGTTACTGGTGTATAAGAATGCTTGTGATTTTTGCACATTAATTTTGTATCCTGAGACTTTGCTGAAGTTGCTTATCAGCTTAAGGAGATTTTGGGCTGAGACAATGGGGTTTTCTAAATATACAATCATGTCATCTGCAAACAGGGACAATTTGACTTCTTCCTTTCCTAACTGAATACCCTTGATTTCTTTCTCTTGCCTGATTGCCCTAGCCAGAACTTCCAACACTATGTTGAATAGGAGTGGTGAGAGAGGGCATCCCTGTCTTGTGCCAGTTTTCAACTGGAATTTTTCCAGTTTTTGCCCATTCAGTATGATATTGGCTGTGGGTTTGTCATAAATAGCTCTTATTATTTTGAGGTATGTTCCATCAATACTGAATTTATTGAGCGTTTTTAACATGAAGCGCTGTTGAATTTTGTCAAAAGCCTTTTCTGCATCTATTGAGATAATCATGTGGTTCTTGTCTTTGGTTCTGTTTATATGCTGGATTACGTTTATTGATTTGCATATGTTGAACCAGCCTTGCATCCCAGGGATGAAGCCCACTTGATCATGGTGGATAAGCTTTGTGATGTGCTGCTGAATCCGGTTTGCCAGTATTTTATTGAGGATTTTTGCATTGATATTCATCAGGGATATTGATCTACAATTCTCTTTTTTTGTTGTGTCTCTGCCAGGCTTTGGTATCAGGATGATGTTGGCCTCATAAAATGAGTTAGGGAGGATTCCCTCTTTTTCTACTGATTGAAATAGTTTCAGAAGGAATGGTACCAGCTCCTCCTTGTACCTCTGGTAGAATTCAGCTGTGAATCCATCTGGTCCTGGACTTTTTTTGATTGGTAGGCTATTAATTATTGCCTCAATTTCAGAGCCTACTATTGGTCTATTCAGGGATTCAACTTCTTCCTGGTTTAGTCTTGGAAGAGTGTAAGTGTCCAGGAAATTATCCATTTCTTCTAGATTTTCTAGTTGATTTGCATAGAGGTGTTTATAGTATTCTCTGGTGGTAGTTTGTATTTCTGTGGGGTCGGTGGTGATATCCCCTTTATCATTTTTTATTGCGTCTATTTGATTCCTCTATCTTTTCTTCTTTATTAGTCTTGCTAGCGGTCTGTCAATTTTGTTGATCTTTTCAAAAAACCAACTCCTGGATTCATTGATTTTTTGGAGGGTTTTTTGTGTCTCTATCTCCTTCAGTTCTGCTCTGATCTTAGTTATTTCTTGCCTTCTGCTAGCTTTTGAATGTGTTTGCTCTTGCCTCTCCAGTTCTTTTAATTGTGATGTTAGAGTGTCAATTTTAGATCTTTCTAGCTTTCTCTTATGGGCATTTAGTGCTATAAATTTCCCTCTACACAGTGCTTTAAATGTGTCCCAGAGATTCTGGTATGTTGTATCTTTGTTCTCATTGGTTTCAAAGAACATCTTTATTTCTGCCTTCATTTTGTTATGTACCCAGTAGTCATTCAGGAGCAGGTTGTTCAGTTTCCATGTAGTTGAGAGGTTTTGATTGAGTTTCTTAGTCCTGAGTTGTAGTTTGATTGCACTGTGGTCTGAGAGACAGTTTGTTATAATTTCTGTTTTTTACATTTGCTGAGGAGTGCTTTACTTCCAATTATGTGGTCAATTTTGGAATAAGTGTGATGTGGTGCTGAGAAGAATGTATATTCTGTTGATATGGGGTGGAGAGTTCTGTAGATGTCTATGAGGTCTGCCTGCTGCAGAGATGAGTTCAATTCCTGGATATCCTTGTTAACTTTCTGTCTCGTTGATCTGTCTAATGTTGACAGTGGAGTGTTGAAGTCTCCCATTATTATTGTATGGGAGTCTAAGTCTCTTTGTAAGTCTCTAAGGACTTGCTTTATGAATCTGGGTGCTCCTGCATTGGGTGCATATATATTTAGGATAGTTAGCTCCTCCTGTTGAATTGATCCCTTTACCATTATGTAATGGCCTTCTTTGTCTCTTTTGATCTTTGATGGTTTAAAGTCTGTTTTATCAGAGACTAGGACTGCAACCCCTGCTTTTTTTTTTTGTTCTCCATTTGTTTGGTAGATCTTCCTCCATCCCTTTATTTTGAGCCTATGTATGTCTCTGCATGTGAGATGGGTCTCCTGAATACAGCAGACTGATGGGTCTTGACTCTTTATCCAGTATGCCAGTCTGTGTCTTTTAACTGGAGCATTTAGTCCATTAACATTTAAGGTTAATATTGTTATGTGTGAACTTAATCCTGCCATTATGATATTAACTGGTTATTTTGCTCGTTAGTTGATGCAGTTTCTTCCTAGCCTCGATGGTCTTTACATTTTGGCATGTTTTTGCAATGGCTGGTACCGGTTGTTCCTTTCCATGTTTAGAGCTTCCATCAGGGTCTCTTGTAAGGCAGGCCTGGTGGTGACAAAATCTCTAAGCATTTGCTTATCTGTAAAGGATTTTATTTCTCCTTCACTGATGAAACTTAGTTTGGCTGGATATGAAATTCTGGGTTTAAAATTCTTTTCTTTAAGAACATTGAATATTGGCCCCCACTCTCTTCTGGCTTGTAGAGTTTCTGCCAAGAGATCTACTGTTAGTCTGATGGGCTTCCCTTTGTGGGTAACCCAACCTTTCTCTCTGGCTGCCCTTAAGATTTTTTCCTTCATTTCAACTTTGGTGAATCTGGCAATTATGTGTCTTGGAGTTGCTCTTCTGGAGGAGTATCCTTGTGGCATTCTCTGTATTTCCTGAATTTGAATGTTGGCCTGCCCTACTAGGTTGGGGAAGTTCTCCTGGATGATATCCTGAAGAGTGTTTTCCAACTTGGTTCCATTTTCCCCCTCACTTTCAGGCACCCCAGTCAGACGTATATTTGGTCTTTTTACATAATCCCATACTTCTTGCAGGCTTTGTTCATTTCTTTTTCTTCTTTTTTCTTTTGGTTTCTCTTCTCACTTCATTTTATTCATTTGATCCTCAATCACTGATACTCTTTCTTCCAGTTGATCGAGTCAGTTACTGAAGCTTGTGCATTTGTCACGTATTTCTCGTGTTATGGTTTTCATCTCTGTCAGTTCGTTTATGACCTTCTCTGCATTAATTAGTCTAGCTGTCAATTCTTCCACTCTTTTTTCAAGATTTTTAGTTTCTTTGCACTGGGTACGTGATTCCTCCTTTAGCTCTGAGAAGTTTGATGGACTGAAGCCTTCTCCTCTCATCTCGTCAAAGTCATTCTCTGACCAGCTTTGATCCGGAGCAAGATGGCCGAATAGGAACAGCTCCAGGCTCCAACTCCCAGCGCAAGCGACACAGAAGACCAGTGATTTCTGTATTTTCAACTGAGGTACTGGGGTCATCTCACTAAGGAGTGCTGGACAATCGGTGCTGGTCAGCTGCTGCAGCCCGACCAGCGAGAGCTGAAGCAGGGCGAGGCATCGCCTCACCTGGGAAGCGCAAGGGGGAAGGGAGTCCTTTTTCCTAGCCAGGGGAACTGAGACACACAACACTTGGAAAATCGGGTAACTCCCACCCCAATACTGCGCTTTAAGCAAATGGGCACACCGGGAGAATATATCCCACACCTGGCCAGGAGGGTCCCACGCCCACGGAGCCTCCTTCATTGCTAACACAGCAGTCTGCGATCTAACCGCAAGGCAGCAGGGAGGCTGGGGGAGGGGCGCCCACCATTGCTGAGGCTTAAGTAGGTAAACAAAGCCACTGGGAAGCTCGAACTGGGTGGCACTCACAGCAGCTCAAGGAAACCTGCCTGTCTCTGTAGACTCCACCTCTGGGGACAGGGCACAGCTAAACAACAACAACAAAAAAAGCAGCAGGAACCTCTGCAGATGCAAACATCTCTGTCTGACAGCTTTGAAGAGAGCAGTGGATCTCCCAACACGGAGGTTGAGATCTGAGAACGGACAGACTGCCTGCTCAAGTGGGTCCCTGACCCCTGAGTAGCCTAACTGGGAGACATCCCCCACTAGGGGCAGTCTGACACCCCACACCTCACAGGGTGGAGTACATCCCTGAGAGGAAGCTCCCAAAGTAAGAATCAGACAGGTACACTCGCTGTTCAGCAATATTCTATCTTCTGCAACCTCTGCTGCTGATACCCAGGCAAACAGGGTCTGGAGTGGACCTCAAGCAATCTCCAACAGACCTACAGCTGAGGGTTCTGACTGTTAGAAGGAAAACTATCAAACAGGAAGGACACCTATACCAATACCCCATCAGTACGTCACCATCATCAAAGACCAGAGGCACATTAAACCACAAAGATGGGGAAAAAGTAGGGCAGAAAAGCTGGAAATTCAAAAAATAAGAGCGCATCTCCCCCTGCAAAGGAGCGCAGCCCATCGCCAGCAACAGATCTAATTTATTTTAAAACCTTTAATCCAGGAGTGCTGCTAAATATAAAGCATGTTTCTAATGCAGTATTGTGAAGTTTTATTTTTCTCTAAGACTTGATTTTCATTTTAATGCCATGATAATAAAATCAAAAATTTATGTGAGCTATAGAGTATTAAATTTTCTATTGAAAGAAATGAAATTAAGATTTCTAATATATGCTTGCAGATAAGTTTAGAAAGGAAAATGAGACACGAGTAGATAAAATGAATAGCTTAATTGTTTAAATTGAGGTTTTCTCTTTTCTTCTTTTTTTTTTCTTCCGAGACGGAGTCTTGCTCTGTCACCCAGGCTGAAATGCAGCGGCATGATCTCGGCTCTCTGAAACCTCTACCTCCTGGGTTCAAGTGATTCTTCTGCCTCAGCTTCTGGAGTAGCTGGGACCAGAGGCGCCCACCACACCTGGCTAAATTTTTGTATTTTTAGTAGAAACGTGTTTCACTATGTTAGCCAGGATGGTCTCGATCTCCTGACCTTGTGATCCTCCCACCTCGGCCGAGTTAGTCCTTACTTTTAAAAAAATTGTATGTAATTCAGCAATATGAAGCTTTTTCAAAAATGTAACAAACATTTAGAAAAACTGATCACACATCAGGCCACAAGTAAAACCTTAACAAAATATATTCATATTCACTTAATATTTTAGTAAAAATAGAATATATGAATACTTTTTTAAACATGTTTTAATTGCAGCAGTATTTCTGTGGACATATGGTAGTCAAATTATTTTCAGATTTCTCAACATCTTTAATATGTTTTAATAGAGAAAGAAAACTTTATAAAAAATAGAGCTATGAATCCTCGAGTTATGATAATGAGATATAAGGGGAATATAATATTATAGAAACATAAATAATTATAAATAAGTAAGAATTAATGAATTGGTAAAGAGTCCAAAATTTAAAAAAATAGAAACCCTTTGGGTATAGTTAATTCACAATAGCAAAGACATGGAATCAACCTAACCATATACACTGTGTTCTCACTTATAAGTAGGAGCTAAAAGATGAGAAGGTATGGACACATACAGGGGAACAACACACACCAGAGGCTATTGGAGGGAAGAGAGTAGGAGGGAAGAGAGTAGGAGGGAGAGGATCAGGAGAAATAACTAATGGGTAGGAGGCATAATAACTGGACAACAAAATAATCTGTAGAGCAAACCCCCGTGACACAAGTTTAGGTATGTAACAAAAGTATGTACTCCTGAACTTAAAAGTTGGAAAAATAAAATAAAATAAAATAAAAAGAGAAAATAGGAAGACCCTAACATTACACATTTTAGAAACAACAATGTTAATGTAACAGAAACAACCCAGGAAACAGAAAGGGATTGAATTTGAAGGTTTAAACAAAGTAGCAATTTATTTGTAAAACATAAGTAATCTAAAAATCACTTCCAAAAGAGGTAATACAAGTACAATAATAATAATAAAAAAATCTATTTCAGATAATTCACTGAAAGCTAGACAGTTTTACATAAAAGACAATATCACCTATTCTATATAAATTCTTTCATATTAAAACATTTTCCTTTAGTAAATACAGTTTTTATTAGATTTCTGACAAAATCATAAAATAGAATTTCATTATCCATTATAAATGTACATGAATTATTTTTTTGAATTCTAGCTTTTAATGGTGTATTGAAAATACTAAAACTCATGCATATTTGTGATTTAAAAAAACATTTAGTTTTTTTAAACATCAATAAATTACATTAAAAAATAAAAAGCTTATTTCCTTAAATGTTGACTTAAGCAATAAAAAACATCCATTTTTAATGTTAAGAACTATAAAGTAAAAAGAGTATTCTACTATCTTGAATACTCAATTAAAATGTAGATATATAATTGATTTCTAGTATTCTCTCTCCCACAAAAATATAGAAAACTTCCTAAGTGTTCAGGGCAGGGGGAATACATAAAGTATCTAGATATACAGTAAACAATTATTATACAAAATTTATGTTAAATTTTCAAAAGATTAATGAGGGACATATATTAGTACTTGAATATATGGTGAGATGTAACATGTTTTGTTTTTAAGAAATATATTACAAAAGCATTAATTTTTTCAAAAATAATCCATGAGTTTTTAAAAATTACAATTTGTGATGTAAAGGAAAGTTTTACTTTTGTTAGAAATACCAAATTTTTTAGGACAATAAATATCAGTTAATAAGCAGGAAAGTTGTTTGTAATACTTATTAATTATGGGAGTCTGACATGTCAACTGTTTAATATTACAGTAATGAAAATATTGTGGCACCGATGCAGGTTGAAATATAAATTTAAATTCCAGTTGTAGACCAAAATATACAATCACATTATGTATATTCTGAAGGTTACAGTTTTGAAGTAAGCAAAAATAATGCAAAATTCACAAAAAAAAAAAAAAAAAAAAGAAAAGGAATAACAAACCTCATAGCCATTTGAGGAAGAAGAGGACTTAGAAGTTTATCATTTAAACAATGTTACTGGTGGGGGGTGGGAGGTGGGAATAGGTCAATAAATATGGTAATCACCTATGAGAAGGCTTATGTGTCAGTACATTTAATCTATGAATATTTCTTCTATATCTTCAAGGAAAACAGAAACAGTCTAAGAAAAGCAGGTAGAGGGAATGAAAATCTATATGACTGATAAATAAATACTTACATATAAAAGTATCTAAAAAGCAAAGAACTAAAAAATAAAACAAACTTTAAAAAAGTTTGGTTTTTGTGCTTGTATTTATAGGATGATGTATTCTCTAGAATCATTTTGAATGTACTAGTAAGAATTCTGTTTGTTTTTTGTTATTTTTTTGTTTTATCTTGAGACAGTCTCGCTGTGTCGCCCAGGCTGGAGGGCAGTGGCACGATTTCTGTTCACTGCAACCTCCGCCTCCCAGGCTCAAACGATTCTCATGTCTCAGCTTTAAAAGTAGCTGGGACTACAGGCGACCAGCTAATTTTTGTACTTTTAGTAGAGATGGGTTTTCGCCATGTTGGCCAAGCTGGTCTTCAACTCCTGGCCTCAAGTGATCCACACACCTTAGCCTCCCAAAGTGCTGGGATTGCAGGTGTGAGCCACCGGCACCCGACATAGTAAGAACTCTTTCTGGTTATCTCCATTTTCTTCAATTCAGATGTCTCCTTCTTCATCCTGCTTTTATTTATCATTCATGATTTCGTTTTCCCTTAAATGCTCCCAAGAGGAGAGCTTATGTTCATAAATAATTATTTTTGTTTTTCCTGGCATAGGGTTTCTTCACAACTATGTAGACCTATGTAAATTTTCCCAGAATAGGAACGCTACTAAAGAAATTGTGAAATTAAGCAAGTCCTATTAAGTAAATGCTTATTAGTGACGCTTAGTATAGAATAAAAATAGCACAGGACTGTAGGATAGCCAAAGTGAGATGACAGTGGCACTAGGCTTGTGGCACTTTAGTGTTCAAAACTTCTTTATGGGTGGAAATATCTTCCTTTTAATTGTGGGAACATAACATTTTGGAGTTACCAGAATCTGTTTCGTTTATATCCCAAAAAGTAATTGATATAAATCTATAGGTTGATTTAGCACTAATGTATTCTTTAATTTTTAAATAATATATACATTTTGCATAAATAATTACTTGGAAATTATTTTCAAATAATTTTCAATTTTTTTTAAAACAGTTCATTTGAGGAATAACATTTATAGTTGTTACTATATGCTAAATAGTAAGTTCTATGTGTAGAAGAACCACCCTGGATTTGAGAAATACTGTTCTACTACCTTTGCTGGTGATTAATTGAAATAGTAGGTAACTAAAATCAAAGCAATCAAGAGCACATATAAAAGTACAGCAAAGTAATATAGAGACTTCTAATATTAGAACTATTTAGAAAAATGTTTAGAGCTGAAGGTCATCTATGTATTTATTTAGAACATACTATAGTCCAGAGTTATTATTAATTTATAAATAAAATTCATTCAATATATAAATAACATGGATTGTTAAGAAATGTGTATCTCAAATTCTTTCAATAGATTAGTGGTTTAAATAGAACTTTTTTATCCTTTATATTCATCATTTATCTTAGCAGTGAAAGTATCTTTTTGATTAAAAAATAAACTTTTCTTTGAATGTTAGTGTATCTGGGAAGGGTTTAATGCAAGTAAATAAATTTGTACTTAACAATGTTATTTATAAGATGTTCTGCACATTCAAAAACTTCAAATTATCGGCCAGGCATGGTGCCTCACACCTGTAATTCCAGCACTTTAGGAGGCTGAGGTGGGAGAATCACTTGAATCAAGGAGGCAGAGGCTGCAGTGAGCAGTGATCTCTCTACTGCACTCCAGCCTGGGCAATAGAGTGAGACCCAGTCTTCAAAAAAAAAAAAATCTCTTCAAACTATTGACAGATTTTTTCCAAGCATGGGTCCTAAGTTGATGAATACATAAAGATCATTTAAAACTGACATGAACAATGCATATATGTATTATCAAAAGCCAATTCAACTGCTTAAAATAATTGTTCTTATAAACTAAACATTCACATTCACAGATACTCCTGAAGTATATTATTATGTCATAAACTTTTCTTCTAACACTAAATGGTAAAGCCATGTTAACCTTGACAGTTGCATGAATTATTAGATATTCCTAATTGGTGGGTTGCAATCAGACTTTGAAAATCTGTATTGAAGTTAAAGACAATGATATTAAGGTCAGAGTGAGAGTGAGAAAATAAACATGAGATTTATTTTATATAATGGAGCCAATAATTGAACATAATATTTGAACTACATATAAGCAGTCCTCCTTGTAAAAAAAATAAATAAACTGGTAACAATTGCTTATTCCTTTTTTCTCCTCTCTCTGTTTGATGTCAACACTTGAGAAAGAAGAAAAGAAGAATATTAAAGTTATATTTCAATTTAATAATGCTACATTTTATTAAAATATACATATATCTATATGAATTTTGTCCAAATACATCATAATAATGCCCAAGGTACTACTCAAGAACTAATAATTTTGGGAGGTCGAGGCAGGCAGATCTCTTCAGACTAGAAGTTCAAGACTAGTTTGGGCAGCATGGCAAAACCCCACCTCTGCAAAAAATACAAACGTTAATGGGGCCTGGTGGCAAGTGCCTGTAGTCCCAGCCATTCCAGGGGGGTTGAGGTAGATGATCACTTGAGCCTGTGAGGTTGAGACTGCAGTGAGCCGTGATCACACCACCACACTCCAGCCTGGGCAACAGAGTGAGACCCTGTTTCATTAAAAACAAACAAACAAAACAAAGCTAATAATCAATATTGCATTTTATATCCCAACTTTTAGAGATTTTTGCATGTTGAAACTCAGCAAGATATATTCATATGCACATACCAATGGAAAGTGGAATTAGCAACTACATTCCTATTTTATGCTGGAAGAAATTGTCCTCTGCAATCTTGTTATTCTTCAATTCAAATTATTTAACTTTTAGAAAGTGTCATAAACATGTATAGGCTGTTAAGTGTTCTTACTAATGCATAAGAAGGCAGTAAAGATTTCATTTGCATAGATATTACAATTATTATTTTGCCAGATAAAGAAAAAAATAAGGTATAATATTGCTTCATAGGCCAAATATTTTTATTATGTACTAATTAAACTGTTTTTCTATTAATGCTCTCAAAAGACAAGATCAATCCTGGTCAATGAGCCAAAAAATTAACAAATTGGGTAAAATTCAATTAATTCAAACACTTTTCTTAATCAAAAATGATTCTAATTTTCTTATTTACTCTTTGAAACAACATGCATTTTAGTTTATTTAGGACACATTGCCTCTGACTAGAAACGTGCTTATCAATTTGTTTATTCTGTACCTGGAATCAATCACGCCAGAGCACGTCTCAAGGAGCTTCAGAAAATCATATCTAACATCAACTTGTATATGTCATAAAATTAGTATTAGAATAAAGTATGACATCATATCTTATTCCTGAAACCCTAAAATATTAATTGACTACCAAAATTTATATATTCAAGGACTGATTTAAATTCATGAATTATAATTTACTAGTTGCTTTGATTAATGCAAAGAAAGAAAGTGGATTTTTTTTTCTAGTTTTCTATTTAAGTAGATCTTAGTGTTCTATGGACAGAAAATAAAACTCTTAAAAAAGTAAACAGTTATGCTCATTGATAAAAAGCTGTATATTTAAAAATACAAATCATTTTGGTGTTTTTAGGAAACAGAAACATCTGGAATTCAACCTAATATTTCCAGTTACTGAGCACAAATGTAGAAACTTTATAATTACTATCTCACTTGAACATAAAAACCAGACAAAACAAAACAAAACCACCCTACAATATAAATACTATTTTACTAAAGAAAGTCAAGTACTTTTGGTTCTAAATTCAAAATTTGATGGGAATCTTCAATTAGACTCCCGTAATATTCTCCTATTTGCTCTTCTGTATCTTCTTTTTCCTTTTTCTTTACCCACATGACAGCCAGAGCCATCTTAAGGGTTACAGTATGCATTAGAGGAACAATTAAAGCTTTGTTGTCCCTGTTATGAATTCAGCTCAATTCAGCTAAATCAGAATTTTTGTTCATGTCACATAAAATAAGTGTTTTCTTTATTAAAATCTCATCATATGGCATGGAATCCTTGTTGATTCCATTGTCAGTTGTCTATTCTTATTCTATTATACGCTAGAATTAAATATTGCAATCAATGAAGCGAAAAATAGAGATGAAAATGAAAAACATTATTTATTAGAAACATGTTTGACTAACAGAAATAATTAGCTGGTCCAATCATATTTATGTAAGCTTTTCAAATCAGCATTTTGGACAATGTATTAAAAGGAAACCCTCTATAAGAGTTCCTTTTTCGCTGCATCCTTACCAGCATTTGTTATTTTTTGTCTTCTTGATAATAGCATTAGCTGGCTTGAGATGATACCTTATTGTTATATTGATTTGCAATTCCTTGATGATTAATGATGTTGAACATGTTTTTCATATGCTTGTTGACCAGCTGTATATCTTATTTTGAAAAGTGTCTGTTGAGATAATTTGCTCATTTTTATAATCAGATTTTTTTTGTTGGTGGTGATTGGTCTGCTGTTGAGTTGTTTGAGTCCCTTATGTAGTCTGGTTATCAATTCCCTGTCAAATGGATACTTTGCAATTATTCTCTCCCATGCTGTAAGTTGTCTTTCTACTCTGATGATTGTTTCCTCTGCTGCACATAAACTCTTTAATTTAACGTAATCCAATTTGTCTATTTTTGCTTTTACTATCTGTGCTTTTGAGGTCTTATCAAAAATGTCTTTGCCCAGACCAATTACCTGAGCATTTCTCTAATGTTTTCTTCTAGTGGTTTCATAGTTTCAAGTCTTACATCAAGGTATTGATTCCATTTTGAGTTAATTTTTGTTTATGGGAAGAGAGTAATCTAATTTAATTATTCTACTTATGGATATTCAGTTTTCCTAGCAACATTTATTAAAGAGACTATCTTTTCCCCATTGTATTGCTTGGTACCTTTGTCGAATATCAGCTGACTGTAAATGCGTGGATTTATTTCTGGATTCTCTATTCTGTTCCATTGGTGTGTGTGTCGAGTTTTTTTATTTTTTATTTTTTATTTATTTATTTGTTTTTGTTTTTGTTTTTGTTTTTTGGCTGGTATGATGCTGTTTTGGCTACTATAGTTTTGTGGTATATTTTGAGGTCAGGTATAAGATGCTGCCAGTTTTGTTCTTTTTGCTTAGTCTTTTTTGGTTTCACACAAATTTTATTTATTTATTTATTTTTTGCATTGTTGGTTGGAGTGTAAACTAGTACAGTCACTATGGAGAACAGTATGAAGTTTCCTTAATAAAACTACAAATAGAACTACCTTTTGAACCGACAATCTCACTAGTGAGCATTTATCAATGCACATTATTTGGATGACAGCTTCGTTAGTATTCCAGAGCTCAGCAGCTTGTAATACACCGTTGCAATAAACCTGCACATGTACTCTCTGATTTGAAAAGAAATATTGAAATAAAAGATATTATTTAAAAACTGCTCCCCAAAAGACACAAAAGACAGGAAAACAGTGTTACTGAAAGGCATCAATGTTTATTGCAGCACTATTCACAATAGCTAATATATGATATTGACCTAGTCGTCCAACAATAGATGAATGGATAAATAAAATGTGATTGTATACACAATATAATACTAATCAGCTATAAAAATTAAAATACTATAATTAGCAGCAACGTGGACAAAACTGGAGGCTATCATGTTACATGAAATAAGACAGGAACAGAAAGTTGAACACAACATATTTTCATTCACATGTGGAAGCTAAAGACGTTTATTTCATAAAAGTTAGAAGTAGAGCACGGGACAGTAGAGCTGGGAAAGGTTAAGGCAAATAGAGAGATTGGGGAAAATTTGTTAAAGGAAACAAAATTATATAGCTAGGTAGGATGAATAAGTTTAGTGTTCTATACCATTGTAGAATGACTATAGTTAATGATAGTGAAGTTTCGAATAGCTAGAAGGCTGTTGAATGTTCCCAACACAAATATGATAAATGGAGATAATAATATGAGATAATGATGAATTGAGATAATGGATATGCTAATTACACTGACCTGATCATTTTCCATTATATATATAGAAACATCACTATGTACTCCATCAATAAGTCCAATTACTATGTGTCAATTAAAAATAAAATAAAATGTTAACAAAAAGAAAATATTCTATAGATAAGATTAAATAAAGACTATGATTTCTTTCTTCCTTTCTTTGATGTCATTAATTACGTTTAACAATTTAACCCCAAATACTATCATCTCAATGCAGGAGAGAGAAAAAAAGCGAAACCAAGAACAATAAAACTAAAGTTGTGTCACAGAATTTCTCACCTTATTATATTTTCATCTATCTTTTGGGAATCTGTTCCTGAAAGTTGAATTAATATATGCTAAATTTCATGACATATTAGCATAATTAGTCTGTCCAAGTTGTCATTTTTGTTTTCAATTTTTAATTTTGCCTTCTAAGTGCATCCCTAGTCTCATTCTTTACAGACACAGGTTTATCTATCTTTTAATATTTATGTTAACTTTTGAAATATGTGGTATTGTTACTATGAACATGCCTTTTTAAGATTTGCATAATGGTATTGTGTTACAGTGTTTGTTCTATTTTCTATTTTTTTGTGATCTATACATATATCATTACTTTTAACTATAAAAAGTGAGTTTTGTTTACACCACACTTTTAATGCTTCTCTAATTATAAACATCTAGTGTTTTCCAATTATTGCCTGAGATATACTGCATTAAAATAAACCTTTTTGTTCATATCTCTTTACAGATCTGTATACAGTTTTTCTTGAGCATGAGATTTCTGGGACATGGACAACATGTACATTCAATTTCATGGATACTGCATACAGTTTCCCCACGTTCTGAAAACAAAGCAAAACATTTGTCTTTATTGCATGCTCTACCTTTGTCAATTTGGTGGCATCATCTACAGTGACATATACTTGTGCAAAATATACAGAAAATACTGGGACATGCAGTGTTAGATGGTCACCTGGGTATTTATGCCTTACAAGCAAAAAGCACCCAGCACCGAGGGGGACCAGGTTTGCTAGAGAAAGAGGAGCTTCAAAAGAAATTTGTCAAATGCATACTTGTTTTTAGTGTAATTGGTCCAATTTTAACTTCATATTCTATAGAGAATTTGAGAATTGAATTTCTTTGGGAAAACAAGAAAAAGAGGATGTTTTCTTTGTTTAATTAGAACAGAATTTTCCATAGCATGAAAAAATACAATGCCAGAGTTAAATTAATTATAGAAGGGGAGGGAGATTCTATGTAACACATTACATATTGATTTTGTGTGTTAAGGTTGATTAATATTTGAAAGCAAAATCTAGAAGTTTAGATTTTGCATTTCAAGTAATTGAGAGCTATAAAAGATGTTTTAGTAGATACACGGAATAATGATAACTCTATTTAATTGGATATGCTTGAGAAATGTACTGTTTTTATGCATCTGGAGAATGATATTAATAGGTAAATACTCAATACCCTTCATAAAGATTCCAAAAATATGTATTAAAGAAACAAGCTCTGCTCACTCTTATTTTTCTGAGCAAATAAATCTGCTACTAAGCAAATTCATTAATATTTTTTCAGAAATGGAAGTTCAAAGGGTTTGTTTCAGGACGAGGGCTATGACTTGGATTGGGCATTGGGGAAACTTGGGTGGGGAAAGAGGGTGATATTGGGGGAACAAAAGATATTTGGGTGAAATGGTCAGGTAGCAGTTTCTTTCAAATTTTTGGAGAACATGAAGCAGTGAGGCTTTTTATGCTAATTGTTTACTTCAGAGTGTTTTAGTCTTTTCTTTCTAAAGCAGGAAGAAATATTATTCGGACTATTGTTACTTTTTAAAATTTTATACACGACTTTAGAAGTATAACATATTGATGTTATGGTTTAACAAATTTACCACATATATTTTAATGTTTATAAGCCTATACATCTGTGTTCAAAATATACACTATACTTATTTAGTATACATACACTATCTTGTTTGTAAGAGGTCTGTACATCAATATTACACACTTAGGAGAAAGATTAAAGGATGCATCACATTTATGTTGTGGCATATATACTTCAAGGTATATTCGATAAGGTAAATATTTTGGTTGTTAGGACATTTTCTTCTGTAAGTTACAAAGTGAATCACTAAATTGGTATAGATCAAATAATATTTACATTATTTTTAAAGATGATTGTTTTCTGTAATCTCAGTATAATAGTGAGGAGTAAAACCATTTTTTGAAGTTTAAAGTACTGTAATTTAAGATAGTTCTGTCTGCTTTTTTTTTTTTTTTTCTCCCTCCCTCTTCTGGATTCTAGTATAATTTATTTTGTATTTCTGTTATTTATTCATTATTTTGCTTTGGAACTATAATCATATTTTACTTTCTTTGTTTACAAATCTGCTTTCCTTATCAAATTGTGATATTTTACATGAGCATATGGCATGGTAGTTTTTTACATACCTATGTTCCAAAAATGTCCACAATTTTGATCACATATATGTGGAAAGCACTGTTCACTTTTCGTTTTTGTAAATTACCTCTTTGATCTTCATAAGGTTGCTGATGTTTATGTGGACATAAAAACTGAAACCCACAAAAATTAAGTAACAAGCCTCAAAGAATGCACCTAATAGGTTGGGAAGTCAGAATTCAGGCACAGGAATCTGGTTGCCCTTACTATGTACCATAGCCTTAGCTATAATCTGGACATCCGTGACTGCATACAAAAATCCTTTGGCCTATAAATTTTAGGTCTGCAAAACGGAAATCTCTCTAGCCTTCAAAAATTAGAAATTTTATAAACACATTCTACCACTACAGAAACTGGATTTCTGAATGTCTTTTTATAGTTGGCAGATCTGGTTAACTGGAATGAGCATAGTCCATTTGTGTTGTTTGGCTGTGTTTAGAATGTAGGACATTCTGTACCTACCACTTCCATCTAAATGTCTGACATGAAGGAACAAAGGGCCAACGCCAGTTGATACACATCTTGTAGGCATTTGTTTTTCTCACACCATGCCTGTTTCAGTCATTCAATAACATATTTTCATTCATGATAGATATTATCCCATAATATCCTACGTATTTGTTTTAAGAAACAAATAGCAAGCAAGAAAGGGATGTGTAATGAAAGAAAGGAAGGGAAAGACAGAAAAAAGGAAGGAAAGAAAATAAAAGGAAGAAAAGGGGGATGAGGGACATAACTGCCCTTTTGGTTTACCTAAAAGGGAAAAAAAATCTCAAAAATATCTATTTAGGTAAAACAATTTTCTATAATAATTGTCTTGATATCCTTTTAGTATAATTTATTTTATTCCTAGTTAATATTTTTAATAACTTGTACTATTTTACTCTTTGCTATTATTTTGTACATTTTGCTATCATTTTGCTATTATTTCTATAAGGTGTAGCTTTTGTCACTTTGAACAGCACTGGCTATAACTAATACAAGATAACCTGAATTAATTGTACCAGATATTAGAAATTTAAAAATATAACTAGAGAGAATTAAACTTTAATGAAATGAACATATTGTATACTCTTAGGCCTTAGCATATGCATCACTTTATACTCTGCCTATTTATTTTTATTTTTATTTTTATTTTTTGCATAATCATGAGCCCTTCAGTGAAAGCAGATATCACTATGAAGAGAATAGAAACAATGCTCTAATGATGAGAAGCTAGAGAATGGTTGGTGTGAAGAAAGAAAGAAAGGAAGAAAGAAAGAAAGAAAGAAAGAAAGAAAGAAAGAAAGAAAGAAAGAAAGAAAGAAAGAAAGAAAGAAAGAAAGGAAGGAAGGAAGGAAGGAAGGAAGGAAGGAAGGAAGGAAGGAAGGAAGGAAGGAAGGAAGGAAGGAAGGAAGGAAGGAAGGAAGGAAGGAAGGAAGAAAAGTATAATAAGCAACGGCCAGCAAGAACGTGGGCCACTGGAAAAACCAGAAGTGCTTACTATCTTCAGCAGTATCCTAGACTTTTAATGTGTTCCAATTGTACACAGAATTCTGGAAAAAAACTGAGAGACAACTTGAAATATTTATGTACTATAGTCTCATAATGCAAGTAAGTAAAATAATTTATAATCCCTTTCACATGATACAAACAAAACTAAACAAAAATAAAATATTGCAGGCAGTGAAGGCTCATTTGGAAACCAGATCTGTGTTTCCAAGTGTTTGGCAGCACTTAAAAGAAAGAAGCCAATTTAAATCAAATAACTTAACGAGTATTATCAAAGGAAAAATAACCATCTCATATTTACGCATGGAACATAATGAACTGAAAAACACAATAAAGCAAATACATTAGATTAGCATAATTTTATTTCACTATTTAAATTTTTAAGTTAGAAATTGATTTTATTTCAATTACTGCAGTCTCCTTGGGTTTTACACATTTTATTTCAAATATATGCTTTATTTCAAATATTGAATTTGGTACTGTTTTTTATTTTTAACGTGGATATTTACTGTTATTAATGTATGCCAACTTTAATTTTACAATTACTGAAAGATCATTCATAATTGTTAGGCCAATGTAAACAACTAATAGATACAATAGATTTAGTCTTCTTACTTTAGTATAAAATTTAGATGTCATTACACATCAAAAATACTTGACTAAAGTTTCCTACTTTCTACAGAATAATTGAGCTACATAATTTTAATAAAAATAGGTGTTTATTATTAAGCATTCTTTCATCCAAATTCTACTAGAAGAAAGGTATAATTCTTGAAATGAACTTTTCCTCTGTTCTCAGAGGTAAACCATAAATTATTTCCAATCAAAAAGGAAAATATCATTTTTTTCTTTATAACATTTGGATTTTCAGAGAAATTTAGGCATATCAATCCTGAAAGAAAAATTGTCCCACAATAGCAGGCATACAAAGAAGTTATTAATATTATATATTTTGAGTGAGGCTTTTAGTAACCACAGAAACTTAAAGACCTGAAATCTAGGTACTTTATTTTTCCTTATGGTCTCCTAGTGATCACACCAACAATAAAGGTAAACATGTTTATGATGTTAAATTATAATGTTCAATACATATTTTCATACATCTTCCTAGCATGGTGACTTACAACTAATAAATACTAATTAAATGAAGCAATTGAAAATATGCTATTAATGATAGTGTTCTATGCAATATCTTTCAAATGTCTCAATATTAAATAATGAAAAAGGTCATCAATTTCATATGTCCTAGTGACCGTTACATTGACCAGCAGCACCTTAGTGTAACAATAAAAATAATATAAAAACTCTGTATATTAATTGTGTTTTCTTGATTTATTTTCCCATATACATTCTGACTTAACGTGCTACATATGAGAAATTTTAAAGCACTCTGACAGCTAACATGACTTGTCAGGATTTTTTTTATTTGTGAGCTTCTTAATTAGATGGCTAGAATTGTACATAAGAGGAGATATAGTATAAGTTGTTTAGGTAGAATTAACCCTAATGAATAAGGTTTGCTAGAAAAAATAGTTTCTATATTCATTAGGTACCACAGGCATTTGGTATTGATGACTCTAGGCCAATCATATGAAATATCTTTACCAGTATAATGAAATAATCCCCTTTGTAATTGCAAATAATTGTTAACATTTATTAAATTCTGAATGTGTTTTAGTCCCAGTGCTCCTTAGCTTACAGGTGTTATTCATTTAAGAATTACAAAGTCCATAAGTTAGGTTCTATGATTATTTTAACTTTAGAGGCAGGGTACCAGAGGCAAGGAGAGCATTACTTATTTTCCTAAAGTTCAACTAGCAAGTGGTTGAATCTTGATTTGAATTTGGACAGTTTGTTGCTGTAATTCTCACCTTTCACCACAATACAGTCTGCATTACACTGAAATAAAAGGAAGATAAAAGAAGAACAAAACTAATTTGAAGTAAATCAATCAACGAAAATTTGAGAATTACATTACTTATACATTTTTTAAACATAAATAAATCTGTTGTGAACAATTTGTAAAATTTGAAATTCTGTGGAAGCAGCAGTTCTGCTTTTTTTAAAAAAATAAAACTCTCCATCACAAGTTTAGAAAGAAGAAAGCACAATATATTCTGTGAAGTATAAGTATTGAAAAATTCACATGAACACAGACCAGAAGGCATGCATAGATAGGTTAACTACACAGAAACACTGACAAAATGATTTTGAAAGTTCATATATTTTATTCCTAGATTTCAATGAAAAATTAATGATGAAGAGAATTATCACCTTTTGTCCTGGAGAGGGGTACTTACAACTTAGTTTAATTATAATAATTTCTCTACATCTGAGTATTGTCCACTTCAATTATAAGCCTCATAGTAAAATTTTAATATTGTTTTGCAAGAAGGCTATTGTTTCTCTATTTGTAGATTTTTGGGGAATCTGCATACAATTTCCCACAATGGCGATACTAACTTACATTCCCACTAGCAGTGTGTGAATACTCTTCTTTGCATCTTCACCTTCATCTGTTCTTTTGTCTTTTTGATGATACACAGTTTAACTGTGGTGAGATACTTCATTGTGGTTTTGATTTGCATTTCCTTAATGATTAGTGAGGTTGAGCTTCATTGTATATATATTGGTGAGCCATTTTTATGTCTTCATTTGAGAAATAAATATTCAGATGTTTTGCCCATTTTTAATCAGGTTGTTCAGTTTGTTTTTGCTATTCAGTTATTAGAGTCCCTTATATATTCTGGTTGTTAACCTTTTGTCAGAAGGGTAGTTTGCCAATATTTTCTACCATTCAACAGACAGACTCTTCACTCTGTTGATTGTTTCCTTTGCCATGAAGAAATGTTGTACTTTGATATGATTCTGTTTGTCTATTTTTACTTTTGTTGCCTGTGTTTTTGAGGTCTTACCCAAAAATATCCTTACCCATACCAATTTCCTGGAGCATTTTCCCCTTGTTTTGGTCTAGTAATCTCATAGTTTCAAAGTTACCAGTTTATATGTAAATCTTTAATCCATTTTTGTTTGATTTCTGTGTATAGTGAGAGATAATGATCTAGTTTCATTCTTCTGCTTATGAAATATTTAGCTTTCCTAGCACCATTTATTAAAGAAACTATCTTTTCCCCAATGTATGTTTTTGGTGCCTTTGTTGAAAATGAATTGGCTGTAGATGTGTGGATTTATATCTGGGTTCTTTATTCTGTTTCATTGGTCTAAGTACCTGTTTATATGCTAGTACTATACTCATTTGATTACTATATTTTTGTGGTTTATTTTGAATTCTGGTAATGTGATGCCTCCAGTTTTTTTTTTTTTTTTTTTTTTTCTCAGGATTGTTTGGTTATTTGGAGTTTTTTGTGGTGTTCTATACATTTTGTGTTTTTCTGTTTCTGTAAGAATTTCATTGGTATCTTGACAGGGATTGCATTGAATCTGTAGATCCCCTTGGGCAGTATGCATATTTTAGCAATAGTAATTCTTCCAATCAAAGAGCATGACATCTCTTGCCATTTTTAGTGAGTTCTCTTCAATCTCTTTCATCGGGGTTTTATAGCTTTTAATATGGAAATATCTCACTTCTTTGGTCACATTTATTCCTAAGTATTTTGTGATTCAGTGATCCCATTGTAGCCTATCTATCCAAAAGAAAGGAAATCAGTATATTGAAGATATGTGTGTGTGTATATATATACACATTGAAGATATGTGTGTATATATACACATTGAATATATGTGTATAATATATATACACTGAAGATATGTGTGTAATATACACATTGAAGATATGTGTATATATATAATATAAGCTCTGTTATAGATAAGTATTGAGTTTGTTGGTGTATATATATATATATATACACACACACACACCCACACAAACACACACACGTATCTTCAATATATATATACTCCAATGTTTCTGTAGCACTATTCACAATAGCCAAGATATAGAATCAACCTGTGTCCATCAATGAATGTATATAGTGTGGTATATATAAATAATGGAATTCTATTTAGCCATAGAAAAAATGAAATCTTACCATATGCAGCGACATAGATGAAACTGGAGGACATTATATTAAGTGAAATAGTCCAGGTATGGAATGACAGATATTACATGTACTCACTCACATGTTGGGGCCAGAAAAGTGGATCTCATGGAGATAGAGAGGAGAATGGTAGTTATCAGAGTTTGGGAAGTGTGGAAGGGAAGAGGAAATGAAGAGAGGTGGGGTAATGTGGACCAAAATACAGTTATATAAGAATAAGTTCTAGTGTTCAATAAAACAGGATGGCCATTCGCAGTGGCTCCTGCCTATAATCCCAGCACTTTGGGAAGCCGAGGTGGGTGGCTCACTTGAGGTCAGGAGTTTGAGACCAGCCTGGCTAATATGGTGAAACCCTGTCTCTACTAAAAATACAAAAATTAGCTGGGCATGGTGGCACGTGCCTGTAGTCCCAGCTACTTGGAGACTGAGGCACAAGAATTACTTGTACCCGGGAGGCAGAGGTTGCAGTGAGTCAAGATTGCACCACTGCACTACAGCCTGAGGACAGAGTAAGAAAAAAAAAAAAAAAAAAAAAGCCTGACTATACTTAACAATAGTTTATTATATATTTCAAAATACCTAGAAGAAAGATTTGGAATGTTCCCAAAACAAAAAAATGATAAATATTTGAGGTGATAGATATCTCAGTTATCTTTTTAATGAGTATATACTGTGTGCATGTATCAAAATATCATAAGTACCTCAGAAATATGCACAATCATTATGTAGTAATAAAATTAAATAAAACAGTAATATATCAAACTACTATATAAAAGCACTGCTTATGGAATATTAAAGCATTGCATTAAGTTCCATTGATAAATGAACGACTCCAAAATTTCTCAAATCAACAACAAACTCAACTCAATACTCATCTATAACAGAACTTATATTATATCATTACTTCTGTGATCAACAGACATCTTAAACTTCTGAGTGTTCAGCTCAGCACCTATGCTTCGTCTAAAATCTTCTCCAAAAATCCATCCTGTCTCAATTAATGGTAGCCTCCTTCCCCAAGTAACTCAAACCAAAAACTTTGTATTTGTCCTTAAATCTCTTCCTTCTCTGGCAATTCCAAATCCATTCTAGTAGCTAATGTTTGCTCAGTTCCCAAATACACCCAGCATCCATTTGCTTCTCAACAAATACTCTGACATGACCCTGGGCCAGGCCACCATAATTGCCCCCTTGAATTATTGGACTAGTGTACTAACTTGTTTGTTTTCACATTTGTACATACAAACACTATTTTCCACCCAGGAGATAAAATAAAGCTTTTAAAATCAAAGTTAGATAGTGCCACTATATCATTATCTCAACTTAGCATAAAATGATATGGTACCATTCTCAGCAAACTAACATAAGAACAGAAAACCAAACACTGTATGTTCTAACTCATAAGTGGGAGTTGAACAATGAGAACACATGGACACAGGGAGGGGAACATCACACACAGGGGCCTGTCGTGGGGGTGTGGGTGGCTAGGGGAAGGATAGCATTAGGAGAAATACCTAATGCAGGTAACAGGTTGATGGGTGCAGCAAACCACCATGGCACATGTACATCTATGTAATAAAACTGCACATTCTGCACATGTACCCCAGAACTTAAAGTATAATAATGAGAAAGAAAACGTAACTTAAAAAATGGTATGGTACCAACTACTTCCCTGATCTCAGCTGCTCCCTTCTGCCCCTAACTCTGCTGTAATCACAGTGAGCCTCTGCCCTCCCCCCACTATTCTATAAACATCTCAGATCTCCCCATACATTTACCTCAGTATATATGCATCTGTTTTTCATGTGGCCTGAAATTTTCTTCCTTTAAATAACACTCTCTCACTTCTTAAAAATCTATTCACAATTTTCTCAAAGTGACCTGGTTTCCCCATCACCTAATATTCTGCTTAATTTTTCAGAACGTCTCCTCTGGTTCTTTGCAAAACTGACTCACACAAGTCAGGTCTTCTCAGATATGTTTCCTCCAACCACAGTAGCTAAAGTAGCCTCTCATGGTACCAATTATTTACTATGTTTTTATTTCATAGTTTCAGTCACAGAAGTAATGTTATTTTTGTGTTTTCTTATCAGCTTATTTCTTGTCTGGTCTTTCCCAATAAGAAACAAACTTGATGAGAGAAAGACCTCCCTCCCCTCTCTCATCTATATATTTTATTCCTAGGAATGCTGAGGCAGATTATTATCTCCAATGCTTAGTTAGGTTCTTCCTGCTCCCAATTGCTACTGTTTCACCTCTAATTCTGATAACTGCGTCTACCTGCTCTCTTGCTATTGAACGGCCACCATCTGAACTCTATTATTTAGAGGTCCTATTTTCCCTATTGCTATCAATTAGTCTAGTTCTGTTATTGCATCTTCCTTCTTTAGCCCAGTCAGAAAAGGCACATTTTTGAGATTATTTGTAATATTGGTAATCCTTTCATAAGAACATTCTTTCTTGTCTTTGTGCCTTTCTGTGGAACACAGTGATCTGGTGAATCTTCTAGTCTTACATAATGCAACCACTTCAGCATGCTTACTTTCCCAAGCCTTTAATCCCTTACTCCACTATGCGTCATGACAATTTCAACATTTCTCCAACACTGAATGTGAACTATCATTTTTCCATACTTCTGGGAGTCATCTTAGCAATGTGTTTGTATCATCTTCCAGAGTACTCGGCAGGGTGTTCCACCCTGAATTCCATAAGTCTGCTTTCAAATCAATAAATAGTTCCTCATTGACTATTATATTTGGTCCACTTGATGCAATTCTATGAATACTCTCTTGTTTCTGCCAGTACATATTGGTTAGATTCTGTAGGTAATTTGAGATGTAGTTAATTTGTTCTTTTATCAGGCTGAGGATTTATACAAAGAGGTTTTGTTGACACTTTATAACTCTAGTAATTGACTTAGTGGATAAGAGAGAAGGTGTTAGAAGACACTAGGTCAGAGTTTTCTTTCTTTATTCTATATATGAAGACTCTATATTTTTCTCAAAAAATACCCTACCTAGCCGTAGCAGACTTACCTTGGTAGAAACTTTAACCTTCCTGGAGATCTGCTCTTTTTATTAGTAGGTCAGGAGCATATCACCCAGGTTTCTCTTCCCTCCAGCTTCAGCAAATGAAAGCCTCTTTAAATCCTGCTAAGGAGGCCTTCTGGATTTCACATGTAGCTATTAGTAGCTGCTAAATTATTCTCAGCCTTTTCATATTGTTTTTGCAAATACATCATTAAACTCAGCAATAACCTGTTAATCCTTATAATTAATGTTTCCTTGTAATTAATGTCCTTATAATTACTGTTTTCTTATAATTAATGTTTATATTAATTATAATATAATTATATATTTTTCTCCAAAAATCCATCCTTTCTGATGTCCTTATAATTAATGTTTCCCTTTATATTTCTCCAGTGCCTGATACATTGGACCTACTAGCAAATTTCCACTGGAATTCCAGCTTATCTTACCATTGCTAAAAAAAAAATTCATAATGGCAATACTACCTTGTGTCAGGTACTATCAACATTTTCTCTATCACTTATAATGATGTTATTATTGCCATCAGGTAGTAAGTAGTCCAACTCCAAATTTACATCTTTCTCATCTTTTTACAGGATAAATTTGGAATAGATTTGGGCAGAGGCAGAAATTGGACAAGATGCAATTCCAAAAAACATCTATGCTGACCCTGCAGTTAGCTTGGAAGCTGCGAAATCTCTTTAAAATAGCTCCATTTTCAGCAAAGAGGATAGCATGCATACTCCCACATTAAACACTGAGTGTGGGCCTCCCAGGAAGAAGAAGTGGCATTTGGTGAAATGCCTTCCTTCTGAGATGTGACTTTCCAAAGAGAGCTGATGGCTAAGGGGGTATTGCTATTAGCATTCCAGGTCATAGGGAAATAAACTCTCTGTCTTAAAGCTAGATGTAGTGATGCATCAAATAATCCACTTCAGAGAGAGTTAAAGAGGGTATCTAGCAGGATACATATGGTACTGGCATAAGCAGAAGAAAGGGTAAATATTATGTGTTCAGTTTTACTATCTTAGTTTCAGAGTTAGTTGTGTAGTATCTGTGTGTTTATGTACCATGGGAAGTTAGGTCTGACTTGAGATCTTAACAGAGAACCTTGGCTGAAGACACAGATTTTAGATTTATAGAATGCATTAATTGATACTGTGGTTTAGGTAAATTTGGCTAGGAACAATTCACAGACAAATAGTACCGCAGTGAACACTAATATTTAAACATAAAGAAAGAAATGCTTAGGAATATAGATGTGAGGTGGCAGGATAATTATAGACCAAAAAAAAAAAAAAAAAAACACCACCACCACCACCAAAAAAAACAGGATTTTCATTCTTGGGTTTTTAAATTCCAGAACTTTAAAATTAAAATAAAAGTTATAATTCCCTTTGATATTTATGAAATAATTCTGTGTTGCTTTACTGAATTTTTTGAAATTAGAGTAAATGAATATCAACAATATATACATTGCAATTTGAACTAAAAGTTTTCATGTGAATGCTTTGAAAAATCTCCTTGAATATTTATTTATTTTTTAAAATTTCTGTACTTCAAATTGATTCCTTAATCTATTGCTTTATAATAAAATTATATCAATGTATTCTTAGAAGTTATTACTAGTATTATACATATCTTTTTAAGCCTAAAAGGCTTCCCAACGATCCAATATATAGCTAATAAATGAAGGCAACTGAATGGAATAAATGCATGTAAAAACTTTCACAGATTTTTGTTGCATTTTAGTTATTAGTATAAGGATTTCTATGAATAACATGTTTATTTCTGCTTATCTAATTGCTTATAGGGATCACGGCAATATAAATTAAGAAAATATGAACTGATAAAATCATTAAACCAATAATCCTAAAAGGCAAATAAAAGTTCAATTACTTTTATCATAAACTTATATTACACAGATTACACCTGATTACATAGATAAATTCTGGTTAAAATATACTAACTTTTAAATTACAGTGGCTAAAAAGGCAAGAAAACACAAATAGGCAATTCGTCCACTTAATATCTTAATTTGAAATCCAGTGAACAAACTATTCAAATTATTAAACTATGAATGACTGTTTATGAGGGAAATTACTATCTTGATTTCATTTATCTTTTGTGATTTGAGGTAATATTTGTCAAATACCATGTAGTCACACCTTCTGTTTTTAATTAAACTTTGCTAGTCACAACCATAGAAAAGTCAGCATTATGTTGTGTCCTAACCCCATCTCCACCCATATGTAAAGCTCATTAAACCAAGGTGCACCTTACTACAGACTCTCAAATCAGTGACAAATGAGATTCATTATCTTTTGATAATTTGAACCAAAGGATCCAACACCTAGGTGCACTTGAATTGAAAGGTATTTTAAAGTTAGGTTTAAAGCAGAATTAATTGGTAATACGCGAGCAAGGTCAACACTTTAGGGGGATTGGTGACAGTGGGAAATAAGATGACAGACTACTTGTTGAAATAAAATGCTTTTGCTTCAATATTTTAATGTTTAGTAATTAGTTCTTCATGTCCTGACTCCTTTTTTTCCCACTCCTTGCTTGGATTTTATATAAACAAGTATTTATTTACAAAAGTGCCCCGCCGCTCCCTGCCACCATACTCAAAACAATTTGCATGGCCTCAGTTCTTTGGAATACTCATGCTTTATTTAGAGGCATTGCTAATGCCCTTAAGATGAGCTGAAATATGATCAAGACTTGTGCTCATCTTATAAAACGTAGTTGAGGGAAGAGTGCAATAATTTCATACAAGACTTTACTAGAAGACCATATATAAGCAAAATGGGTAATGACACGTATTAATGGAGCAGATGGAAGGAGAGGTAAAAATCAATACAATTATATAAAACCATCATGGTGAATTATAAATTAAACTAGGACCTTGATGAATGGTTTTATAAGAGAGATGAGAAAGTGCTAGAGATGAAGAATGAATGCAAGCAGAGAGTCCAGTGAGAATCAGGAATAGCGAATATTTCAAGGAATAGTGAATATTTAATCTTGCTTAGAATATAAAGCATCACTAAAAAGCTTTTAAGGAAGACTATAATACAACTGATATCAGAGTGTAGAGGAATTGAGATGCTCGTGTAGGAGAGATGAAACTTATGCAGTTTAAAAAAGGGAATCCTGGCATGTATTAGTTTCTCATTGCTGCTGTAATAAATTGTGACAAACTTAGTCATTAAAACACTGAATAGTCATCTTACACTTCTCAAGATCATAGGGCAAAATCAAGTTTACTGAACCAAAATCAAGATATCTTTAGGCCTATATTTATTTTGGAGTTTCCAAGGGAGAATCCTGTCATTTTCCAGCTTCAAGAAGCCACCTGCATTCTTTGGTTAGTGGCCTCTTTCTCCATCTTCAAAGTCTTCAATGTAGAATCTTCTTTCCTTTCTGGCATCTGCATTAGTGCTACATAATATTTATTTGACTGTCATCCACCTCCCTTATAACCCTTGTGATTACATTGGGCCCATCCATACAAATCAACATAATCTCCCCAATTCAAGATCCTGAACTTAAACATATGTGCAGAATATCTTTTGTCACATAAGGTGACATATTCACAGATTATGCGTATTAGGACATGGATCTATTCAGCCTACAACACATGATATCATGCTCATCTCTGGAGATAGTATAAAGCATTTTAGATAGGATAATGTAGAAATTAAGAATGTGTACCATACTCTGGTATAAGAGAGATCTAAAGTGGAGTCCTAGTTCTGCCAATGTCTAGTTTGGTGATCTCAGGTATGTTACATACCTTGGAATCCTAGTTGTTTTAAACAGATCATTGGAATAACTTCTTTCTTTTTGGAATATTATAAGGTATATTAATCTGTTTTTGCATTGTTATAAAGAAATACCTGAGACTAGGTAATTTATAAAGAAAGAAGGTTTAACTGGCTCACAATTCCACAGGCTGTACAGGGAGCATAATTCTGGCATGGACTCGGCTTCTGGGGAGGCCTCGGGAAACTTATAGTCAGGCCAGAAAGCGAAGAGGAAGCTGCACGGCTGGCATGGCCAGAGCAAGAGGAAGAAGAGAGGAAAGAGGCATGTGCCACACACTTTTAAACCATCAGATCTCAAGTGAACTCTATCATGAGAACAACACCAAAGGGGGAAATTCCCCACCGTGATCCAATCACCTCCAAACAGGCCCCACCTCCAACACTGGGGATTGCAATTCAACATGCAATTTGGGCAGGGACACAGATCCAAGCTGTATCACAAGGTATTTATTTGTATATGATATACAAGTTACATATGCATACCACAGATATAGATCAAAAGCCTAGTATATGGCATATACCAGGCACATTCAGTATTCAATAAATAATGGTTAATACGCAGGAGAGAAGGGGTATGGTAATAAAGAAATATTCTTGCTCATAAAGCTCTTAGGTACCCATATTGGGGGATTTAAAGTGAAACAATATTAATAAAAAGCCCTTGGGTCTACCATGAAAGAAAACAGAACATACTCAAGTTTCTTGAGGCGTTTTATAACTTAGGAAACTCCTGAATGTTAAGGTAGTTTAAGCCTTATTTCTAAATTCATAAATCACACTACCTCTTTTCTAGACAAAATGACACAGTGAGTGCAGGCTTTAAACCACTCCTGTCAACTCCAGGTAAAGGCAGCCAACATTAAATGTTATAAAATGAAGTTAATTACAACCCAGAAATTCTACTTCCAGGTATTGATCCAAGAGAAATAAAAATTTGTGCCCACACTAAGATATGTATATCAATACTCATTTGTAGCTTTATTTATAGTATTTTAAAAAGCAGAAACAACCTAAGCATCCATCAGTTAGCAAATGAATAAACTAAATTTGTTATAACCATAAGATGGAATACTATTTGCCAATAAAAGGAAACAAGGCTAATACTATTCTAGAAGAGATAAAAAAGGATGGAGGCTTTCCAAGACAAATACTAAGATGAGATATATGTAGAGTTATTAAAAACAGATGGTACTGGACAGGGATGCTGTATTAATACATTGCTCAATCAAACAGAACAGTCAGCATTTATGCATACATGAACGGAATCTTGAGACGTAATAGTGGAGACAAACAAAATCAGTTGGGAAAAGATGAAATAGATCATCAATAAATAGTTTGCAGAATCTAAGCTTCTCATATGGGACATAAAACAATATCACTATAGTACACCATATTCAAATATTATAACCTTAATAAGTTAAATATCTTGTATTAGTCCATTCTCATGCTGCTCATAAAGACATACAGAGGCTGGGTAATTTATAAAGAAAAGCAGTTTAATGAACTCACACTTCCACATGGCTAGAGGCCTCACAATCATGGTGGAAGAGCAAAGACACGTCTTACATGGCAGGAGACAATGGGGCTTGTTCAAGGGAACTTCTACTTATAAAACCATTAGATCTTGTGAGATTTATTCACTACCAAGAAGGCAGTACCGGGAAAACCACCCCCCATGATCCAATTATCTCCATCTTTCCCCACCCTTGACACATCGGGATTATTACAATTCAAGGTGAAATTTGGGTGAGGACACAGCCAAAATATATCATTTCTCTATAGGAAAATATACAAGTTAAAGCAATCAAATTTAGAATATAAAAATATACTAAAATATATTTTCCAACTCAGAGTCAAAAAAGTTTTCTTACAAAACGTAAAATGAAGAAATCATAAAGGAAAAGAAGTATAAATAAATTAGAATAAAACACTCAAGATACCATATATTGAATAAAAACTCAATTAGAATAAAAACACTCAAGATACCATATACTGATTTAGATCTCATATACATGCCCCTTGTGTCAAATAACTACAGCGTAAGATTACCTCAAGTAAGTGAGGTGAAGGGCATTGTAAAATTTGATTCCTTTTTACAGAGAATTGAGACAAATATGATGAAAATGTTTATTAATTCTCTACAGTGGATTACATATGTATCTTTTATGGTCATTTGTTTTTTTATATTTTTTCAAAACAATAACACACAAAATAGTAAATCTTGCACAAACAGCTATCTAACCTTTACCATTATTTTTATGTCTTAATTACATTTTGTTTGGTTCCTGCTATAAAAAGATGAAAAAGTTATTGTTATTACATATAACTTACATATATGCCTTAGATACAATAGCTGATAACACTTCAATTTGACTATCATATGTACGTTGTGTTAACAGTGTATGAAAATGCCTAATTAATATATTCAAATCATAAATAATACAAATTGAATTTATTCTTATCTTAAAATATTTTCTAAATTAATATTGATTTCTTAAACATCAACAATTACAAAATAATACCTGCTCAGTATATCCAAATCTTCTCAACTTTCACTCAAGAAATAAGTCAACTTGTTAGCTACATTTAATAGTGTCTTTAAAAATTGTATTATTCATAGCACATTTAATAATATGCCTTCCAAATGTTAGCTTATCATTTCCAAAGATACGTGATATTTTAGTAGAAAGTTTTATGCTCTAAATAATCTATCAACTTAGCATAAGATTTTTTCTATTTTGAATACTGTATCAATGACTTGTTACATATGAGCCATTTTTTAAAATAATATATCAATGTTTGAAGCAAATAAATATATATCTGTGATTACATGAATATGTACATTTTATCTAAAATCATAGCATTTTAAATAGTTTGTGCTTTTAAATTTTCTACCATTTTGAACACCGTCCTCTACAAACATTTTATGTATGTTACTAAAAGATTTCCTCATAATTTAATCAACTCAGATGCACATATCTTTTATACAGCATTGAATTTCTTAGACAATTTGGAAATATGTAAGAATGACTCCAAACATATTTCTTTGATACACTATTTCCTTTTTTTATGTTTGTGTTTTTTTCATTTGCATTAATATTTACGTTTGAAACCTTCACTGCAATTTCATAAAAGTAGACTGTTAAAGTGTACAGACACCAGAATTTCTCAGTTACAGTTTGAGTGAATTGGTATTTGTCTATACCTCCTAATTATTTCTCACTCTTATATGTTCATTCATCTCATGGTACAGCTTTGCAGATACTCTCTAAATAATATCAACACTGTTTACCAAGGCATAAAAAATCCTTGACTGATACCCTTTTGCAGCCTCTACAAATTCCTATGGGAATTTTTCACATAGGTCGTTTATTCCAGGTTTTCCTCAATAAGTCACAATTTTTCTTACCTTACATCATTCTAGATGCACAAATTCTGTAGAATTCCTCTTCCTGAACTCATTCCTTTTAAGAAGACCACACATGACTTTTCACACTATATCTTTATTGTATTGAACTTCCTGGCTATATCAAACAGTATTGAACCCAGTTATTTTGGCCTACAAATAATGGACAGAGAAAGTTTCACCTTCTTGTCTTTTCAGTCCATGATTACAGCTAGCCAGTACTTCTGGTTCTCTTAATTGTTGGTTCTCCACAATTATTCTGGCCTCACCGTAGTGAGAAAAAAACTTTTATTGAATAATGAGTGAATTATTGTGTACCTTCATATGTTGGTCAGAAAAGAAAACGCTTAGCAAGAGTATTTGTCTGAGAATAAAATACCTATTGTTAAATTATCTTTTTTTATTTTCCTTTCCAAAATGAATAGTTTATCATTCAACGATGTGAAGATGGCAAAATGACCATGAGAAAAATGTAAAGCCATTGCCACTGTGGATACTTGTTGCTTAAAACGATAGCATGGTACTTTGTACCATATTGAACATTTCCTTACTCTTAAAAGTATGCATTACAAACAATTTTTTACGCCATTCTCCTGCCTCAGCCTCCCGAGTAGCGGGGACTACAGGCGCCCGCCACCTTGCCCGGCTAGTTTTTTGTATTTTTTTAGTAGAGATGGGGTTTCACCGCGTTAGCCAGGATGTTCTCGATCTCCTGACCTTGTGATCCGCCCGTCTCGGCCTCCCAAAGTGCAGGGATTACAAGCTTGAGCCACCGCGCCTGGCCAACAAACAATTTTTATTCATGCCTTGCTAGGTACAAAAGCTAGGTTCTCTACTAGCAAATATGTAGTTTAATATAAATATGAAGTATATATTTCGCAAATAATAGGAAATCGTTTCTAAAATGGAGTTTGAAGTTTTCAAACATGGAGTATAAAATAATTAAGTATTGCCTGTATTTGTTCAATTTTAATGCATTAGTTGTGATACTTTCTATTATGATAATGAATCTGTTTTTACAAAGTGCTAGTGTACCATGATATGGCACTGAGAATCAGGGCATACTAATATACCTATGTAACTACTTTTTTCTGTTTATCAGAATTATTAGGTCCACTAACACCTTAAGTTGTTTTTTATTATTTTTCTGTTTCATTTGTCATATCAACCTTTGCATTTAATATTTTCGCTTACTTTCATAAAAATAAAAATTGCCGTCAAAAGCCTTTCATAACAACAGGTGTAATTTTACTGCTCAGATTTTGTGATTTATTTTGTATTGAAGAAAATAATTACAGACTAGTTTTATCTTCTTATTTTCTGGGGAATATTGCCAATATTATTTCAGATTTGTGAAGGTATAGAGATAGACTAGTTACCATTATAATTATTTGCTTAATTACTAAAACATCATTGAGGATATAACCATTGGCAGCCACTAGGTTTAGTTAAGACGGCCCCACCTTACTCTGTTGTTTGCCTCTGAGCCTGTCCATATACAAACAAGCTTTTATGGTGAGGGGCCTGAAACAGTCTTAGTTCAACAGTTTTATTTCTATTATGGCTGTCTCTTCAGTGTAACCTCTTATCAATGAAGACCATGGAAGCAGTTGGCTAATTCAGAAAGGACACAAAATGTCCGGGCTGTCAGTCAATTTAGACAGAGTAATTGAGGCACTGGCACTTCTTTTGAGAAGAGCTGCATTCCCTGTCATGTGTGCTGACAACATGTCTAGATGTCTTGAGTTTGTTTCTTCCTTTAAAAACTTTGTTTAGAGTAAGAGATCAGGCAACATTCATGAATATCCTGAGTTTTATCAGCTTTTCTCATAGAGATGGATTTCAGAAGCTTTAGCTCAATTATCAAGCTATTGAAAGCAATCATTTCAAATAATTCACAGGACTTTTCTCCTACAAAATCACTGTCCTTACCACTAATTGTCTATCCATTAAATAAATGGTGTGTATTTTAAAGTTTGCCATTGCAGAATCTTACTTTTAAGCCTAAATTCTGTACTGTTTGGTATACGTTAAGCAAAAGTTAGTTACATAGCCACACTTACCTGCAAGAAAGAATACTAAATGTAGTGTTTATTTTAGAAAGCAACACATATGTAATACTTGTATGTATACATATGTACAGTCATATATTTATATAAATGGAAATGTATATATACATTTATATACATATAATTAGTAACACATAATACGCATTATAGAGCAAATTATATTTTTTCACAATAATAATTGATGGTCAATAATGAAAATGCAGGTTTATGTTATTACCTTAAGTAACTATAAAGTTTGCACAATTTATTACATTTATTATGGCTTCAGGTCACTTTGGAAATTCTAAACATCAAAAGGTTAAATATATGTGAAAGAGTAAAGAAAAGGAAAGGCAGAAAGATAGACAGATAAATAGTTTTAGTGAAACACACAAAACATTCATATTACATTTTTTAAAAACTTATCTTTTAAGTTCAGAGGTTCACGTGCTGGTTTGTTATAAAGTTAAAACCATGTCATGGGGGGTTGTTGTACAGATTATTTCATCATCCGGATATTAAGCCCTGTAACCATTAATTATTTTTTCTGATCCTCTCCCTCCTTCCACCCTCCACCCTCTGGTAGACCCCAGTGTCTGTTGTTCCCCTCTGTGTTCATATGTTCTCATGATTTAACTCTCACATATAAGTGAGGACATGTGATATTTAGTTTTCTCTTTCTGTGTTAGTTTGCTAAAGGCAGTGGCCTCCAGCTACACCCATGTTCCCGCAAAGGACATGATCTCATTCATTTTTATGGCTGGATAGTATTCCAAAGTGTATATGTACCACATCTTCTTTATCCAGTCTACTGTTGATCGGTGTTTTTGATTCCATGTCTTTGCTATTGTAAATAGTGCTACAATGAACATATGTGTGCATATGTCTTTAAGAAAGAATGTTTTATAGTCCTTTGGATATTTAACCAGAAGTGGGATTGCGGGCTCCCTAGCAATGGTATTTCTGTCTTTAAGTCTTCCAGGAATTGCCACACTGCTTTCCACACACACACAATGGTTGATTTGCACTCCCTCCAACAGTGTATAAGCTTTCCTTTTTCTCCACATCCTTGCCAGCACGTTTGACTTTTTAATAACAGCCATTCTGATTGGTGTGAGATAGTATCTCATTGTAGTTTTGATTTGCATTTCTCTAATGATCACTGATGTCGAGCTTTTTGTCATATACTTTTTGGTTATATGCTTGTCTTCTTTTGAAAAGTGTTTGTTCATGCTCTTTGCCCACTTTTTAATAGGTTTTTTGGTTTTTTTTTTCCTTGTAAATTCGTTAAGCTCCTTACAGATGCTGGATATTAGACTTTCGTCAGATGAATACTTTGTGATTCTTATTTGGCTCTTGGCTTGACTGTTGCTGGCACATAGGAATGCTATGGATTTGTGGACATTGATTTTGCATCCTGAGACTTTGCTGAAGTTGTTTATCAGCTTAAGGATCTTTTGGGCAGAGACTATAAGGTTTTCTAGGTACAGAATCATTTCATCGGCAACAGGGTTAGTTTAACTTTCTCTCTTCCTGTCTCAGACCACAGTGCAATTAAAATAAAAATTGAAACTAAGAAAATAGCTCAAAATAGCTCATACAATTACCTGGAAATTGAATAACCTACACCTGAATGACTTTTGGGTAAGTAATGAAATTAAGACAGAAATCAAGGAGCTCTCTGAAGCTAATAAGAACACAGATACAGTTTACCAGAATCTCTGGGACACTGCTAAGGCAGTGTTAAGAGGGAAATTTGCGACACTAAATACCCACATCAAAAAGTTAGAAAGGTCTCAATTTAACAACTTTATATCACAAGTATAATAACTAGAGGACCAAGAGCAAACCAACACCAAAGCTAGCATAAGACAAAAAATAACCAAAATCAAACATGAACTGGAGGAGACTGAGATACACACACACACACACACACACACACACACACAAATCATTCAAACGAGCAATGAATCCAGGAGTTGATTTTCTGAACAAAAGTAATAAAATAGACCACTAGCTAGACGAATAAAGAAGAAAAGAGAAGATCCAAATAAACACAATTAGAAACAACAAAGGGGATATTACCACTGACCCCACAGAAATACGAACAGCTACCAGAGAATATTATCAAAACCTCAGTACACAGACTAGAAAATCTAGAAGAAATGGATACATGTATCCTTCCATGACTGAACCAGGAAGAAATTGAATCCCTAAATAGACGGAGAACAAGCTCTGAATCTGAATCCGTAATAAATAGCCTACCAGCCAAAAAAGCCCAAGACCAAACAGATTCACAGCCAAATTCTACCAGATGTACAAAGAATAGCTTTTACCATTCCTACTGAAACTATTCCAAAAAAATTGAGGAGTGACTCCTCCATAACTCATTCCATGAGACCAGCATCATCCTGATATCAAAACCTGGCAGAGACACAAACAAAATACAGAAACTTCATGCCAATATATGTGACGAACATAAACTCAAAAATCCTGAACAAAATATGGGCAATTCAAATCCAACAGTACTTCTAAAAGCTTATCCATCATGATCACGTAGGATTTATCCCTGGGGTGCAAGGTTGGTTGAACGTATATAAATCAATAAATGTGGTTAATCACATAAACAGAACTAAAAACAACAACCACATGGTTATCTCAACAGATGTAGAAAAGGCTATCAATAGAATTCAACACCCTTCATGTTAAAAATTCTCAATTAATTAGGTATTGAATGAATGTACCTCGAAATAAGAGGTGCCATCTATGACAAAACCACAGCCAACATTATACTGAATAGGCAAAAGCTGGGAGTATTTCCCTTGAAAACTGGTACAAGACAAGGAAGCTTTGTCTCACCACTCCTCTTCGACACAGTATTGGAAGTCCTGGACAGGGCAATCAGGCAAGAGAAAGAAATAAAGGGAATCCAAATACTTTTAATTTTTTTTTAAGTCAGTTGTAAATTCTTTATATTCTCCTTTTTAATAGGTTGAGAAATTGTACTTATGAGCAGAATTTACTTTTAAAATAAACTTCATGTTTTAGTATAGTTTTAGCAAAATTGTGCAGAAGAGATTTTGCATACACTCACTA